>NC_022034.1:4657239-4677814 GCF_000317375.1 Microtus ochrogaster
AAAAGAAAAGAAAAGAAAAAGAAAATACTGTCACTAAGCATGCTGTATCTAGATACTCTCAGCCAGCTTATCTCTTATGACTCACACACTTCTGCGCTACCTAAATATTCCTCAGGTGGAAGCACGATTTCATTTTCCAAAGTTCATGTATGTAACCATGTCAGACTCCTTCCTACAGTGCAAAAGTATCTTCAGGCTTGGCATGTAGTTAGCATGCATAAGTATCTCTCAGTGGTCCTTTTGTTACCAGTGTTCTTGTTTTCCTCTGCCTCTCTAAATCTTTTTTTTTTTTTTTTAAGTTTACAAGACAGGCATTCTCTGTATGGCTCTGGCTTTCCTGAAACTCGATCTGTAGACCAGGCTAGCCTGGAACTCAGAGATCCACCTGCCTCTGCCCCTCAAGTGCAGGGATTAACAGTGTGGGCCCCCACCGCCCAGATTTCTCTAAACATGTTTTTCTTTTTCTATACATAAGTTTTGGTGCATAAGATAACAAGACAGTATATACCTAAACAAAGTCTTTTGCATCCCAAAAGTACTTTATCAGAATAATTATGAAACAAAGAAGCCCCTTGTTCTCCTCAACTCTGTGTGTTTGCTTCTGAGCAGATCTTAATGTAGCCCAAGCTGACCCCAAACCTGTCTCAGCCTCTGCCATGGTTTGAATGTGAATGTCACAGACATTTGAACATTTTGGTCACCAGCTGGCTGACAGTGCTGTTTGGTAATGTTGCTGAGCCTTTAGGAGAGTGAACTCTCCCTGGAGGAAACTTATCACTGGGAGAAAGTTTGAGGCTTCATAGCCCAGTCCCACTTCTGTTCACTCTTTGCTTTCTAAGCACAGATGCAATAGGACCAGTCAGGCTGCTACTCATGCTACCATGACGCCGGCCCGCCATGTGCTCCTCACCATGACAGACTATATACCCTTCAAAGTGCTTTTGTATAGACATTTTATCACAGCAATAAGGAAATAACTATCACACTGCTAGGTTTATAGGCATGTACACCCCAAACTGGCTTATAGCTTGTTTTTTCTTTTATAATCATTAACACAACAATTCCTATAAAGTATCCAATTAAGAATTCAAGGCACTGAAGGCTGAAACAAGTTTACAATGCTAAGGCAGCAAGAGAGCTCTAGGGCCTTCTCTCCTCCACAGCTCTGGGCTATTGAACCTCTGAGTGAAGCCGAGAGGACTGTCTGGAAACACAGGCACGAAGCACTACTACTACTCCATACATACAGACGACTGCTGTGACAGTCTGGAAAGGGAGGAAAATCCTTTTGCTAAGACTTGGATTGGAGAGAAAAAGTCCAGAATGAAGTGATTTTTCTCAACATGAGCTATTATTATTAAGAAGGCTGTAAAGAAATTATACACATCCCACCATCAGAATCTTCTCACTATCAAGTAAGCTAGCTCTGCAGTATCCTGGATAGCATTGTAATGCCCAAGTAGCAAGCACCTGGAAGGTAATGTTAGAAAAGAAATAGAGGTGATGACATAAGACTAAACTTTGGGGGGTTACGGTAAGATTAATGATATAGCCCTCTAATACAGTTATTTCTTTCTGAAACTCAAAATGGTTGTCCTATTACTTTTTAAGAAGTAAAACTACTTTAAAACAAGTATTTTCTTTGCTGGATACAATGCCCAGTTAGGTGTAAGTCAAAGTTTTACTCAAACAGTTAACAATACAATGATGCCAACTATTTCAACTCTCTTTATCAAATCTACTTCCCACAGAAACACTAAGCAACTGCAAAATACTATGAAGAAAACAAGGCAAGAAAACCCTGTGCTAATACGGCCTGCACTGCCATGTACAGCAACAGAAGCCACATTCCTTTAAATGTATTACATTTGTACAGGGGCAAAACTCTAAAGCAAAGAAAATAAAACAAGCTGGGTGGTGGTGGCACATACCTTTAATTCCAACACAAAATCACAAAAGTTTAAAAGGAAGAAGGGCTACTTGCAAACTATCTCCAAGGCAAAGGAACAGATCCCTCCCTACGTCCCCATGAAAGAAAGCCACTGAAACCACAGGCGTATCAACTGGCTCCAGGAGTGACTCTCATAAACCCTTAAAGAAAACAGATGCAGTGAACTTCAAATTGATGCGGAAGAAATCTTAAACCCAAGTTCATGAGAAAGTTTTAATAATCACTGGTCAACTTTAGAGGACACTAAAGAAAATATTCTTGTCACACCAATAGCTTCATTTACACCTGTATCTATATCTTAATCAAGAAAACAAAAAAACAGAAGGGAAAACAATAATGAGCATCAGAGGGTGTCACCAAAATCTATAAGACAAAAAACCTAGTGCCTTAGTTAAGGCTTCTATAGATGAAAACAACACCACAAGCAAAAGCAACTTGGGGAGGAAAGGGTTTATGTCAACTTACAGCTGTCCATCAATTACTGAGAAGTCAGGGTAGGAACGTAAGAGCAACACCAAAGCAGAGACTATGGAGGATCCCTGCTTACTTACTTGCTCCTCATGGCTTGCTCAACCTGCTTTCTTTTACAACCCAAAACTACCAGCCCAGAGGTAACAACACCCACAGCAAGCTGGACCCTCCCACATCAATCATTAATCAAGACAATATCCCAGAGACTTGCCTACAGGCCAATCTTATGGAGGCATTTTCTTAACTAAGATTCCTTCTTCCCAAATATGTTTAGGCTTATATCAAGTCCATAAAAGCCAACCAGTACACCTAAGTTTTTAACAAAACAACAAAACACAAAGGAAACTAAAAGGGAATTCTAGAATGACAGACTTGAAATTATATAAATCGTGTACGTGTGTGTGTGTGTGTGTTAGTGTTGGTGCAGGAGTTATATTTTATTATGAAGTTTCACTCTTCGTGAAAATGTACTAAAATATTTATAGAGAACTAGTAAGTGTGCAATCTGTCTCAAGTTTGGGACTTACAAAGCAACACATAGTGAAAGAAAAGAATGTGTGAGTTAATAATTTTCAAGACTGTGGTAATTATCTTTCCTGTCTTTAGTCTATGTCTAATGTTTTCAGGGTTGAGGGGTGGAGGAGAAGGGCCATGTGGCTAAGTATGTGACTGATGCCATCTCTAAATAAGAAGAATTCTGTGAGACATACATGGGACATATTTGCTACTAAAAGGCTACTTCACCTTTTCTAGTGTAAGAAATACATTTATAAGAAGTACAATTTAATGCATTCCACCATGAATATGAAGAAAAGCAATCCCCTCTGTACCTGAGTCAGGCCGCCCGTCTGAGCTCCGAAACTCTTGCATTCTTTTCTCAAGTTTTTGCTGCCGCCGGCGTTTCATTACTACCTCAGGGTTAGAAATTGTCCGAGTAAAGCTCGTTTCAGGCATGTCTTTGTAAACTTCAGCAGCCAGTCGAGAATTCTCGCTGTAAGAAGAAAAGATCACCAACGATATTTTAAACATTTTTTCCTCTCAGAAATACATACATCACAATGGCAAGTGTAATCTGTGTACGTCTGTTCCCGTATAGGTCTGTTGTTTAATTATAACCAATATGTAATCATAAAATAATTTATCTCCAAATAAGTCACACTTTAAACTATCAGGTTAAATGATTTTATTCATCTGAAATAGTTCATTTTCTAAACCAAATAATGTACCTCTCATAAAGCAAAACAAGGAAAGAGCAAGCCACATGGTGTCCTATTTAAATTTTCCTTTTCTAGGATGTTTTCCATACAGGAGCAGCATGTCCATTCACCTTTTCTCTCTTGCATAACTCCATTAAATAAGCCTACTTTATACTATTCACAATCAACTACACAGGCATCACCTCATAAGAGGCTACATCTACAACAGAGCTTCTGCGATAAAAACAGGATGTCCAAACTGCATCTCAATTTGAGAAGGAATATCTGCTCAGTGGCCTAGTCCTGCCAACTCTGGTCAGTTTATATGAGCAAAATATAGAACCATAATTGCTTCAAAGTCACAGAAACGAGTTTCAAAGGACTAGCTGAAGACATAAGGACAACTGAATTTGGTGGTCTTCTCAGAAAAAAACATTAACTAGTGTTTGCCTAAAGTGAACAGAGTCTTCCTCTCTTGAGAGGGCCACCTGCTACATATAAAAGGACAAGTTTCCAAAATAAACCTGGCAGTTTCACTCAGCTTTGCCATCATTTACCCATCACTGAGTCAGGTTTGCTGTATTATACACACTTGGCTTGTAGCACACAGTGGCAAAAATATTTCCAGAAAGACCTACCTGTCATCCCCTTGTGAAGGCCTTTCTTCCTTATCAGAGGCTTGTCTCAGTGCCTCTTTTTCTCTCTTCTTTTTTTCCTTCTTTTCTTTCTTTGAAAGAGTTCTCTTGAAGTTCTGAATGACGCCTTCTTTGTCCTGCTTCTCAGGTCCATTACTCTGAGCCTTCTGGTAAAAGTAACATCATCAGCCCACTAACCATGACCCAGGATCCACACCGGCTCCTCAGGCTCCACTACTGCCTTCACCGCAGAAGCCAAACAAGTAAACAAACTCAAACAGGAAGGGGCCAGGGTGGGGAGAGTAACACTGTAAAATCTGTCACAACCAAGCAAACTGTACTCTCAAGATGCATGCATTTCACTATATGTAAATCTCACCTCAATTTAAAACTAAGAAAATAAAAATCCAAATTCACACACAAAATAGGGTGCAATAAAAAATGGAAAGAAAGAAAATGGGGTACAAATCAGGAAATCTGATTTTTAATAAGTAAAACTCAAAAGTTCCCATAAAGTAACTTGAGAGAAGGTAATCTACTGGAGATAAGGAGGAAAAGGTCTACTGAATATTTTTCTATTGCAAAAGAAATTCTAGCAGTAGCTATCTTTAAGCTAGTTTTCATGAACCAAAGTTGTAACTATTTCTGGAAAATGTTTGATTTATTTTACTTATCTTGTTATTAATTGCGTGTCCTAGTTTGAATTTGTTTGTTTTTTTGTTTTTCAAGACAGGGTTTCTCTGTAGCTTTGGAGCCTATCCTAGAACTCACTCTGTAGACCAGGCTGGCCTTGAACTCACAGAGATCTGCCTGCCTCTGCCTCCTGAGTACTGGGAATAAAGGTGTGCACCACCACCACCTGGCGTCAGTCTGAATTTTTAACCTATAAAATTGGCCTGTTAACACACAAAGCTACATTATTTTTAAGTAGTTTAATACATAAAGAAAAATAATAGTTATGATATGGAAGAGGGGAAAAACAAAGCTTTGTTATAAGGTAAATGAAAAAACATTATTATTATTCCATTTTTTCTTTCATAGATACTTATGACATTGTACTGGTAAGAAGAGCTCATACGTTCCAGTAAGGGTCAGTGGTCAATAGCAAAGTAAACAGATGGGAATAACAGCAGTTGCAATCAGGGTATAAAGCAAGGATAGCAAAGCCATGGGATCCATTCTACTTTACACATATTTGCCACAAATTAACCACCAGAACGTAGTGACGAGGAAGGCCAAAAGCACTTCTGTTTAGCTATCCAGGATAACACACAACATGGACACAAGACAGCAGAAAACTTTCATAAGGCAAAAATTTAGACAATATTTTCAACCTCTGTATTTGCTATTACTTGTTAATACCAAAATGTTACATAAGATGCCACTCAACTGAGCGTACAACTACACACTTTCCAGTTATCTCAGTGGAGTATGATGTAATCCTGCCTCCAGGACTGCCCCAGGAAATGAGTCAAAGCAAACCCTTATTCCTTTACATGTTTTTCGTCAGGATAGCTTATCATAGCAACAAAACAGCAACTGCAACATCTACCACACCACCCAAAAACCCAAGGACGTTTTCTGACTCCTCATCTTGACTCCTCATATCTCATCAATATGAAAATGCATTAAATGTGCCTTAGGAAGCTGTGCACATGCAAGTGGGTACTCAACATTTCCTCTGTCCTTTTTATTTCCTACAGAACAACTTTGATTCTATAATTTGGAAGAAAGCTAAAAATGACAAACTGGTTATCAGCATTTTCTCAAAAGCATATAGAACTTTCTTCTTCAACAATGGGCGACCAGGTGAACTAAAAGATGAAACAGGTAGAACAGGGTGTTTCCCAAGCGTATTTTTGAAGGTAAAGGACTATAGGAAAAAGAGAAGCTCCTATGGCAGAACATAGCCTTGTCCATTCATCAGACACAGGGACTGCTCCCACCTTGGCAGGAATGGCGTCATTCTCATTCTTAAGGACGAATCTACCTTCCCGATCATCTTTGTTCCAGTTCAACTGCACAACTAGAGGTTTCTCATCAATGTCTAATCTTCTTTCTTCTTCAAAACATGAAATGAAAAAAAGAAAAAAGAAAAAGCCGTGGTCATTTCATGGCAGAAACACAATATCTGCCAAAAGAGATAACTTTAATTTATGCACATAAGATACTTAAGTCCTTCAATTACCTGCTGACAGATTGAAATGCACTGTATATAATCTCAAATCACTTTGAAACAGTCCAGCACCTTGAAGCTACTGCTCTACCATGCTGGACACTGACCAGGTAAAATATATTGTTAAGAATGTCAAATCAGTTTTAATTAGTAGGCTATTTTGTTGCTAGTGTGTTTGTCATGGTAGATTCAGTGCCAGACACTGACCAGGAAAGAATACTTCCTTTATTCTGATCTAACTGAGGACACTAAAGAGATGAACATTTCTATATATCCAACTATCTCATATACAACTACAAGATAAGGAAATCATGTTAATGGTACATACAATCCCACTGATGCTTCAGATCTTCCTTATCAAGAAATGGCAACAGGCCCATCACCTGTCTCCAGTGATAGATGCATTAGTCTTCCCTTCAATCAAACTGTCCTCTGACCTCCAAACACATACTCCATGACATGTGCACACTACCCCAATAATATTAAACAAATAAATAAATAATCAATTTATTTTCCCTATGACTGAAGCAAGGGTTGGACCCAAGCTTTAGCCCTTGAAAGCAAAGCAGATAAGAAGTGGGGCCCAGAGACAGTAGGCCACAAACAAGCTCTGATATGTGTAAGGAGCAGATGTACCTACCAGACACTAAAAAAACCCTGGCTCCAAGTGAGCTCCTGTTCTATAACATCTGCTGTAAATGTTCTGCCAGTATTGTGCGGATACAAAAGGAAGCCCTGAGCCAGAGAAGCTCACCAGGTTCAGGAGGCACAATTCTCATTAGTGTCGTTATAATCAAGAATAAAATACAAAGTTTAGCTTTCCTTTCATTTATATGTACTATTTTTTAGAAAGCTTACCAAGTCTTTGTTAAATATTAACTATTTGAAACTACATAATACAAGGAAGTGCTATGTGTTCTTTTTAGCCAAATAATTCACTATCCAAAGATTGTACTCAGATGCTGAGGCTAGAGATATAGCTTGCCTAACATGCTTGAGAACCTGGCTTTAATCCACAGCATGAAATAAAACGGAAAACAAAGAGAACAAAGAAAGAAGATAAGGAAAAACACATGAAGAGCTTTTTGAAAACTTATAATCATAATTTTAAAACTCAACTTCTAATCTTTCATATTATTCTAAGGCCCTTGGTGGTGATATTCGAATAACCAAACAGGCTGAACAGAAGTTTCTTTTCTTGTTATCCTATTTATAGAGGTGTGCAGGTCAAAGAAAACATATCTCCAAGAAAATCACCTGGAACGGAGAACACCCTCTGCAGCTGATTTTAATCTAGTTAAAATTTACACAGGGAGTCATAAAGTAATAAATATGGACCATATCATACATTCCTGAAAAAAGGTGTGTAACACTTGAAAATCAACATTATCAAAAACATTCCAATCTTATTTTAAATGTACAAAGAAAGCTGTATACATAAAAATAAAGAAAAAATTATTATGTCTTAAAAACTTTATAGCTGAAAATTAAAATGTATTGAAATTGGTGTTGTGCCATATATAACCCTTTTTAGCAATATTTGTTGTACTTAAAACTTTTTAATACATTATTAAACATTTTCAAAAGTATCTATAAAATATTTACATTTTTGCATTTCTAGTCAGCCTAACTTGTGGTATTGAGTTGCAAGACACTTTTATTAACTGCTGTTAGACAGCAATTTTCTGGGGGAGAAAACCTCCATCTTGAAGAAAAACACATTAAGACAAAGAGTCTGCAAAAGAGATGTCAAACACTCCATCCCTATGGGGAAGCACAACTCAACAGCTTCAGGAAGTCCCTAAAACTGATCAGATTTTCTAGGCTCCCGTCCGTCCTCCACAAACATATATATGCAGTAAGGACTACTGAGATACTCTCAGACAAATTAAGCTACAGCTCTGACTAGGTGAACTACAAAGGAGCAGAGACCAGTCAACCTGACCAGAAAGAGCAACCTCCAATCTGTTGAGATTTGTGGTACATTATAGCTTTTCAGCGTTCAAGAGCTGTCACCCATACAGGATTGGGCTTTTTATGACATAGCTGTCTTTGAGTCATTTCTACTCTTATAAATAGCCCCCTCACTCATAGTCCTCTAAGTAAACTCCCCTAAAACTCAATGGTTCATCAAGATGGACTCTGATCTATTGTTGATTCTCTCTATCTGGTGTAAGTAAATATTTACTCATGTCTCCCCAGTAATAATCTCACACAACAACTGCTAATGTTAAAACAAGTAGACATTACAAAATATATAAGGGGATTTTCCTTAAGATGTCCTACTGTTTCCAAAGAATAATAAAAATGTGCTGTTAACAGAATGCAAAAATATATGGCAAGATCACTGATTTAACCTATACAATATTTATCTGAGTTACAAGTAACCATGGCATTATCATCTATAGCTGAATTTTATACAAAAGCATGTAGCACACAATACTATTGATATACAAGACACTCAGATAGGTTGGGCAAATCTTTTTAATGAAATGTTAATGGCATTTATTTTAAAGAAATAATCGTTGGGCTGGTTACTTTAAAGAAATAACCATTGGCTCAGAAGTTAAGAGCACTGACTGCTCTTCCAGAGGTCCTGAGTTCAATTCCCAGTACAACATGGTGGCTCACACCATCAGTAATGAGATCTGGTGCCCTCTTCTGGCCTGAAGGCATAGATGCAAGAAGAACCCTGTATACATAATCAATAAATAAGTCTTAAAAAAGAAATAATCATACATAAAATATGTTATCATAACTTCTAATAGTTATGTACAAGAATTTGAACAGTTGCCATCCTGCCAATGACTGCTGGACACAGTAAAGAAAGAAGTCGAGCAGCAAGCCTGGGACCTGATTATCACACTGCACAAGCTATACCCCAGGTCAGGACACAGCCTCCACTGACCTCCACTGACATGCACTTCATAGAGGGAATATTTGGGAGAGGACAGCATGCGCATATCAGGGCGGAACTTCTCTGCCAGTGTTTCAATCACATCTTGAGTGGTTGCTGTGCTAGATACCCGAATGCATTTTGTTGCGAAGTTTCCAGCAGCTTTATCTTGAAAATAAAATCTCATGACTCCATGAAACTCCAGATCCTACAAGAAAACAAAGTATGTTATTGGAGAAGTTGCTCTGAAAATATTCACTTCTTAGTAACAATAAATAGACTATCCATCAGCTGGGTTTTTTTTCAAATGTTTATCACAAACATCTTAGAAGGTAAATAATAGATTTTTAGTATTCAAATGTGATTTTGGACAAGTTGTCTAGAACAGCATTGCTTAACCTGGAAGTCGAAGGACCCTTTCACAGGGGTTACCTACAACCATCAGAAAACACAGACATAGCAAAGTTACAGTTATGAAGTAGCAACGAAAACAATGTTATCGTTGGTGTTCACCACAACATGAGGAACTATACTAACGGGTTGAAGCATCAGGAAGGTTGAGAACTACTAGTCTAGAGTCTTTGCCTTACCTCTCACATATAAAACAAAGGCAGTAGAGCAGCTGGTATCAACAGCAGCTGATATTTACTTAGTTCTTAGCCAGTGTCACACATAGCATGGCATACAATGCTTGTCTTTACAACCATGCTGTTTAACAGATACTATTACTAAACCCCTCTTCAAGATCTCACCATTGAGCGTATGATTGTGCACATCTGTAATCTTAGCATTTGGGAGGGATGCAGGAGGTTAGAGGGTTCAAGGCCAGCTTGTAATAAATTCTATCTCAAAGAAGGGAGAAAATGCCAGCTAACAGAATTAAAACCAAGAATCACTGTCTGGAAAGCCCATACCTGCACTGCCAAAGTCTGCCCACCTCTTAAGCTCTTAAAAATACTCGACATTTCCCTAATCCCAATAGTAGTATTTTAAATAAAGACATTTTAAACTCATTTTCTATATGAATTTCATACTAAATGAACATTTCAGGTAGATCTTAATCTTATGGAAAAGTGAGGATGGATTTCTAGCCCAAGGTGTTTGGTTTCACATT
Source organism: Microtus ochrogaster (assembly GCF_000317375.1). Classification (NCBI taxonomy): domain Eukaryota; kingdom Metazoa; phylum Chordata; class Mammalia; order Rodentia; family Cricetidae; genus Microtus; species Microtus ochrogaster. The sequence continues at coordinate 4,667,679 of NC_022034.1, forward strand.
CTCCCCTTAACTCTAAGATAAGCCAAAGTTCATACAACTGTGAGCCTCCTTTTTATTTTCTTAACAAATACAGTAATTTCCAACAAAATTCCGAAAGATAGGTTGCATCCAAGTATAGGTCATATCCATGTCTCTAGCAGGAATAAAGACTTAGCTGTGCTATTAACACCAGATTCTTCTTTCTGTTCACCCTTTGCATCTAATTATAAAATCAGAAACAGAGCAGGGGTAAAGCACAGTCTTTTCATTTATTTATTGAAGGGGGTGGTACACACATACCACTTGTGTTTCAGTTGAGATCAAGGACAACTTGTAACAGTCAGCTCTCTCCTCCTACCATGTCCAGATATGAAACTATGTCACCAGGCTCAGTGACAATACCCTGACATGTTGACCTTTATGCTTTCTTTGTAGGAGCTTTCCCTTCTCTCGGAAGTCAAATTCTCACTCCATGACCAATAAGTCTCTCCAGCTTTCCCCCAATCAACAACTTTTTCTGCAGATATTAATGAATGAAAAACACTAACAAAAAGTAGGGGCTTGGAGAGATGACTCAGAGGTTAAGAGCACTGGCTGCTCTTCTGGAAGTCCTGAGTTCAATTCCCATCAAAAAACATAGTGGCTCACAACACATCTATAATAAGATCTGATGCCTTCTTCTGGTGTAAAGGCATATATGCAGGTGGATAAATTATCAGAACCAGAACCTGAAAATTAATGTTAGTAGCATTAACACTGTCTACAGGCCAGCCTCTGTATCAAATACTCTTACGGGCTATTTCCTCATCTCTCTTTCATCCTGTCTCTGTTTCAGACACCCTCTTTCACCCTAGCCCATTGGACTTTTTTAAGTGCCTTCCACTTCAGTTTCTGGTCTCTTCTCTACAAGTTTCTAAGATATCACAGGGGGGAAAAAAACAGAATTAAACCAAGTTATAGAAATCTAAGTTTCTATATAGGAGCCCTATTTTCACCACAAGTTTGCAAGATTTTCCCTACTACCAGCCTGAAGACATATTATATCACAAGTATCCCAAACACTTGCACTACTGTCCTGAGTTCCCAAAACCTCTCTCTAGTAGGTGTCACACCATAAGAGCAGGTAAATGTCCATAGCTAGGTGTCACACCATAAGAGCAGGTAAATGTCCATAGCACTTAAGCATTCTGCTACCAAGCAATCTGTCCCATTTATAATAATAAAACAAGTCAGATGTACCTGTCAAGAAGGCATCAGTTTCTCTGAGAACTAGCAAGTAAATCAGTTGGTAGTAAAGAACCAAACCAAGCAAACAAAGGAAAACAAACCACGTAGACACAAAACCTGCTACTAGTAGGCAAGGAAAGCACACTCTCCAACATCCTAAGGAGAACCAACTGTTTTTAGATAGGGGCAGACACAGAGAAGCAGGCAAACCACTGCACTGTCCTCACAGGAAGCCACTGTGTGCTGTGCACCTTTTACAGAGAAAGTAAACTCATGTGGTCAGCTATTACCCCCAGGGGAGTGAGGAGGCAGTCGTATCTTCACCCCAAAGCTACTATCTTGGTACTCCTGCTGATCTTTGTAATAAAACAATTCCTCAGGTCTTGTCAAGCTGAAATAAAACAGCCTATAAAAAACTTGGCCATGACTTCAATGAACACTACGTAAGTGTTAATGGGTAATTTAGTTTCACGTTCCACACAAATAGCCAAGTATACTTTATAACCAGAATAGTCCCTTAATAATTAAGATTAACATTGTTTAGTTCCTTAGCCAATTCTAATCTGGTTGGTGTGAATAAATCTACCAAGTTTTATCAGACCTAAAAATTAATAAAATCCATTGTTGAGCCTAAAATTTGGGTTTATAGTGACCCAATAGACAAACTAATAACTGTATGTTATTGTAATTAACATATAGTAAAGAGCTTACTAAATGTTGGGTATTAAGAATTCTACATTTAATTATCAATCTAAGAGTTGAGTTCTAACAACATCAGCATTAAGTGGGGGAAAACAGAGGGGTTAAGTACACTGTCCACAGAAAAAAAGCTTCTGCCCTGCTTCCATCTCAAGAAAATTATGCCAGTAATTTCTTTGGTCTTACAGTAGATACAAGAAAAGTCTGAGAAGAAATAAATGAACAGAAAAAAAAAAAAACATCTAGAGCCCAGAAGTTTTATATATTCCAGTTTCCTTAACTAGTTAAAAAAAAAATCCCATGTGTACAAGACACTATTTCAATCCCTAGTAAGTACTATGAAAACAAAAAAAATGATCAGGCAAATTAGTACACTTCTGTAATCTCTGCACTCAAAAGACTGAGGCAGAAAGGACTGCTGTTTGAGTTGTGCTTAGGCTAGGTAGTAAGTTCTAGGTCAGCCTGTATTAAACAGCAAGACTCTAAGGAAAACAACCACCACTTCTCAATAAACTTGGGCGGGTGTGTGTGTGTGTCTGTGGAGGACAAGGGTCAGGGACGGTTTCTTAAAAAGCTCTTTCCCAGTTAGGTTGTAGTCAGTTGTAGACTGCTAACTCCTGGGCTTCTATTATTTCACATATTAAGAAATTTTTTTCCAATATTCATTATTTAGTACTTCTGTAAGTAGGCAACTTTGGTTCACTTCAACAAATACTCTGCCTATGATGGTTAATCTCAACTGGCACCTTACTGAGATCTAGGAGCCCCTAGGAAATGGGCCTCTGGGAATGTCTTCTGAAGTTCTCTTCATTAATGAGGTGGGAAGAAACTGTACAAGAAAACAAAGTAAAATTCCATCACAAGACAGGAACAGGAAGAAGGCTCATGCTCAAAACCCTAAAGCAACTAAAGGAATGCAAAGACATATACATAAACTCCTATAGGCCAGGTACAGTAGCTGGTAGCATACGGCTCAAATCCCAGCACACAGGAAATTAAGGCTAAGGTTTGGGCTACACATTGAGTTCAAACCAGCCAGAGCTACCAAGGTGAGTCTCTGTCCAAAATGAACACACACCTCTCATGTCGTAACACAATCAATAAAAAAGTTCCAACTTGTATTGCAAAAGCTTTTAAATATACAAAAGAATAAACCACTCTATTCATAACAAAACCATCTCAAGATGATACAATGAACCTTTCCTCAACAATTTTAGCTGGTAAAAATCCAAAAGGCTTGACAACATACACTATCATGGGGCTGAAGAAAAAAAGAACATATCCAAGGCAGTAGTTTGCAAAAATCACATATACTGGTACAGTAATTCTGCTTTTGTGGTCCTACCACCAAGGATACAATACGAAAAAAAAATGTGAACTACCTGAGGATCAAATGAACAGATTCCAGTATATGGATGTGCGGTGGTTTGAATGAAAATGGCTGCCACAGACTCATAGGGAGTGGTATTATTGGAGATGTGGTCTTGTCACTGCACGGTGGGCTTCAGGGGTTTTAAAAGCTCAAGTCTGACCCAGTGTCACTCTCTTTCTGCTGTCTGCAGATTGAGACACAGTACTCTACCATGTCTGCCTGCACACCGCCATGTTTCCCCACCATGATAATGGACTGAACCTCTGAAACTGTAAGCTAGCCCCAGTGAAATGTCTTCCTTTGTAAGAGTTGCTGAGACAGCATGTAAGGAGATAAGGAGAAGACTCTGGACACTGGTGGAGTGCTGCTGAAGACAAGAGCATGGCAGCAGGTCACCTGGGAAGGAAAAACCCTCAGCTGAGGAACTGCCCCAATCAAACTGCTTTTCCTGCGTTTGAAAGACTGTTGATGGGAGAGAGACCAGCCCACTGTAACTGACTCCACTCCTAGGCAGGTATCGATGAGGCACATAAGAAAGTTAGCTGAGCATACGCAGTCATGAGCCAGTAACAACATTCCTCTACGGTTTTAGCTCCAGGTTCCTGCCTTGAGTTCCTGTCTGGCTTCCCTTAGAGATGGACTGCAACCCAGAAGTGTCAAGTTAAATAAGCCTTTCCCAACACTTTTCAACAGTGTTTTCACACCAACAGGAATTACATCGAGCATCACAAAAATCTATTACAAAAAAGAGGAAACAAAACACAACACCCATTTGATTTTTAAAAAAAAAAATCCGTAAGAGGATGAACCAAAACGCACTCATCAATGGGCGCGCGGGGGGGGGGAGGGGGCTTATTTTCTTGTCCTTTTTGGTTTTTTTGAGACAGGGTTTCTCTGTGTAACAGCCCTGGCTGTCTTAAAACTCACTTTACAAAGACCAGACTTTACAGACCAGGCTGGCCTCAAACTCTTAAGATATTCACCTGCCTTCCCCCACCCCCCGAGTGCTGAGATTAAAGGAGTGCACTACCACCACCACCACCACCCAGAAGCGTATTTTTTAATATACTTTATTATATAGCTTCATTTTAGGAACTATAAAATTATTATTTTTAGCTAAATTTAACAAAATATAATCACTAAAAAGATTCAATATTAAATGAATCTATATAATAAACTGATCATATTATCATAGAAAATAATCTCCAAGTGCTCCTAGAAAACCAATTTTTGGTTTTGTATTTCTAGTTGAGGATCACAATTCCCAGCATAGCCAGCTCTCCACAGGGAAACCTTGTCTCAAAAGAAAAAAAAATTTATAAATAACACAGATCTGCATTTAGAGTCAGATAAATAAGACTTCTTGCATTTATGTTGCTATTTGCATTTTATACGTCCAGTGTCATACACTCTTCCCACCCTTTGGCGATGCCTCCCCCAAAAGCATTTTAAAAATGCAGTTTTAAAATACATGGATAGCAATTTTAGTGTAAAATTAGTCATTGAAGAAATTGATATCAACACTATTGATAACCAATTATCTTGACATTCAAAATATAAAAGCTATAGCACACATGACCCCACAAACACATCTAAATAAAATGAAATAAAATTGTTAATTTAGTCAGGCATAGTGTTGCATGCCTGCAATCTCCTGCACTCAAGTGACTGAGACTGGAGGACCAGGAGTTCAAAGACAAGAGCTACACAGTGCAACTGTCTTAAAAGTAGGCACTTAAAAGTTTCAGTCATTTCACTCAACACATGGCCCTTCTGTGTTCCCTCTGCTGTACAGCAGAACTTATAGACAGAAGTTTCTGTCCCTCCTGATCCTGCAGCCAGTCAGTCCCAAAGAAACCCATAGCGAATTATATTAATTAAAAACTGGTTGGCCTGTTAGCTCAGGCTTATTATTAACTAACTCTTATAACTTAAATAACCCATAATTCTTATCTATGTTTAGCCACATGGCTTTTACCTTTTCTCAGTGAGGCATTCTCATCTTGCTTCCTCTGCATCTGCCTGGTGACTGACTCTCTGCCTCTCCTCTTCTCAGAATTCTCCTAGTCTGATCGTGTCACCTATACTTCCTGCCTGGCTACTTGACAATCTGCGTTTTACTAAATAAATCCTTACGGTGCATAAAAGCATTTTCTCACAGCAGATACTACTGTATTCTGTGTCCTGAGACTTTGTGCTTACTAAGGATTATACCATCTGTCACAAACTGAGGCATATGATAACATTTTCTGTCTATAAATTCTTAAATGAACAACTAGTTTGAAAGTGTATGTGTGTGTGTGCAAATCCTATTTGTAACAAAATAAAGTAAAAATACTGTATACATTTAAAGTCTATGTATAAAAAAATTGGAATTAAGATTCAGAGAAAAACAAATGACACTGTATACATTCATAGTCCTAGTACTGAAGCAGAATCTATACAAATTCAAATTATTCCCAATAATTTAACTTGCTCTACTCACATTAACATATATAAAAGTATGAAACATCTTCCTATTCAAATATCCATGTGCCTGAAATCAACTTCTGCTTTCTGATATTCAAAAGAAAACACAAGTAAACATTAAAACTCATCTTTATAACCTTCTGTGTATATGTGTGTATACACTTATATGTGTATGTGTTTGTGTGTGTGTGTGTGTGTGTGTGTGTGTATATAAGTACAAAGTATCTGAGTTTCAGTAAGGGTAATGTCCCATACAAATAATATGTACTAAGGTTGATAAGCTATCATTCACTCATGTTTGTACTATTTCCATCAATACAAAATAACTTCTTAAACTATGGCAAGTTAATCAAAGTACATTCACACTAAAACTAAATTCATAGTACTCAATTTATTTCAATTTTTAAAAATATTCAAGTCACCTATCTAAATTAGCAATATCTTCAAAACCCTACCCTTTTCACTATTGTTAATTAGCAAATAAATATATTTAAATATTTACTTTCTTTTTATTGAAAATTCTTTTCGTACAATATTCTGATGATTTTAAATTTGAGTAGTTTCTTCAGTATCCTTTTGTTAACGTCTTTCACAATTGACCCAAGACAAGTAAGTGTGGTTGAGAATTACAAAAGAAGTAGAAATGGCACACACAAAAAAATAACTTTTAGTAGTCCCTGGAACATAAATATATTACTGCTTTCTAGTGTGTGTGGGGGATATAAACAACAACAGAAAGGTTGCTGCTCTGCTGAAGTGTTATGGCGCAAGCCTTTAATCCCAGCACTCAGGAGGCAGAGGCAGGCGGATCTCTGTGAGTTCGAGACCAGACTGGTCTACAAGAGCTAGTTCCAGAACAGGCTCCAAAAACCACAGAGAAACCCTGTCTTGAAAAACAAACAAACAAAAAAAACCCCAAAACCTTTCCTTGCCATATTAGCAGTGATCCTGAACTATAGTTGGTACCTGGTACTACCAAGCTCCTCCTGCCTTTCTTGTTGCAGGGTTTGCATTACCAAATGACCATAGCAGACTGGAATGTCACTTGGTACCAGGCCTGAGGAAAACAAAAAGGTAAGCTGCATACATCAGCAGCCATTTGCAGAAGGAGGTCTGGTTATTCAGGGGAGTTTCTGTGCTTATTTACAAAAAGAACAGAGCAAAGTGAGCCCAAAGCAAAATAACTAACTTGTCAAATGAGTTTTCTTGATATGAGTCACACAATGAGAAGTACTGAGAACAGAACCAGTCAGTGAACTGGATTCTTAAACAGTCACAGGGAAATGCTGCACCAGAGCAATCAATTCAGGCAAACTTCCAGTCAAACTAACACATCAAGCTAGCACACACATACACCAACAGAGAAAAGGAAAAGTGGTTTCTGGAACACGGTCTTCAATAATGGTGTACATCAGTGGGACACACTCAAGACAGGAGTACAGATATGCAGCAAGTGTTACACCATTATGCTGTCATCACCACAGAGACTGTTATACACAAGGTTATACTAGTCACACTACCTAATTTAAGGGTACATTTTTAAAAACGTGTCACATTGTGTGTGTGTGTGTGTGTGTGTGTGTGTGTGTGTGTGTGTGTGTCAGTGCCTATGTGGAGGACAAGTTGCAGGAGTCAGTCTTCTCCTTCTATGTGAATCTCAAGAACCACACTCAAGTTGTCAGGCTTCACAACCAGCACCTTTTCTCACTTACTCATATCAGCCCCTTAAGGATACTTTTGAAAACATGATACAATTTCTAGATATAACTACATACAATATGAAATTATACAAACAAGCTCTCTTCTTTGTAAGTTATGGAATGCAGAGTCAACCTAAAACATGTAACACCAAATCTATCTTACCAAAACTGCCCCTCTCCCACAAAAAAACAACAAACGATACAGTTAAACATAGAGCTGTGATTTTCATCCTGAGAAAAGCAAGATGTTCTGCTACAAAGAGGCAAGCAAAGGAAGAAAACAGAAAGGAAAACACAGGAAACAATGACACCACAATGCAAATATGATTGTACATCCAGGGGCCATGAGGTACCTACCTTGTGGCAAATGGTATACTACAGGGTTTCACTTATCTACTTAAAATTTCAAAACCCTGCAAAGTGGATGATACTATCCCAACTGCTGTCTGTTCCACAGAGAGACTTACCTATATACTATTTGTACCTCAGGTTTCAAATGAGTGAGTTATTTAAGCAGAGTGAGTTTATTAAGTATGTAGCAAACAAAAGTAAAAAGGCAAATGGCGAAGAACAGATAGAAGCAGCTGAGAGATGTCAAAACATCTTCAAATCAGGTGCTTCCAACACCCAGCCAAGACAACTGAACATAGGCAAACATCTTATCAGACATATACCCAACCAGATGCATATCCAAGAGAAGTTGGCTAAGGAAGTCCCTGAAGCAGTCATCTGTGTTCCCAACTAAGAGTTCCATGCAGAGCAGACTGGCCTCTCCAGAAATGAGCTTCCCTTTCCCACTGCAGGCATTTTTAGACTATAGGATAAACAGTAACCTAGTTGGAAATGGTTTAACTTCTAGCTGTTCTCAGGGGTGCAATGTTCTTTAGCTATTTACTGTTCTATTACAGAAGCAGAAGGCAGCTGGCCTCAGAAAAGGGTCTTCAGAAAACACATGATAAACATGCTTAAATCCGAAGCAAGGGGCTCATCTCTTGATTTAGAGTCAGAATTCAACAAACACAACAACACATGACAACTTACTAATAGAATTTATATTACAGTGTCTCCTGGGGAAAGCAAAACATGCAAACTAGCCTTACAAAGATAAAGTAACTTGACCATACTCACACAGCTTGAGCTAGAACTCTCTTGAGCAATTTTGAAACAAGAAGCCACTCTTTCAATCACCCTGCTACACTGCCTCTTACCCTGATGTACAAAAATAAGGTTGCAAACATACCCAGTTCTGCCACAAGACAAACTGAACACTCAGGAAGCACTGTATGACACAATAGATAACAAGCAAAAAAAAAAAATGTTCAAAACATATCTGAGTTTTATTATACTTCCCATCCATTTCTGTAAGGGCATTTTTTACATGTTGTTTAAGGGACTCTATTGCTTTTATAAAGTCAATTTTTTCCACTTCTTCTGTGTTAGGGTGTTCAAGTCCTTCTATTGTAAGATCATTGGGTTCTGGTGTTTTCATGTTGTTTTTCAGATTATTGGGTGAATTCTTGCCCTGGCACCTGCCCATCTCCTTGAGAACCCCATACAAAAGAAATAAAGGCTAGAAAAATATGCTTGTGATCACTCAATAACTAGCTTGGGGCAAGAAGCTTAAGCAGAGAAAAGAGTTCCCCTAGTCCATTGCTATGGGACAATGGTCTTTTATCCTGTCACTTGTACTATTTCTAATAAAATGCTGATTGGCTAGTAGCCAGGCAGGAAGTATAGGTGGGGCAACAGCGACCAGGCAGGAAGTAGAGGCTTGGCAATGAGAATTCTGGGAAGAGGAAAGGGTCAGTTTGCAGTAGTCACCCAGAGAGAGAGGAAGCCAGACACAGAGCAAGCAAGATGTGACTGCCCCTCCAAAAAAGGTACCAAGCCATATGGCTAACATAGACAAGAATAATGGGTTAATTAAGTTATAAGAGTTATAAGAAGCCTGAGCTAATAGGTCAACCACTTTATGATTAATGTAGACTTCTATGTGTTACCTTGGGATTAAATGGCTGTGGGTGGCGTAGCTAACATAGAAGGACCAGGTAAAACAGAAACCTCAGTCAACAGTCCATCTTAAGAGTCTAGATCAATTAGTTGCCTAAATGTGAAAAGTTAAACTGTAAAACTTTTAGAATATGGAACATATTCAAACCAGAGGGGGAGGTATGTAAATACCAAAGGCTGACAAGTCCAAAAAATTTTTGAAGCTGCATTAAAAGTTTGGATGTAAAGAACAAGAGCAACATACTTGCAGAATATCTTATATACAAAAGATTATTATTCAACTATATAAAGAATTCCTACAAATTAACTCTAAATCAAAATTTAAATGACAAACATCTCATTGGAACAACAAGGATAAAATATAAGTAATTCAAAGAAGGCATCAGAATGAATACAAACACATGAAACTGCTGAAACTTGAAAAGACTGACTAGACTGGAAAGGGAAATATGAGTGTGGCCTGGCAAGTGTGAGTGTGACCTGGTAAGTGTGAGTGTGACCTGGAAAGTGTGAGTGTGACCTGGAAAGTGTGAGTGTGATCTGGCAAGTGTGAGTGTGGCCTGGCAAGTGTGAGTGTGGCCTGGCAAGTGTGAGTGTGGCCTGGCAAGTGTGAGTGTGGCCTGGCAAGTGTGAGTGTGACCTGGTAAGTGTGAGTGTGACCTGGAAAGTGTGAGTGTGGC
>NC_022034.1:4677914-4704562 GCF_000317375.1 Microtus ochrogaster
CTGAAACTTGAAAAGACTGACTAGACTGGAAAGGGAAATATGAGTGTGATCTGGCAAGTGTGAGTGTGACCTGGTAAGTGTGAGTGTGATCTGGAAAGTGTGAGTGTGACCTGGAAAGTGTGAGTGTGGCCTGGAAAGTGTGAATATAACCTGGTAGCCACCTCAAGGGTTCACTAGCTCGATGAGTACCTAGTAAATGAATTAGTCACCATTAAAAATAAAAAAACTTACCAATACAGAAAGGAACAAACAAAAATGTTTAAATTCCTATGTTTTAACTGTGGAAAAGCATAAGAACACATTATTCTTAACTAGAAATAAGAATAACAACCACATTTTATTTAGACAATGGAATTCTATAAAGCAATTAAAATTAATTTATGGTATCCAGACTAGTAGTTTTCCTAAGGAGAACAGAAAGAGAGAACCAAAGGTAGAAAAATCTATAGGCTGTCTCTAAGTCCTGAAGTTTCTGAACCTTATTCAATTGAAAGAAATGTATACAATAATAATAATGAATCCTTTATTGATCTGGGAATCATATGAAAAAATAGGCTGATGATAATATTAAATTAATGGCTACATGTAAACAGAGACATGGAAGGAGGGATGGCGGGAAGGATAGATAGATAGATAGATAGATGGATAGATAGATAGATAGATAGATAGATAGATAGATAGATAGATAGAGATAGATATAGAGATATGAAACAGAAAGCAACACCAGCATAACTCTTGAAGCTGGGATTAGGAAGGTTCATTTCACAGTGATGCTTTGATGTCATTTTAAACACCTTAAATACGAAATAATACAGGAGTGCCAATCTATATTAGAAGGAAGAAAGCAGGCAGGCATACATTAAGAAAAGAAGAAACAAAGCAACACCAGCATAACTCTTGAAGCTGGGATTACGAAGGTTCATTTCACAGTGATGCTTTGATGTCATTTTACACATCTTAAACATGAAGTAATACAGGAGTGTCAATCTATACTAAACTTATCTTTCATTTATTCTTTAACAATTTCATACATGTATAAACACTGATCCAACTCCCCTTTCCACTACACACACACACACACACACACACACACACACACACACCACATTGCCCTCCCACCTTCAGGGCCTCTCCATATGGTGGTGGGGGGGGTAAAGCCCACTGAGTCCAATTAATGCTGCCTGTTGGAATAGTCTGTGATAATACCGGCTTGATTGTGGGCAGGACTTACACAGATAACCACAGTTACAGTGAATTAGTAAGTACAATGGTCATGTCATGTCCAGATGACAGTATCTCTAAGCATTATTCCCATCCTCTGGCTCTTACATGAAAAAATATAAAGAGGGAATGCTCCCTCTTTTTTTTTTTTTTAATGTTTCCTAAGCCACGGAGATAGTGATATAAATGTCCCATTTACAGATGACCAATCAGTTATTTTCAGCACTTTGATGAGTTCCTGCCCAGTGCAGAAGAAACTTCTCTGGTCAGGGGTGGGAGCATCAATAATTTATAGGCATAAACATAAATATCTAGAAGGCAGTTTGACAGCCAGGCAGTGGTGGCACCCGCCTTTAATCCCAGCACTCAGAGACAGAGGCAGGTGGATCTCTTGAGTTCAAAGCCACCCTATTTCACAGAGCAAGTTCCAGGACAGCCAGGGCTACACAGAGAAAACTTGTCTTAAAAAACCAAAAAAAAAAAAAAAAAAAAAAAAAAAAAAAAAAAAAAAAAAAAAAAAACCAAACACACACAAAAAGGCAATTTGACATGTTATAATAATTTTTTAAAAAAGCACACTGAAAGTTAATAACTGTCGAGTACTCAAAAGAGACATTAAGCCTGAAGACAGAATGCTTTTATTTGATGTTAAATCATCACTCATGCTCTCCTTACCTCTCATGTAGTTTAAGAGGCCAGCAAGAAACAGAAATAAGGACCAGTAGGGGTGAACTGAATGAAGTACAGGGGGAGGGAGAGGTGCAATGTCACATAAGGTAGCTGAAGACGATGTCTCACCACAGCCTAACCGTAGGGAAAGAGAACACCAAGCCAGGGAAAGCAGTGCAGACAGACACCAAGGCGAAATCCAGCTGGCATGTTTAAGAAACATCAAGAAAAACTGTATCTAGAAGAGAATGAGAAACCTTATGACTTACTGAGAGAGAAAACTTACAGGCTTTGTAAGTTAAGGTACTCTCTGAAGAATATAAAAAACAAGAGTTTGTGAGAAAAAAAAATATGACTTAAGTATGTATCTGGATGAAATGAAAATAGCACCAGAAATGTATGATACAATAATACCATACTACACAAAACAAAACATGACAGGTAAGTTGGAAGTGGTAAGAAGTAATTGTAAAATAAACCAAAGAACCCAGTGTGGCAGAACTTGCTAACAGGTTAGACATAAGGTGTAAGGGAATGGAAGTGTCAGGGATGAACGTCAGGCACCCTGAGAAGGCGCAGAGCATCTCCAGTCAGTCAGTTAAGCTAATCTACAATTCCTGGGGCACCTAGAGATGTCCAGGGAACAATAAGCTATTAAGGAACTGGAGTTCAAGACAATAACCAAGCTCAGAAATGTAAATTCAGAACATATTAGTTCTAAAGCCATGAAGATGAAAGATTTTCCCCTAAGGAGCAAATGTGGAGAAAAAGTTACACAGACCAAGCTCAGTTATTTTCATTATTATTATTCATCATTATTATTTTGTATTTCCAGAGGGGGTGGAGGAAAAAAAAAGCCATGGGTACCAAGAGAAGAAAAGTGCCATGAATGACCTACCAACTTCTTGGGGATAAGGTAACAAACAGAACAAGACAAAAATGATGCCTAGTAGTATGAGGTGCTGATAACTCTGACCTGCGTGGGCTTCCAGAGAAATGTTCAGAAATATATCACTCATCCTGAAAATGAACCAATTTAAACTGAAAACAGAGTACAGATACATTTCACCATCCTTTATATATGACAAGTTCACAGAAAATAGATAACAGAATAATATACTCACTGACCATCTTCACAATGCAATTATCTGCCAGAATATGCAATCAATGTCAGCGTTACCCTGAATTTTACAAGTTTTATAATGTGTAACTCCTCTGAAAATGGCACTTACTAGACAACCAATACTTGGCCACTCCCCCATCCCCATAGAGGATTCTGCAAGTATAAGAAAACAGAATGTTTTCTTGGTTTTTAATGTTAGATATCTTCTTATCTACCTATTAATTTATATTTTACTGCTAGGGGCACAGAGATGCCTGTGCTCACAGATAAGCACTAGGGAAACCAGGACTGTTACACTTGCAGGGCTGTCTCTTCAAAGGAACCTGTATTCTGCCCAGAAGGCTAGGAATGTAGATGGCTAATCATCATCTTGGCTACCTTAGGGCCAGGCCATACCTGGTTTCCCCAGGAATCCCCAGGCTTCCCTAGACCCTTACTAACAGGACCAGAGGTAGTTATTAGCCTAGGTGACAACTGCACTATCTGTAGGGCCAGGCAACACCTGCTCCACCTCCCTTACAAACAAGACTGAAGCCTAGGTGACCTGTGTGCTATCCGTATGACAGAGACCACTCCTGATCCTCCCCCAGGCCTTCAAGATGACACATGTAGTTTATCTGCAGAACCCATCTTCATGGAAGAAGCCAACATATACTCTGAGAAGTGTTTCAATGGAATTATGCCTTAAGTTTTATTGTGCACACAGGGTTGTGTTACACCAGGAAACTTTTTTCAAATTGTACTGTACTTAAATATGCCTAAAATAAACTGGCCAGGGTCAAACTTTTTTTTTTCTGAACCAACACTAGCTACTGAGTCATGTTAAACTAGACTTTCTTCTTGTCACAGATAAACACTCTGATAGCCATTGTATATGCAGTGACCCCACACACACATACATACTTTATTATGCCTGGAGAAATAAACTGAAAAAAAAATGGCTACTTTATCATTTGATATACATATGTGTCACAACAAAGAGCTCATTAATCATTTCAAGTAATCTGATGTAAGAGTCCCTTCTATATGCTAGGAATATGTTTTATTACCACTGGTTAATAAAGAAGCTTCTTCAGCCTATACCAAGGAAGAATATAGAGAGACGTCTTGTAGCTGCTGAAGGAGGCAGATGCTCGGAAACTTACTGGTAGGCCACAGCCTCGTGGTGATACATAGATTAATAGAAATGAGTTACTTTAAGATGTAAGAGTTAATTAGAAGCTTGAACTAATAGGTTAAACAGTGTTGTAATTAATTCAGTTTCTGGGTGATTTTTTTGTGTCTGGGCAGCTGGGAAAAAAAGAGCAGTCTCCTTTTACAAAATGGCACCCATTTGTTAGTGGCTAACCCACTTGGCCAGCCATACACTTTGGGTTTGGGTGCTTGGGATTAGGAAGAAAGAGGCTGAGAGCATGTCTGCCACTCAACACCCCTGTCTGTCTGTCTGTCAGTCCGTCTGTCTGTCTGTCTGTCTGTCTGTCTGTCTATCTATCTATAACATGTAACACATTGTCATATATATGTATACATGCATACACACACACATATATCACATGTAACACACGTGCCATACAGCCTAGAAGTGTGGTAAGCTATACCATCTAGGTTTGTAGTAGTATCATATATGCGATGTTCACAAGACAAATTCTAACGACATACTTCTTAAAATTCAGACATTAAGTGGACCATGACTATATTTACAATCACCAATAAAGCTAATTTCTATAACAGTCACTGCTTATTTTTGCAAGTGTATGCTTTGGTTCTGGAGGAGATTTTAAGTTCATTTATTTTACACATAGGCACATACAAGGTATAAGAGAAAGGGGTGTGTCTGTATGTACACATATACATATATATTATAACACCTTAGTTCATTTTTAAAAAAACTAATCAGTACAGAAAGGAGCTAATCGTTAAAGGAAAAATAAGTTTAGTAACTTTTTGTAGTTATTTTAGAAAACAAGGACTTAAAATTAAAAACATCAAAATCAGTTAATACTTAAAAATCTCAAAAAAAAAAACACGCCTATCTATAACCAATGTTCTTCTAATGTTAATACCACAGGGCTAAAGTGTCTTACGGTTTCTACTGCTATGACAAAACCACATGACCAAAAGCAACTTGGAGAGGAAGGGGTTTACGTCAGCTTATAGCTCAACATTGCAGTCCATTATAAGAGGAAGTCAGGGCACCCAAACCTTAAGGATGCTGCTCACTGCTCATGCTTACCCAGGACTACCTGCACTGCTCAAGTGAACCAGACTCTCTTTCATCAATCATCCAGGAAATGCCCCACAGGTGTGCCCACAGACTAATCTGGTAAGGGCATTTTCTCAATGGAGCTTCCCTATTCACAAAGACTCTAGCTTGTGCCAAGCTGACAAAAAACTAGCCAGCACATGCGGCTAAACAGACCAGAACCTGACTTAAGAAAAGGAGGACTGGTGAAATGACAGTAAAGGTGCTTGCTGCCAAGACTGACCACCTAATTCTGATCTCTGGACCCATATGGTAAGAGAAAACCAACTTGCATAGGCTTTCCCTTGGTGCAGCATACACATGAAAATAAAATTTGTAATGCAATTTAAAAGAAAAAGAGGGAAAGAAAAGGCCTACCCAAGCTCTGGTAAATGTGGTACTTATTAGAATTTTTTTAAAAGGTACAAGCTATCAATTACAATCCCGGCTAAGATAATAGTACTTGGGGCACTTAGTGTTCCCTCAGTTTTTCCAGCACCATTTCAAGTAACCTAAAAATAAGGGGGGATATTTCACTGAGTGGCAAACACCAAAATTACTAAAGAATTAAGAAGGAAAAATCAATCGTAAACATAAGAAATCAATATTTTGAGTCAGGTCTAGTGGCACACAACTTTAATCCCAGCACTTGGGAGGCAGAGGCAGGCAGATCTCTGTGACTTTAAGATTAACCCGGTCTACAAAGAGAGCTCCAGGAAAGCCAGAGTTATACAGTGAGATCCTGTCTCAGACAGACAGTGAGAGACAGAAGAGAGAGAGAGACAGATACACAGAGGAAAAAAATCAGCATTTTTCTTTAAAAAGGTTTTTCAGCAATTATAACAACATCCTAAAAGAGAAACAAGCATTTCACTTAGAAAGACAATACCGGTGGCAAGAACTACTCATGAAAAGATGCTCAACCTCAACAATGAGCAAGAAGCTAAAATTCTGAAAATTCTACCTGGCAAGCAGAAGGGGTTAGCTCACACTGGCCAGTGCTAGAAAAGGGCATGCCCACATTGAGGGGTGTAGAGTGGAACAACAATTTGGTAATCCAGCTAACTTTCAGTAAATATAATCCCTAAACTCAATCTACTTGTAGGAATCTATTTTATGAAAATACAAGCACAGAAAAGCATACACAGCCTTAATAGTAGCAACTTCAAGACAGCTGGGAAAGGGAGACTTTCAATTTTACTCTAAGGACTTGATTAAAATATCATGAACTAATTTTAATCCACAAAACTCATTAAATGCAGGTTTTTCATATCACTTGTTAGAAGACTCATGATTGCCTCCTCTCTGGAAAACAGGTCATTTACTATTTCCTGGAAAGACCTACATTTTTCCTCACTAGCCACCACTGCAGTCTCTCTCAAGTTGGTCAGATAGTAAAATTTTAACAGATCGGGTACAAAATGGAACAGTACTCCGAGAGCAAATCAGTATTTTTCATGACATGCTACCAAACCATTAATATTTGCAATTAGCTACATGCATTTCATAACATTTTTTGCTTTAATATGAGTTATAAAATGTCTATGGAAATCGTTATGTAAGTGCAATGACTAGGGCCTAACTTCTGATGCTTTAAATAAAAGGCCGTTATTTACTGCAGTTTGTGTATGATCCAATTTCCTAAAACACACATTCTTTAGTCATAGAGGATGTATGTTCTATTTCGCTTTTTACTACTATGATAAAACACTGACCAAAAGCAACTCGGGGAAGAAAGAATTTATTTCCTCTTACACTTACATGTCACAGTTTGTCACTGAGCAAAGTGACAGGAACTGAACCAGAGATGAGAAAGAAATCTGCTTGCTTGCTTCTGTGGCTTGCACAACCTGCTTTCTTATGCCACAGTGAGCTGGGCCCTCCCATATCAACCATTAATCAAGAAAATACCCCAGAGACTCGCCAACAAGCCAACCTTATGGAGGCATTTTCTTAACTGAAGCTCCTTTCCAGAAGACCCCTAGCTTGCATTAAGTTGACAAAAAACTGTCACCGTTTGCATAATGTCCTTACTCTCAAGTCTCTAAAATGTACAATGTAGAAACCTGCCTTCAAAGTGTTCAGGTTTAGTATAACCCACCACCCGGACGTGTGACTTGTTTGGATACTAATGCTATTCTTCAATCTTGAGAACAAAAACGGCTCTTGTACCTTGTACCTTATGTAAGCAATGTTGCCATGCATTTAGTTTCCCCATTACACCTCTATGTCACTGCAGGGAGAATGTCAGAGATGGTTAAAAGGACAGAGTCTGGGATACTGGGGCAGGGCAAGTCCACAGAGTTCATGTTACATATGAGTATGCTATGCAGTGATTAGAAGCAAAGGGGCTAATCAAGTTCCTAAGGAGGCCACATATTTTCACACTGGCCAGTCTGTACTGCAATCTCAACTCCAGCCATGTGCACTGCAATTCCTGCTGGATCCCCAGGGTTTGGCTTGTTTCCCTCTCTCCTCTACAATACTATAACATGCCCTCTTCCAGGACTATCCACCAAATTCTGACATAGTTTTGATTTAACTTTATTTTTCTGATCAGTTTGTCATTACTAGATGACAAAAAAAACTCAATGTAGCAATTTTACTAGATATAGTTAACAAAAGTCAAGCCAGCATTTCCTGAGAATATATTTTCAATTGGTCTCTAGCCTAAAACTGAAAATTGGTCCTGGACCTTGGCACAGGCAAGTCAGCACCCAAGCACTTGTTCTAAAGACCATTTAATTCAGACTCTGCGGTGAGTCATAGCACTAAGACACGAACAGGGAAATAAAGTCCCATATCTGGAAGTCAGGGAGGACACCGAACAAGACAGCACTACAAAAAGGAGCTGCTAGACACCAGGTCTCCAACTCCTCTGGAAGGTCCTGGGAGCCAACATAACTAAATTCCTAAGCAGGCGTGAAGTCAATGTATGAACATCGAATGTGCACTATGTCAGCTACCATCAGTACCTGTGTGCTGTGTAATACTTGCCTACTCCATCTCAGACTAACTATATAGTTCTTGGTTTTGTTTTTGTTTTTCTTACTGAAACAAAAGGGTAATAATCCAGGACCAGAATACAACACCAAGAGGAGAGAAAAAGCCCCCTAGGGGCACAGGAAAGAAGATTTTCTAGAAAGAGACTTTAGTGCCATCAAGGAAAATAAAAATAAAAAGAGGAGAAAATGAAAGAGGGGATAAGGATGTAAGATAGGGAGCAGGGGAGGAGAAGGAGAAAAAAGGCAGTGATCGAAGTCTTTTGTGTGTACCACAATGGGCTCTCAAGAAAGGCAACAGTAAGTAGGCTGGAAGCAAGACAGGCAAAGGTCAAATGAGTCAGAAGCACAAAGAAAAAGGAGACTTCATCAAAGGTCAGAGTAGAAATAAAGTATTGTAGTAGTTAGGAGATTTAGCAAATAAATAAATAAAATAAAGGAGGGGCTTTTAAACTAAAAAACAGTAACAAAACACAGCTAGGTAAAGGTGCTGACATATGCCTGTAATGTTCCAACTCCAAAAGCAGAGACAGGAGGAAAAGGAGCTTCAGGGCTGGTTTGACTAAATAAGAGAACAGAGAATCTATCTCAAAAAAATGACATCAAACACTTATCTCTGATATAAGTTTTCATTTGTTGTTTTGGCACGGGGTCTAAATTCGTCCAGATGGGTCTATAGTTGACTAAGGCCCAACATGAGGTCCCAATATCAAGGGTCCAATTCTGGAACTGTGGGAATTATAGCCTGCATGCCTGCCTACACAACCTCACTTTGACCAGCACTGGGAAGCGAACCCAGAGACCCTGAAAGAAACAAACCTACCTCGACTGCCTCTCAACAGAACAGGATAAATAAAAACAAAGATGAATGAATAGAGACACGGAAGGAAGAGAAAGTAACAGAACAGAAATGATGGATAGCAGCCAAACCCCACAAGAGCAGCCCACCAAAAATGAAAGGCCAGCCTGGTGTGGCAGGGCACACCTGTAATCCCAGTGCTCAGAAGGCTCAGGGAGGAGGGCTACACAGTAAGACCCTGACTCAATGAACAGGCACTAGTGAAAACGCTCTTTAATAAAACACATCTTTTGAAGTGTTTCCTACAGATACAAAACACACTGGAAATGCATCTATCAAGGCTCTCTAGAGGAAGAGAACCAATCCAGGTACTATGCATTAAAGGGATTTTACAAGACTGATTTACACAATACAGTCCAGGTGGTACAACAGTGGCTCAGTCACACCAGAGCAGCCAGCCACACCTTAGTGTCTCAGGAGTACCAAGCAGAAGGCACTAAAGACCTGGTATATTCCTGGAGAACTGCCAGGTTTCAGTCTACATTAGAAATCCAAAGAAGCTGGGTTATGAACATCAGCAAAAGAATGCAAACGCAGCAGCAGTGACAACAGTACGGCAGATGAATCTGCCAGCCAGCAAAAGTGATGGCAAGAAGGCAAAGGTTTCTCTCTTTCACCTCCTTTTATTGGGGCTGCCACTGGATGATACTATCTGCATGTAGGTGGGATTTTCTACCTCAAATAACCTATCGAGAAACCCCTGACAGTAGTGCCCCCCCCGCAGTTTGTCTTTATTTGATCCAGATGCAGTTGAGTTGACAACCAATATTAACCACCACAGGCAACTTCTCTGAAACATGACTGTTCAGTTGGAGCCTCCAGCTTGTCCCTGAACAATCTGGTAAGCCCCACTCCTCCATTCCTCCCCACCCCCTCAAACCCACCCTCCTCAGAGAATCACCAACAAAGAATAGCATCAAAAAGCCCAGTTCCACATTCTTGACAACTATCATAACTTCCTCCCCTGTTGCTGCCAACAGCCTAAGTCCCTGCCTAAAGTATGCAACTTTTGACCATACCTGGGCACAAACCCAGCTTGTGACAGACACATCATCACCCCCTCACCTACAACCTATATAATGTCCCTGCTTTAGTTCAGACATGTGGCTTCTCTGGCCTCGATCTCTGGGACTGGAAAACCCACCCAGGAGTTGCTTTGCTCAAATGAACCTGTTGTTATATTTTTCAATTTGGTTTGATCTGGCTCACTCTGTTGGCAGAGAAACCTATTAATGGGGACAGAAAATCTACTAACGACAAACACTATAGGACAGATGGTGATAATAAGTAGCACCACCATGATGCTGAAGTGCTCCAGAGAGTATTAAAGAAGCTTTGAACACAACTAGGCAGTACTTAAGATCAACTTGACAAAACTTTGCAGTAGGGTGTAGGAAAACTCAGGAGGTATGTCTGCACACTCTAACTTGGACTTCTGGACCACAGGACCACTCCCTCTCAGGATTCTTAAACAGTTCCTCCCTTCCAGCTCATCCACCCGTAGATGTTCTTGAGCTTTCTGCCCTAGGTTTCTTTGTTTCTCTGGCACAACACGTTGGCTATATCTTCCCTGATTCAGTCACCCTGAAACCCTGACTCCCATTACTCTTAACTATCTGAGTATGAAGTTTCTAGGAAACCAACAAGCACCTCAAATTAGATAAATATGAAAAGAACTTTACTTTCCCACTCCAATTCTAACTTATAACTTACTACATACACATTACTCTAGTTAATGGTATCACCGCATATCTGAGTATTCAAGTAAATGCTGGGATTTCCATAAACTCCTTTCTCTCAAACATTTTCTCCTTACTCTCCTAAGAGTCTGAATTTACTTCTTTATACCCTTCATTTTCTCCTTCCAAGAAAACTGTGATACCTTAACTCATTCAGGATACTGCCTCACACAGTGATGGAGGTGGGTCATTTGTCTATCTGTTGCTTTCACTGGTTAATTAATAAAGAAACTGCTTGGCTTTTGATAAGACAGCAGCTTAGATAGGCAGAGTAGACAGAACAGAATGCTGGGAGAAAGAAGCAGAGTCAGGCAGTCACCATGATTCTCCCACTCCAGACAGACGCAGGTTAAGATCCTTCCTGGTAAGCCAGCTCGTGGTGCTACACAGAATATTAGAAATGGGTTAGATCAATATGTAAGAGCTAGCCAATAAGAGGTTAAAACTAATGGGCCAAGCAGTGTTTAAAAGAATACAGTTTCCATATAATTATTTCAGAGCATAAACTAGCTGGTGGCCAGGACCCGGGTGGCAGGAACACAGCCCACTACAACAACACAGGCTGGTGAATATGGCCCAGGTCTCTAGCCAGCTCATCACTGGGAAGAAGTTTAACTCAATTTACACTCCAGTGTCTTAGCTGGCACCAGTCTCCTCAGTCCCAACTAGACTAGCCACAGTCACGCACACAGATACACAATCACTATGTACACAGACAGACAATATTTCACCTCTAAATTATACTGTGAAAACGACTGGCCCAAAACAATAGCAGCTCTTGCAGTTGTTTCTTTTTCGGTTTGTGTTTGTGTTTTGAGACAGGGCTTCTCTGTGTAGCTCTGGTGGTCCTGGAACTCACTCTATAACAGGCTTGCCTCAAACTCAGATATCCATCTGCCTCTGCCTCCCGAGTGCTGGGTTAAAGAAATGCAGCATCATTGACTGGCTCTGTTTCTTTCTTATAATAATGTGTCACTCTACGGGCAGTTGAGGGCAAGGCTGAGAGAATGAGCCCTACCTGGAACACACTAATCCTTGGGAGACAGCAATGGAAGCACTGCACGGGGCTCCACACTTCTGCTCAGGAACAGCATCTTTCACAGGCTAAAGACAGTCCCATAGTAAAGCCTGAGAGCCAGAGAAACACACTACAGGTAACTGCCTTCGGACTAATCCCCACAACTGCCCAGTTTACAAATGCATCCCACATCTCCATATCTAAAAAGACACTTTTTGTAGTTAACCATTTTTGTTCCACTATGTCTTCCACACTAAAATTCAAGCCACGCAAGAAAAAGATCCTATGTCAAGTGTTACATTCTCACTTAGTACACATGTAGGCCATGAGTGACCACTAAATGAGTAAACATAAAAATGGAGATGAACAGGGGCATGTGTGTGAGGGGCAGTATCCAGACCTGTCCTGCTATGTACTGCTTTTCTTCTTAGGGAGAAGAGGGTGCATTCCTCGCTCTCTTATTTGAGATCATCAGCTATTTCAGCCCTTCGTTTTTATAAACCAGCATCTAACAAAGTCTGACAAAGAACAGGTTCTCAATCAGTCCTAGTCTGAATGAACAAATGCTAACTGCTCATAGTTTTAGCAGGGATGAGCCATTACAAACCAAACCAAAGAAAAAGCAACAGAAACACTCATTCTAGGAACTCAGCCTATGATCTAGGTGATGGAGGAAGGTCATTGGTTAAATAAAGAAACTGCCTTGGCCGTGATAGGACAGAAAATTAGGTAGGCGGAGTAAACAGAACAGAATGCTGGGAGGAAGAGGGAGTGAGCTCAGACACCATGCCTCCCCTGTCCAGGGCAGATGCGATGAAGCTCCGATCCAGGATGGACATAGGCTACAATCTTCCTGGTAAGCGCACCTTGGGGTACTACACACATTAATAGAAATGGGTAATCAAGATATAAGAATTAGCCAGTAAGAAGCTAGAGCTAATGGGCCAGACAGTGTTTAAATGAATACAATTTGTGTGTTGCTATTTCGGGGAATAAGCTAGCCAGGCGGCTGGGAGCTGGGCTGTGGGAAGAGGCCCGCAGCTCCCTCAACATCTAGATACTAACAACCTCTGATATTTCTGCTGCTCACCACATCAGTTCATGTGTAATAATATGTAAATAATGTAAATGCTATGATGTAAATCATGAGCGTTGTAATGTACAATCTGCAGCACATCTCAAGAACTGAGCTGGTAATACCAACCACCACATTAGTAACAAAACACTAATGATGAAATGTCTGAATACTGAACTAACAAAATATATACAAAATATGTAACACCTAATGCATCAGAAGTTTATTCCAAAGCTATGCAAACTACAAAACGCAGTGTTGGTCATTTAGGTGACACTTGATTCTGTCTAAGTAAAAACTGTATTTTATTCAAGAATATAAATCACAAGAATGAAGAGGCAAATGCTATGTTAAAATAGAAATAAAATTATACACATCTAAAAATACAATTATAGTATTTAATGAGATTTATTCTCATAATAAAACTAAGTATAGTAACACACAATTCTTAAATTACTTAGAGATAGAAAGCCTCTTACTCATAAAAGCACGTAGAAGGCCCTGTCTATCTGCAATTTAAATTTCTACAATTGTAGTGACCTTTGTAAACTACAGCCCAAATAACTGCAGAAATAAACAGTTCTAAGGCTTTGTTTTCTGTGTGCATGCCTGTGTGTAGGTCAGGAGGCCAATGTTTTCCTCAATCCCTCTCCATTTACTTCTGAGATACAGTCTCACACTGAACCTGGAGCTCCACAATCCAAATTGGCTGACTGGCTGACTGGCAATGAGCGTCAGGAGTCTACCTGTCTCCACCCTTCCACCACAGCATTAGGGTGACAAAGGCACACATCTGCACCTAGGTTTTACAGGGGTACTAGGTATTCAAACTCACTTCTTCGTGCTCTTATAGCAAGCCCATTACCAACTGAGCTAACTCCCTGTCCAAATCATAATTTTTAAGTTGCAAATGGTACCAGGTGTGGTAGCACACACCTTTAATCCCAGCACTCGGGAGACAGGCAGGAAGATCTCTGTGAGTTTGAGGCCAGTCTGGTCTATAGAATCCCAGAACAGCAAGAGCTACACAAAGAAACCCTGTCTAGAAAATAAAACAAAAAAACAAAACAACAACAACAAAATTATAAGTGGTCCTGAGTCCTACCCAGGACCTGAACAGTATCTTGAGTTTACACACTACACATACTTTTGCCTGTCATTTAGTAGCCATGTCCATTATCAAGTGTATTAGTATGGTACTAAATGTTTATGTTTAAGTAATCCTAACTTTAGTTAATAATGACCTCAAAATGCAGATTTTTACTTAGTGTATTAAATAATTATTATTGTTGTTAATTTCTGTTCACAATCTATACACTAAACTGTCATAGATGTGTGCATAAAAAGAGTATACATGTATTTGGTACCATCTCTGGCTTTTAGGGCTCCACTGTAGAATTCCTAATGAATCCCTATCTTACACAAGAAAAACAAAAATTATCAGTGGAATGAAGTTTCAACAGTTCACCCTTAAGTTTGCCATGTATGAAATTTCTTCTCTTTTGGAATGGCTCACATCCACTCTGTAGATAGTAAGAATCTGCTAGTCACAATCAAATTATTGCCTATAAACAATTTTTCTAAAATTCAAATGTCACCTGAAGAAAACTGATATATGATATATACTATAGTTTTATGAAATCAAATTAGCTAAGCCTTAGCGGAAAGGAGAATCGGGATCTCTACGAGTCACAGAAGAAGAGACTGTGGTTTTCAGTTGAGAGCAAGCAAGCTGGGCCAGATACTGAAGCAGCACAGTCAGAGGGAATGGTCTAATGAGTTGCTGCACAGATCTGACAGCACTCACTGCCTCAAGGTTAGTCTCCCTCTCCTGCCCCAGGAGTACAGGAAAGCTTTCAGCAGAGCTATAAAGTTTTGCTCACACTTTCATCACCTATACAATCCGGCTGCTGTGTTTACTCCATACTCTGCCTGTAGTTAGTAAAATATGACATGTATCATCTCGGCTGTCAAAAGAATGTAATCTGCCTCAAAGAAAGATCGTAATATAACTTTGGAAGGCAAAATAAAAATCAATATACTATGGACTGCTATCATCTTGATGGCAGGCGCCGGGCGGTGCTGGCACACGCCTTTAATCCCAGCACTGGGGAGGCAGAGGCAGGCAGTGAGTTTGAGGCCAGCCTGGTCTACAAGAGCTAGTTTTAGGACAGGCTCCAAAGCTACAGAGAAACCCTGCCTTGGAAATAAAGGTCTGATTCAATCTAGGAAGCACAGGTAAAGGAAAACTGCCTCCTGAGCAGAGCTGTCCTCTAACTTTCACATGTGACATGGCATGCACCCCTGCACATGAACACATGCGCTCATTCACATGTGCATACACACACAATAAATAAATACGTAATTTTAAAAAAAAATCAATACACTTAGCCAGGTGTGTTGGCATGTGCCTTTAATCCTGACACTTGAGAGGCAGAAGCAGACAGGCCAACGTGGTCTATAAAGCAAGTTCCAGAACCAACATGGCTGATACAAAGAAAAACCCAGTCATGAAAACACCAAATAAATAAATAACCACTCACACACTAGGGCACATGTGTAAAATGTGTCTATATGTGTACACAGAACATGAGTTAAAGAGACATGCTATTGCATCCTGTCTATAATTCTTCCTGAACATTCAGTTCAAAATTATTTATTAATAAGTTACCTTCCTATAAAACTTTTAACACTGCTTTTGGATTGCAAACATACTAATTAACAGCCAGTGTAGTCAGACTACCTGCTGAATCGCTTGCTACTACATGACTGACTCGCTGTGTCCCCTTGCACAGTTCTTTATTCACTCATTCACAAGTGGGAATAGCAATGGCCACCCCCCCCCAAGGACCCCGTGAGAACTGAAGGAGGCAACACACAGAAAGCACTCACAGCAGCAATGACACAGTGGGCCTTATAAAGTATAGGCTGTCATTACGAGAATAACCTGGGTTTGTTCTAATGACTAAATTCTTAACAGAGATGCAGCCAAGAAATATGAGTCATCATCACTAGCTAAAATGGAAATGATTAACCAGATATAACATGTACTCTCCCATTCCTAAACAAAATAAAATCCTGCAAGAAAGTCTGAAATGCAATAAAGAATTTCTCCAGACAGCATACTACTGGATAATTTGTTATCTTTGTTTCTATTAGTATTTTTCAAATATCTAAAACATGTATTTTACAATAGAAAGAAAATAAACACCTTTAAATACATAGCTTAATACAATGGAGACCCACTAGTAACTTCAGGTCTAACAGATGCAAGAGTACTCTCAAACCATCAGCCATAAGTATTTTCAATGTTTTTCCTGATTTAATACTCATAAAAAATTACATTCATCCCGGATATCCCCCCCCCCCGCAAACAATCTCATGAATGTAATTTTTTTAAAAAAAAAATTAAGCTGTAATCAGAAAAATTGGCATAAAAATCACATTAACTGTATCATGAATTCAACAAGGTCATCTTTGCCAAACTTGACAGTTTTAAACACTGGAAGCCCTAAACATTACATACAGTAAAATCACTGTCCATGGTACTTATGGCAGGCTCCTCCTCTTAGATAAATAGGAGCTTAACTGACCTAAAGAAGCATTATTACAAATTCACATCCTCAGTGAATTAAGACCTGCTGTCTGATTGTATTACCCTTTTAAATTAGTGTTTAATAATAAGCATTTTTCACTGTTTGAAAGTACTATGTCATTAATACAGTTCAGTAATACTGTATATAATATTAAATGTAACAGGTATCCAAATAGCCAAAGAAACTTATACATACCCAGGAATCAACAATATTATATACTGCTGAATATACTGTTGAGAAATAAGTTGCCACTAGATAAAAAATAAGAGAATATTAGATTCTGCTAGTCAGAAATCAAAATATTAAAATCCCAAACGTTCATGATAGCTTTTGGCTGTCTTTGCTTGTATCTGTCTTTCTCTCAAGACTTAGTCTAAGAGAAAAAAGGACATGTCTAGAGCCAGCCAAGACTTGGGCATAACTCAGGTTCTCTACTTAGGAAAGAAGAATAAAAGGTCAGTTTAGCCAGACGGTGGTGACCTACACCTTTAATCCTAGTGGGTGGGGGGGTATGACTCAGAGAGGCAGATCTCTTGAGTTCAAGGCCAGCCAGTCTAGAGACAGAGTTCCGGAGCTACACAATGAAACCTTATCTTCTTGTCTAGAAATCACAGCCTGTCAGAAAAGAAAAGGAGAAAGAGAAAGAGAAAAATGTCAGCTTTTTTGTCCTATTCTGATATGGGTGTGGGGGTGTGTAGTTGCCTGTTTTCTAATGAGAGGGAAGAAGATATGGATTTGGGAGGGTTGGGTGGGGAGGGAGGGAGGATGGGGGGGTGAGGAAGGAGAAATCATGATCAGAATATATATATCAATTAGAAAAAAAAAGGTCACCCAAGTGCTAGAACTCAGTCAAGTCTTAGACAGGAAACTCAGCACCCTACTTACTTACGCTGACACTACATTGCTGCTCTCTGTTCCCCGTGCACTCTTGAAAATGGGCCTGGGACTAAAAAGAACACAGAACTGATCTGGGTCATATCCACAAATGGGTTAGAATAATAAACCTTAATGTTTATGACTGTGGCTAGGTGTGTCCAGTATTACTGAATAACAAGAATATGTTAAAAAAAAAAGCTTGCATTGTATCACTAATAGCTTAAAAATTAAAATGGAGTAAAATAAAACACAGAAGTGAGAAAACTTGTCTAAAATTAATGTTGTAATCCACTCTCCCATAAGCCTTATACTCATTTAAAATATACATTTACACTATAGCCCCACTTGAAAATGTCATGCACAGAAATCAAATTTTAGAATACTTATCATCATCATCTGTTGTGGGAAATGCCTTCAACCAATAGCCTTTAAGATACCGGCCCTCTTTGGGTGTGGTTCCATGTACTATAAATGCAGACAAAATGCATGCTTGGGCCTCTTGGCTGCTGGGTTTGGTTCCAGTTCCCAGCACTCACCGAGGACTGCAGATGGCTACTCTTTCTGTGAGTTTATCCCCAGATAAATAAACCTTTGTTATACTCCATTCTGAGCTATTGTGGAACTCTTTTGTACACCAACAAATTGGTGCCCAACGTGGGGCCCAAACCCACATCCCTGAGATTAGGAGTCTCATGCTCTACCAACTGAGCTCATCATCGCTAGTGCTAGGGATTAAATCAAAGATTTTGTGCACACTAGGCAAGCACTTTATCACTGAGCTTTGTGTCCAGCCTTAAGACAAAAAAAAAATATATATATATATAGCCATCTCTAAATATTTTATTTAGGGCATAGCTTTTAAATTGTAGTCCCCCCAAACCTTGGAGTATTCTATGGCTCTTTCAGGCCATGTAAATAAATTATTTTTGCAACAGACAGTACTAGCCTCTCCCGCATGTTAGCATTTATACAAGTGGCCAAAAACTGCAATGAGTAAAAGTGGCAGCATCTTGGATTTCATACTCAGCATGTTTGTAGAAAGTTATGTAATATCGAAATAAAATAGGCTTTAAATGTGCTGATCTCCTACAGTGGCCATATTATCGTGTTTCCTCCACAATTACAGAGTAGAAACTAGACACAATGCAAAAGGAGCAACACATCATGCCTTCGTTCAGAGCGGTGCTTTCATAGAACACTAGATATCAGAGCTGGCAAGGACCTTTTTTAAATAGAACACCAATGGGACAGGAAATAATCCAAAGTAACTACATAAAAACAAAGTTTCTGTACAGCAAAGGAAACAATCAGCAGAATTAACAGCCCGTTGAATGGGAGAAAATCTTGACCAGCTATTCCAGACAAGAGGCTAATATCCAGAATTTATAGAGTTGTAGAAATTAAACACCAAGGAAACAAAACCTCCAATCAACAAACGATGAATAGATGGTTTAAAAAAATACAAATGGCCAATAACTTTTTATAATGATCAATATCCCTAGTCATCAGAGAAACGCAAATTAAAACTACTTTTGAGATACTGCTTCACCTCAGTCAGAATGGCATCATTAACAAATCTGACAATGGCTGAGAGCACTGGTTCCTCTTCCAGAGGACCCAGGTTCAAGTCCCAGCACCCACATGGCCGCTCATAACTGTCTGTAGCTCCAGTTCCAGAGGATCTGACACCCTCACAGAGACATACACACAGGCAAAACACCCAGTGCATATGAGATAATAATAATTAACAATAATAAACCAAATCTGACATTAAGTACTGGAGAGCATGTAAAGGAAACCTTTATTCACTAGGTAGCGGTATAAATTAATACAGCCACTGTGAAAGTCAGTTTGGAAATTACTCAAACAATTCAAAGTAGAACTATTACCTGGCCCAGCTCTTCCTCTCCTGGCTGTACACCCAGAAGTCCAGACCTCATCACAGAGATATCTGCACCCATTTTTTTCTGTTGCCTTATTCACTATAGCAAGGAAATGGAACCAGCACAGCTTTCCCAGCGACAGTGAATGGACAATGAAAATATGGTATACATAAAAAATAAAATACTTCTCAAGCCAGGCAGTGGTGGTGCACACCTTTAATCCCAGCACCCAGGGGGCAGAGGCAGGAAGATCTCTGTGAGTTCAATGCCAGCCTGGTCTACAGAGCTAGTTCCAGGACAGGCTTCAAAGCTACAGAGAAACCTTGTCTCAAAAAAAAAGAGAGAGAGAGAAAGAAATGAGGTCTAGGACAGGCTCCAAAGCTACAGAGAAACCCTATCTCAAAAAACCTAAATAAAAAACAATAAAATAAAATACTTCTCAGCTTTAGAGAAAAAATAAGCTTATAATTTTATAGAAATTTGGATGGAATAAGAATATTAAATGAGGTCCCATACCTTCAGCAAGAAAAAAAGCTGCATATTCCCTTCTCACATGTGGACTCTAGACAAGACTATTTATACATGTATGGGTGTGAAAAATCCTTCTATGTGTTGCTTTTGTTGATTAATGAAAAAAGAAACTGCCTTGGCCTGTTGATAAGGCAAAACTTAGGTAAGCAGGGAAATCTAAACGGACTGCTGGGAGGAAGAAGGCAGAGTCAGAGAGACGCCATGGAGCCACCAGAGTAAGACATGCAGAAACTTTGCCAGTAAGCCACTGCCACGTGGCAATACACAGGTTAATGGAGATGGGTTAAATTAAGATGTAGGAGTTAGCCCATAAGAAGCTAGAGCTAATAGGCCAAGGAGTGATTTAATTAAAACAGTTTCTGTGTGATTATTTGGGTTCTGGGCAGCCAGGACAAACAAGCGACTTCCTCACTACACATGTAAACAAATATACCTGTGGGTACACTATAGCATGAAGGAAAGAGAACAAGAAAGGCTAAATGTGGGGATGAGGAAGGACTGAATGCAGGTAATGGATACAAGTTATGAAAGAACTTGTTTTTCTAGTCTAACTCTGTTGCAGATTTTTTGGTTTTGGTGGTGGCTAAGTACATAATCTATATACAATACTGAAAATGTAAAATTTAATGTGAGACTTTGCAGCTTCTGTTCCAGATGCTGATTCTAACTATATATTAAATTCATGAAGTCGTACAGACTTTGGATCTGGTTAATTTGCGTGTGTAATATTTATAATTATTTGTAAGTTTCTTTTATAATTAACTTCATCAAAACATAAAGAAAAAGAAAACAGGTCTTCTACAAAGCACCGCTCTAATGTATAAAATGAACAAGTTCTCCAAGGATTAACAGGAATGCAAAGGGCAGCATTTACCTGCTTTTTTTAAAATGTTGATTTTTTTTAATTTAAATTTTTAATTTTTTTACTATTTTATGTGTACATATCTTATTTTACATTTTATGCTTGTGTGTATGTCTGTGCAGTACATGTGTGCAGTGCATCACAGGAGACATAAGAGGGCATCAGATCCATTGGAATTAACAGTTACAGAAGATTGTGAGCTGCCACGTAGGTGCTAGGATTCAAACCCAAGAACTCTGGAAGAGCAGCCAAAACTCTTAACCACTGAGCCATCTTTCCAGCCCCGTTTGATTTCCTTCAAGAGATCACATGAAACCATGCAGCAGAGAACCAGGAGCTGCAATTCTGAACAAGCACAAGAACGACTCCTAACCAACGAGGAAGGCAAACAGTGAATGGGCATTCTTCTCATCATTCAGCAAGCCAAACTCTTCTACTCTGAAAACCAGACATCTTCTCAAGTGGCACTCTCTGGAACACAGCTTCCCAACCTGGAAACAACGTATGGCACGTTCCTCGACACAAAGCTGGACCCCACTGAAGTGTATCCTCAGTATGACTCCATCTTAGCAAAATACAAAACGGTTTTACACACACACACAGTCTGTGAAAGGGGTCTGGAACTGCCTGTCTAGGGTCAATTAGCAAAGTCTAACAAGTTCAGAAGGGCAGTAAGCAAAAGAGTTGCATCCGGTCCATTCTACACTACTGAAGAGTTGAGAGAAGCAGTGCTAGTCTATGCCTAGTGTCCTGTTGTCATTAACAACAACCAGTTTAAGTCACACAGTGTTCAGAATAGTGACCCTCCTGCAGTGTAATGGTATTCACAAGGTAAAGCATATTATATATATTCAATCAATTTCTGAGTCTCTAAATAATTTCAATCCTGACACATGCCTGTAAACTTGAATTATGTAGTCTTGTATTCTTCCACTTTTAGGCTCACTTACATTAGGAAACTACTCTCCAACAATATAAGAAGTGTTCTGTCTAGCTGCTTAGCTTCACTTTGTGAAGTATATTCACTCTCTAAATTATATGATATGGGTCATTAACATATGCAAAACTGGGGGTGAATTTTTGTTGTTATTGTTGCTAGAATAAAATTCAAGTCAGAGATGGAGAAAGAAATCTAAGCCAGATAACCTGAGACCAGCAATCACAGTCAGTCGCCCTTGCTATCTCCCAGACTGCTTTAATCCAGCTCTGAACTCATTAAGTGCTTGCAATCAAAACTGTTTTCAGAGCTCATATTTTTCTGGGTTTTATTTTATAATATCTACATGTATGTAATAAGGTATCTTGGGGATAGGACATGAATTTAAACATTAAATTTATTTGTTTAATTTATGTTACACCTTATAAACAGAGCCTACCTATAATTCTATACAATATTCTCCTTGTGCCTACATTTTTACTACAATCTGTCATATTAGGTCAGATGTTGATTTTTCCACTTGTGATAGCATGTTAGCATTCAGACTGTTTTGGATTCCAGAGCATTTTGGACTTTGGATTTCGAATTGAGCAGAGATGTTAAGAAAAATGTGCCCGTGAATAAACAAAGTCCAGCCTTGATAGCGCATACACACCTACCATCAACTCCCAGGGAGAGAGACTACTCAGGGATCTTCAGGCCTTATTAGAATATCACTGTTAGCAAACACTTAACCTACCCAGAACAGATAAAGAATCATTGGGATGTTTGTAGCATGTATGTAGGTATGTATGTTACATGTGTAGGAACACTTCCTACATCTATCTTACAAGTATAAATGCAAGCCAAGCACAAATACCAATGCTTGCTTGTTCTAGGCAACTTCTAGGTAAATGAGCTAAGTCTACATATAAGCTCTGCTAGTCAAACTTCTCAACAACCAGTGCTCTCCCTAATGTGGAAATAACTTTCAATTATTAAGGCACTACAGTTTTTAGCATAGATTTCCCTTTTATAATAACAGAAAATACGTTTATATCTAAATAGTTATTATATCATTTTCTGACATTACCCCAAAGTTCAAGTCTGGCAAAACTGTTTAAAAACAAGTTACCCTATGCACCAGAATAATAACCAATGTCTAGCAATAATGATCTACAGATTACAATTACTCAATTCACCCATAATAGCATAACAGTAAACTTGTTTTTTTTCAATATGAAGGCCAAAGTCTAGTGATAGTCTAATGTTATCATTTAATCAGTTAAAATTCCATAAAAATATACAGTTACAAAATATTCCACTGGGCCAACAAATTGCATTCATTTTCACTGGCATAGAACAATGAATTAAAACTGGTCTAAATGCCATTCTAACCTATGTACCTAAGTAGTCACCACTATACCAGTGCTGTGTGTAGGCTGCCAAGCACCAGTTTAAGAGGACAAGGTAAGTGATGTCCCTGCTCCATAACTGCTGTAGAACAGACTGCTGCAAACTCACCAGTAACAAAGCTCCCGGAAAACAAGGAGCTACAGAAACCTTCCACAACAGTTAGCGTCATTCTGACATGAAGAAACTTTGTCATTGTAGGCCTACTGCTATGGCACTCTGCAGAATCAGACACCACAAGATGTCAGCTGCTAATTCTCAAACCCCCTTCCCGCATCTGGTATGGAGAACTGCTATGGAGATGCTTGCAGAAGGCCAGTGACACCTAACTGGTGGGTATGTCTGAAGACACCAACCTGACCCAGACAGCCATCTAGCATGCTGCAGGAGTACAGAATTTAAGAACTGCCACCATGGGAAACATTTCCTTGTGAACATCATTTTTCTCTTCTTCCCATTACCAACTGTTCTGGTTTTCCCCCCATGGAGTCAAACAGTACCTAAGTATATGATTGTAAGTGGGAAAACAGGGAGTATAAATCCAACTTCCACTTATGTGTGAATTTCAAACAGAAATGGGGGGTATAAAGCATTTACACAAGTCAGAAAGTTTGGGAAAACTCTCCCCCACCCCCCACTAGCACCAAGGCTAATCAGAGCTACTTAGGGAGATTCTGTCTCAAACAGCAACAATAAAAAAATAACAGGATGGCCAGGCTCTTTAATTCCAGGATTTGAAAGACAGAAGCAGGCAAATCTCTGTAAGTTTGAGGTCAGCCTAATCTACATAACATATTAAGTTCCAGGACAGCTAGGGCTGTTACATAGGGGAAATAAATCAGAAAAGAAAAAAAAAAGGAACTAAAGAAAGAAAAGAAACAACAGGATGCCTATAAATATTTAATCTTAAAAAACACCTGTTTCACTTACAGTTACAAGAAAGATTTTTATCAGTACCAATACTTAAACTACCACTATTCCCTTAAAAATCTCAAATATAATTAGATAGTATGACAAAGCATCATTACAACCTAAGCATAAGTCTAGAATAAAGATGTAGCTATAATCTACGCAATTAGCACACTCACTTCCTAGTCCACCTCTGACAGCAATCTCCAAGTTATTTTTTGCACACATCTTTCAGGTAATATCATCACATGACTTCTAAGATTAACCAAGGAATCAGAATGAATCATGTTCACTGACAATAAAGCATATGTGGGTGTCCACACAAATTGTGGGCTATTTTTCCTCCAGAGGAAAAAAAAAAACCTAAATAAACAAATGACCAAAAGGTATCACATGAAGTTAAAAAACTCAATAACTTAGCAAAGCTTATCAGTATAAGCTTTATGCAAAAGAATAAAACAAATCTTTATTACGTAAACCATTTTCAATAAACTTTTACAAGCATCTACCATATATTTTGTCACGAATAAAGGCATACACAAAGAAAACCGTATTAAGTATTTCTTTCCACACATTTCTTACTTTTGTGTAATGAGAGGGAGAAAACCCAGTAAGTTTGATGACAACTCTTGGTGAGGCCCTCCTCTGAAGAGCCACAGGGGTACTCTGCCATCATCGTAAATCATCAGATATCCCAAAAGCAATGAAGCCCTAACATGAAAAGAAAGAGTCCGAAAATGCTTCGAGAACATGTTTATTAGCTTCTACGGTGGTCAAGTTATTAATTCAGCTTAACATCAGTCTCCCAGCCATAAAACGTTAACACTCTGCGTAGATCGTGAACTCTTTATTTTCATGAAGTACATAGGACCACGTAAGGGAATGACTGAAAAGTCGTCAACAGCAACTTGCTGGTTCCTTCAAAGTTCCCCTTTACACTAAAAGGTGAGCGGGAAGGAAAAGGCAAACTTATCCAGGATGGTGCCAAAACATATTCTAATTT
The DNA here is from genome assembly GCF_000317375.1 of Microtus ochrogaster. NCBI lineage: Eukaryota > Metazoa > Chordata > Mammalia > Rodentia > Cricetidae > Microtus > Microtus ochrogaster. The sequence goes on from NC_022034.1 coordinate 4,702,852, forward strand.
TCTTTAAAAGTAGATATAATTAAAGTTTATCATCTTGCTTATATAGAAAGCAAAGAATTATCAGCAGTGAACAAAGCTGCCAGGAACCAAGTCACAGATGACTGATGGAGTTTAAATGTGGTAACAGATACTGAACACTATACCAAACATAAGCAAACAGAAGAAAAAACTCACCATACTCTTACAAACATAAGACTGACCAGCTAAACAAATATAAGGCCTAACTCTTCCACAAATCAACTTCTGCAGTGAAGCTGAAAAATGTTTACTGAATATCTACTAAGAGTTGGTATAATATCTTATAATATCTATCCTCTTGTAGAAGATTGCTTGATTTATAACAGCCAGATGGAATAAAAAGCAAGCATTAGATGGCAAAATTACTCTGAAGCTTTGACAAACCAGGCTGAATGCAGTGGCCTAAGACTGCCTTAGAGGACTGAATTTACTTTCATGATGTAATGTGTTAAGCATAAAGCTCTGCTTCAAATTGAAGAACAGAATGATTTTAATAGTATCCAAAGATTCGCCAAAAAAAAAAATAAAACAAATGTGAGCTAGCCATTACATAACAATAAAGCTAAGAAAAATTAAATTAGACATTTTTGGAAAAAAAAAAAAACTTCATTATGAAAAGCTTTCAATTACAAGTCATTTCTAAAAATGGAAATGTTCAGATGAGAGGATAATGTAATATGAAAAAGATAATCTTGTTTTTTAAAGTCCTTTAATTTTTTTAACTATCTACACAACTCTTCATCTGCAGAATAACCTGGGGAGGGGAGAGGCCTCCCAAAAAGCGTGCCAACTTTAATAACTGCTCATATCTTCAAAACGAAATAAGTTTCAACTTAATGCTTATACAGTAGATCAAGTTAAATCGAATAATTTATCTGAAATTCTTTAAAGTTAACGCCTCAATTTAAGACTAAAACTTGAGCTGACTGCTACTTCTCGACTGAAAAGACGCCTTTTAGCCATACTTAAGAACTCTCAAAATAAGAAAATCCACAAACCTCCAAATTTTATCCTGCCATTAAAAAAGATCAAGCTAATTTATTTTGAAAGACAAGATAATGTTGAAACTAAATTACTAGATGGTTCCTTTCTAAAGAGCCTCTATGAATGAACACTAACTACACAGTAAATTTGCTTACTAAAACGTAACTCGTAAAATCATTATAGAAGATGAATTATGAATCAGGAGTAACTTAACATCGGTGTTCAAATTGGCAACCTGAACCTAATAATTTACCTTAGCTTGTCAATTAGGGCTCGAGAGGAAGGGCTCTAACTAGGTCAAGTGTGCTCACAAGAAGGTGAGACAAGTCTTCCTTCACAGGCAACACTAAGTCAAAAGGTGAAAGCCAAGATTCAATCTGGAGACATGGTTCCAATCTACCAAACACGTTTTCGCGGCTAAGCGCTGCTGTAGTCAAACAAGCACCTTCTTTTTATAACAAATCACAACTAGAGCTATTTCCTGATCAGCACAAATCCTAGATAAAGTGTGGGCTGGTGTAGTGGAAGTCCGCCTCAATCATCCCCGCTGTCACAGAGGCTTCCCGCCAGCCAGCCAGCGCCGTCCGCACCATCCCTCGGGGACGAGGCGGCGAGAAACCTGCCTCCACCCGACCCCACCCCCAGAATCGCCCCGAACTCCTCCCGCGGGGCTCGGAGACGACCAGCCGCCGCCGTACCGTGCCGGAGC
>NC_022034.1:4705837-4714133 GCF_000317375.1 Microtus ochrogaster
GGCGTTCCGAGCCCTCGCGACCGCGGGGTTCCTGACCGGAGCGGCTGGGTCCCGACTGGAGCCACTGGGTTCTACGAGCGCGCCGGGTCCGCCCTGAGCAGGCTGAGGTGTGGCGGGCTGCCGGGCGGCGCGGCGTCCTGACGGCTGGGGCGGGCCCGGAGCTGCCGAGCCGGGTGGACAGGTGGGCGTGGGCAAGCGCGGCCGGCGGAACTGGCTGGCCGTCCCGCCGCGGCCCTGACCCCTGGGGGTGCACTGGCTGCCGGGGTCAGATGCTTGCTGACCTTTCTCCGGAGGAAAGATAAATTATTATGGTTGTGGGTGAGCGTCAGTGCAAATGTTTTCCCGAGTCCTCCTCCGGCTCCGGGTGCTGTTTGAATCCCCCGCATTCCTCAGCGCTGGGCAGGGAGCAGCAGCGGCCTTTGTGTCTCCGGGGAGCGCATGCCACCTCGGAGGAGACAGCGGACCAGAATTAAAGAACAGGGAGGACATTAGCGTGAGTTGTTTTTTGTTTTTTTAAAATCTTTTAAAGGGTCCCAGTGAACCTAGAAACGTAAAACTTAACTTCAACAGCAAATGTTGTGGGTTTTACAGACGTCTGTTTCTTTGTCTTTTTCATGCCCTCCTCCCTGCCAAAAATATTTGTTCGCTGGAGAGCATATCTCGAAAGAGCTATTTACCCCCAATCATCCAGGTAAAATTGATTCTGGCATTCTCTGTGACATGCTGGAAGGAAGAGCCCTTACCGAGGCTGAAAGTGATACGCCCTATTTGACGCGGCCTCTTTATGTTCGCTGTCACCGTTTCCAGTGTGAAGAAGTGTTTTCTCTCTGCCAGTTGGATTTCTTCCTTTGTGGGAAAGAAGAGCATCTGCCCCCCATGCTTTGTCTGCTCCGCGATGGCCCTAGCACAGCAGAGCTACATAAGGATGCTTTTCAGCCCAGGAGACGGGCGTTGAACTCGTGCCATGGGGAATGAATTCTTCAATAGACCCCTCGGCCTCTGCTGGAAGTTAAAGAGGGGCGGTTTGCAGGGAAGCATATGTGAGCGAATGTGTCTCCCTGTCCTGGTGTTCCGTTCTTTTGTGCCTTTAAGTTCTCCTGCTTCTGTGTGGACTCGTTTTTTATTGCAGTGAGTTCCCTGGTGGCAATGCAGCTCAGGACCCTTGCCAGCCTACACACACACACACACACTGTAGCGCCTACTGATAGCAGCAGCGTAAACTGATTCTGACAGTTGAGAGCTTTATTCCTGCTGAGCAATGACTGGCTCTTACAGAATTAGTTTGCAAAGCTAGCAATTAGATAACTAATGTCCATGGTACTGTATTGCTAAAGGGAAAATCCAGTTACTAGAAATCAAGTATGGACTCCACAGAGTTGTTTTTTATGGGAAATGTGCATGTGTGTGTGTGTGTGTGTGTGTGTGTGTGTGCGCGCGCGCGCGCGCCTGTTTGCCTGTAGAGAAGCCACTGCACAATGGAGGGTTTACAGATGGCTCTAAGTCACTGTCAGTTATCACTGGATTCTGGTTTACTTAAAGGCTCCATCTATATCAGCTTGAGCAGTAAATCGGTTCCCAAACTATAGTTCATAGTAATTCATTAGTTTATTGATAAAGGCTTAAAAACAGTCTGAAATATCCAAAATACCTGTGATTCTCAGTCATAAATGCTCCAAGAACTATTTTGTGTTTAGCCAAAAAAAAAAAAAAAAGCTTTAGGTTGAACCATTCCTCCAATAATTGTCATTGAGACACAAGGATAAGTGGGGAGTGGTTGCCCAGGCCTCTGCTCCAAGAATAGGGATGTGGGGTAGGACGATCAGGACTTATATAAGTTCAAGAAAAGAAAAAGGTACCAAAATAATACTCTGAATCATGTGTTGTGATATCCCATGTAAGAATAAGCAGACATGGCCATCATGATAGTCATAATCCCCAACCTGAATATGAGGGACAGGGACTTAGGCTGGAAGATTGCAAATCCTTGGGCAACTTGGGAAAACCATGTCTCAAAATCAGGGCTTATTGAGGCTGTGGTTGAGTGGCACAGAGGTTCTAACACACACGAGACCCTGGGCTCTGTCATCGTATCGGAAAAAGAAGTATGCCTAAAGAAAGTCAAATGGTGTGTAAAAATAAAATCATGATCCTTCTTGGTTGATAGCACGATGACTGGTCATGCATGATGGCGTGATATAGAAAAGAAGGAAGAAAAGCCTAAGATTCTATGAGTTCTGTTAACCACATCCGTACAGAAACAGAATAGGTAAAGGGTGATTGTGTGTGACACCAGAGAAGGCTGCCCTGGATGAGGCAACTTTATAATCTGCTGATCGGTTTTGAATTTATTTCCACTTTATATTTAGCTCCTGATCTCCCCTTCTAACTGTGTTAAAATGGTTATATATTAAAGAATAAGATCCATCAGTTAGCTTTTTGTTTTGTTTTTCTCTCTTTTTTGACAGTCTCCTGCATCTCAGGCTGGCCTTGTCATTAAGTAGCCAAAGATGACTTGACCTTCTAACCCTCCTCCCTTTGTTCTCCAGAATAGTAGACTGTGGGGGGGGGGTCACCACTTCCAGCTTATGCTGGGGCTTTGAACGCTTGCCTTCCTGTATGCCTGGCAAGTCCTCTGCCAACTGAACTACATCCCTAGCCCTTTGAAATTTATTTTTAATAAAGTATTTTTAAAAACCAAATTCTACAACCAACAATATGCAATAAACCTTTGTCTGCCTCAATGCACACAAGCCCCAGAAAATAAATAGAACCAGGAACAAGATTAATGCATCTAAGAAAAGCAAACTACTCAAACAGAGCAACTATGTTTAATAACCAGCAGATCACTTGACTAGCAATAACTTCCCTACTTTGGCAAGTTAGTATAATGTTGAAATATTGTGGTTTTATAATTGCGCAAGCCAACTTACAAACCATTCTAGTAAATAAATCAATTCAGAGGATGTTCCTTAAACAAAATCTACAGGTAAAGGGTATTGTGAATGAAGGCAGCCAGAGCACATTGGTGTCGATTGTTGTCCACAGAAGCCTCTACACAGGAGAGCAGTTCTGGCTCGTTAGCCATGAAACCCAGAAGCTAACTCCTTTTCAGAACCTACCGCCTAGAAAGGTCAGTGTCGATTAGTTTCTTGAAACAAGAAACGGGGAAAGGGAGGGAAGAAGGAAGGAAGGAATTTAGAGATTAGGTTTCCATAGACACTACTACTTTATTTAATAAAGAAAATACCTTTCAACTCTATTTCATATTTCTATGTGCTTGTTATTTAGTCATATTTTAGATTACCTAGTAGAATTTCCAGAAAGCTGCTTCTACAAAGAATTGTGACAGAAAACATTTGTAGAAGCAGGGAGTGGTGATGCTTGCCTTTCCTCCCAGCAGGCAGAACTCTGACTCACGGGTCAACCTGCCAGGCCAGCCAGGGCTCTGTGGTAAGACCCTGTCTCAAAAGGGAGATGCAGCGGGACTTGATCATAAAAGGTTTAATCTACCACACACTGTCCGTATGACTTCACCTCCTACCTGGTGTGGATAGGCAAAACAAGCTGCTGAAACATATAGCCCAGTGGTGGAGTAGATGCCTAGCAAGCCGTAGGCCCTGTGTTCAATCCCCAGTACTGAAAACATAAAAGTACTGCCAAGATAAGCCACGCGATAAACCTGATTCCTACAGCAAATCTTCACAAGCTCTATAACAGAACGAGAAAGATACAGTGAATACACAGATTTATCAACTATTTATCTTGTACATTTCATGTTCTTTTCTAGTAAAAATTATGCATATGTATAATATTTCATGTATGGGGTATATAGTTTTGTTGAAAAACTGATATTCTAAAATGTAAATTCCCATTAAACCCTTTTTTTTTTTAGATATGACAAGGTCTCAGTATGAAACCTGCCAAGCACTAGGCCCTGGGCGACCTGAAACTCACCATGAAGACAAGCCCCACCTCCAGTTCTCAGAGATCTGCCTGCCTCTGCATCCTGCACATGAAGATTGAAGGTGTACACCACCATACCTGGCTTCCCAAGGTGTAGCCCAGCCCGGCCTCTGCCTTCTCAGCGTAGCCTGCTGGAACGGGCCACCATAATAAACAAATTTTATTATAGACGTCAAAAGTACATATCAACCGAAAAGTAGGTGCTATTTTACAATGCCCTACCAAAAAAAACAATTAGAGGAACAAAAGCAGTGTTGAGAAAACCTTGTTCGTGGAACTCTGCGAGCATGTCTAAGAATGTTCTCTAAAAAAATATGTACTGGTATGTCTGTAGATCAAAAATATGAGATGAAGGGTTCCCGCTTGCTTTTGAAAATGCAATGCCACTTAAGCATTTTTAAAGTGCTGTAACTTTTTCAGCTAAGTCCACGAGAAGCGGGAACTTGACTGTGGCCTTCTGTTACGATGGTGTTATGGACATGTGCCCTGAAACACTCCGCCACACACATCTGCCCTAAACATGCATCAAGAATGAAGAGGAAATGTGGGTGTCAAGTAGCAGAAGCAGCCAGGCCGTGGCTGACCACCCCTTTCTGAAAGGGCAGACGAGATGGTGAGAAGGGGCTGACGATGGAGTCCTGCTGGACATTGGGACATTGCAAATGGGTGGGGAGTGCTGGCTAACCGTGCTGGGGAGGAGAAAGCTACTGCAAGTGCAGCATGCAGGTGTGACTTGCATCACCAGAAGAGAAGCCACCCGTACAGCATGCAGGTGTGACTTGCATCACCAGAAGAGAAGCCACCAGTACAGCATGCAGGTGTGACTTGCATCACCAGAAGAGAAGCCACCGGTACAGCCTTCTTACCAGTAACTATGCTAGCCCATCTAGTGGGTGAATCAGTTTTACCCATCCATCCAACAGGATGCTCCCTTAGTCACGGCCCTTCCTAGCAAGAGAGAAGCTGAGCAAAGAGACTGCTGAGAGTCACATAAGCTAACAAACCAGAAATTCCTAAAGTGCATGAAGAGGTTAATGTCAGAAAACCATCACAACCAGCAATCTGGAGAGAAATTCACTCCAGAGGAATAAAACTAATATCCTGAAAAGAGCTTAAAAATAAATGTTTTAGGAGCTTTGAAGAAGTGCCGGGCAGTAGTGGCACATGCCTTTCATCCCAGCACTTGGGAGGCAGAGGCCAGCCTGCTCTACAAAGTGAGTTCCAGGGCAGGACTGTTACAGAGAAACCCTGCCGCAAAAAACCAACAAACAAACAGAAAGAAAGAACTGCATGAAAAGGTACCGGGGAGAGGGCTAAGAAATGGTAAGGTAAAGAAGGAAAGCTGGGAATAGTGGGGCACGCTTGTGTCTCTGGCTCTCAGGAGCATAAGGAGTATGAGATCAAGGCCAGGGGATACACAGAGAGACGTCTCAAAAACAAGCAAATTATATATGATATGTATATGATTTCAAAAGCCTTACATCTAGCAAATATGTCTTCAACCTAATCCCAAACATAGCACGTGAGACTCAGGAAGAGGCCAGTAATCCGAGTTTCAAGTCTCCCTCAAGTGAGTCTGAGGTGGGTGGGCGTGGAGAATCAACAGCTGACGTGAAATTTCCGGTTTCATTTGACCTTGAGACTTACCGAGGTCACGCGTTTCCTTCTGCTCAGGTGAGCCTGTCCCCACTCCAGCACTGAACACACACACACACACACACACACACACACACACACACACACACACACACACACACCTGTGACCAGAGGAGCAGCACTAGCCCACAGCCACAGCTCCCAGGTTTGTGGTCCACCTCTGACACGAGGACTGTAAGCAGTTTCCTCCTGCAGAGATAAACAAGGCTAACTACGGCATTAACTGCCCTCCTGAGCTACTACAGGGTCAAATCCAGTGAAGGTTTGCAGATTGTTTTCCAAGTATCTGTTTAAGATAAGACAGTTATAAGTGTCTGTTCTAGATTTAAACCTTGACCACTTGAGGGAGGTTCTGAAGAGCTCTGAGGAAAACTGCATACAAGCACCACATAGAAAAGAGAAAAATCATTAAATTTTACCTTATACATCTTTGCATTTTAATTACTAGAAGACACTGCATTAGAACTGCCATTGTTCTGAAGATTTCTGCAAAGTTCTGAAGTCTTCATGGGACTTTAAGCCCTAGGAGGCTGCACTATATTGCTGTGTTTTTTTGTGCTTTGGAAAGGAGTGGGCTGTGTTATCCTAATTGTTTTCTTTCCAGTAAGTTTAATGAATTTGACACATTATATATTGTACCTTTTTAAGCTGTGTATTCTCACCTAACCTTACCAGACGCCATGTTCCTGCGGCCCCTACTCTGAGTCCCTGGGCTCCTTGCCAAGCCTTCCTTTCCTCTGCTGTCTCTCGCTCTAAATGCTTGATTCAGAGACTCATCTCTGACCCTGGTGTTACCCTGAACACTCCCTTCTTGCTCAAGTCCACCCCTTTGTCTAATCCTAGCAGCTCTTCCTGTTTCACCCTCCTCTCGCTTGCATTCTCTCCTCACTGCAAACCAAACATCCTCAGACACTGCTCTGGGCATGCCCCATTTGTAATCACCCCAGGAAAGCCCTAGCACCAGAGACCCCTAGCATCAGAAACCCCTAGCACCAGAGAGCCCCTAGCATCAGAGACCCCTAGCACCAGAGACCCCTACCACCAGAGACCCCTACCACCAGAGACCCCTACCACCAGAGACCCCTACCACCGGAGACCCCCTAGCACCGGAGACCTCTAGCATCAGAGACCCCTAGCACCGGAGACCCCTACCACCAGAGACCCCTAGCATCGGAGACCCCTACCACCGGAGACCCCTACCACCGGAGACCCCCTAGCACCGGAGACCTCTAGCACCAGAGACCCCTAGCACCAGAGACCCCTAGCATCAGAGGCCCCTACCACCAGAGACCCCTAGCACCAGAGACCCCTAGCATCAGAGACCCCTACCACCAGAGACCCCTGGCACCAGAGACCCCTAGCATCAGAGACCCCTACCACCAGAGAGCCCCTAGCATCAGAGAGCCCTAGCACCAGAGACTCCTACCACCAGAGACCCCTAGCATCAGAGACCCCTAGCACCAGAAACCCCCTATCACCGGAGACCTCTAGCACCAGAGACCCCTACCATCAGAGACCCCTAGCACCAGAGACCCCTAGCATCAGAGGCCCCTAGCATCAAAGGCAACTCTGCAGCTATTTTGACAGCTTCATTCTCCGACGATTTCATGTGTGAATCCTCAGCAGAAGGTTGGTCTCACCAGTACGAGCGAGTGTGTTTCCACTCCCTCACATCTCCAGCTTCATCCCTCCACTCCTCTCTAGGTGGAAGCCCCTTGTCAGTCACCCAATGGAATCCTGACCGTCTGTGTTGTTTATGAGCTTCGTCTCGGCATTGCTGAGCTCACAGAATTTCTCTTTCCACCCTGTACAATAAGCACGGCCACATGACTTGTTCTAGTCAATGAGCCATGAAGAACTGGTGTGTCACTTCTGATGTGAGTGGTAAACTGCCCTGTCTTTCCTTGCCGCAGTGACTGGGGAAAGAGACACAAATGACTGGAGATGTCACAATGCCTGGGACTCAGGGCTCAGCCACAGCCACAGCACGATGGCTCTGGAGGGCCAACAAGTCCCCACAGTATTATTTACGAAAATTAGCCCAAAACTGGATTTGAGGTTCCTTCTTAGAGCGAGATAATGTGGCACATCTAGACTCAGAGATGTCCATAGGCCCAGCTAAAGTGTTCTCTGCCACTCAAAAGCTCCTGCCAGCGCCTTCTGCAGACCCCCGGGGCTCTTTGTCTGTTCTTGGAAATCATATCTCAAAATAAGAAAACCAATATGGATACGGTCCTGAGTTCATCCAGCTGCCATTGGCCGGTTAATGCCCAAGGATCTTTCCAAAACACGTTTCCTAATCTGGATACTTGATGTCATTCCTTGTGGCTTTTTTTTAAAAGCAAACAACACTGCAGCAACATATGTGTGATACTTACCGTTAAAGTGAGTTGTTAAAGTTCTCAACACACATGTTTTCTCTCCTTGGGATTAACTTCCACTTAGCATGCTCACCCAAGTATGCTTTCTCACGGGCAGATGCCGTCTGTGATAGTTAATATGGCAAACATAACTATATCATGTCATTAGGTCATCAAGGTGGCACATGCCGTTCATGGGAGCACTCGAGAGGGAGGCTAAGGCAGGTACATCTGTGTGAGTTAGAAGCCAGCCTGGCCTAGATAGTTCCAGGCAAGCAAGGACAACACAGTACTTTCCTGTCTCAAAATAATAATAA
>NC_022034.1:4714533-4729682 GCF_000317375.1 Microtus ochrogaster
GAGTCTTACAGTGAATTTTAATTGAGTGGTCACAAGAAAAGCCAATTAAAAAAACTAGCAATTATAAGAAACATTGAACACCATAAAATGGAATCTTTTAAAGTTATTCAGATCTGTCTTGAGTTTCTTTTGGTCTGGGTCTCTATCTTGAAAGGTATGACAATGCTTGATTTAAGGTGTTTAGTTTGATGGCTTACCAGAGATCTAAGTAAACATCGGTGGTGAAATGAACAAATGTGTGCTTATTGTAGACCGGCTCAGGTCTTCAACAGGCAGAAACCAGTCCTCATTTAGACACTAAATTCTTTAAATGACTGTGTCGTAGATAACTGGGCCCACACAGCTTCAGCAGGCTAGCGTGAAGCACGACATGGACGAAAATACATTATTAATGAAATCTTGTACTCGGCAGCTTCAGTAATTTGTGGTTGTAATTCCTATGAGAAATATACAATATCATTAACATCTTTTAAAGTATCAATCTCAGAAGCTGGTTATGAGAGATTTTGTGTGATTCTAGATGTTACCTTGAATTGGGATGCCAGAAAATAAGTTTTCTGGCTCAGTATTCCCCACCAGAGGGTAATATTTAACCCGTAGTTTCCCACACAGTTGTTAAAGAAAACAGTATTACAGTTTGAATTGGAATGCTGAGATAGCCATAAAATAAAAATAAAAGAAAAATCAAAATGAGTTACAATTAATTTTAACAGCTAGATATAAGATACCAGTTAACAGAATCTAAGTTGCAGAAGACACAAGAGAAGGAAAGTGCCAAGTTCTTGAAGATCCATCTCACTATGGACATGCTTTGGCAAGAAAATAAAACAGGTAAACTTTAAATATTTCCTAGAGAATGGTGATAATCCCAAAGAAAGAATCAGGTTCCAAAAAACACTGATATGTTTAACTTAGAAAGATCTGCCACCTTTACCTATCTGAAATCCCTCTAAGGTCGCTTGAAGAGTTCACAGACAAGCCTCTGGGGAAGAACCCTAATCCCTAATTAGATTGTCTGCGGAAGCAGCTCTGGGGAAGATTGTTATTTTTTACTTTGCAATTATATTTTCTTAGATGCAGGTAGACAATAATTATGAGTGCGCTTCTGTCTTTGCGAAAGCACGCAGATTAATTAATGAGCATCCTCATTGGATCCAGGCGGAGGACTTGGAGGGCAGAGCCAGAATGGAGCCACACAGGTGCTGTGTCCGTGAACACGGGAGCAGGCTCCTCTTCACACACTGTCTTCAGGTCACTGAGTGCGAGGTGAAACCTTGCTCCAGTCTGGACCGGCTGCGTTCGGCACCTTGTGGCACACTGAGGTCTCCCTGTAGCAACCTCATGGCAGTTTTTCTTATTTCTTCATTCCGGAGAAGCCAGCCTAGCCTACTGCGCTCTGTAGCGGGTGCTATTCTGTCCTGTGCACTCTTGAAATTTTGCTTTCTAAGTCATTCGCTCCCCCTTAACACTGCATTACTGCAAGGACTTAACTGATGAAGATTTCTTTTGTGGAGCACATATAGAAAAGATTTTAAAAGAAATTTACAAACAATTGAAGGAACACCATCCCCACCCGCAAAGCCTTGCTCCTGTCTCTCCTAAAATGTCCCCTTCATCTTCTGGCAAAGTTGAGCACCATCCTGACTTCTGGCCTGGTAGGTAAAGTCATCTTACTTTTGAAGTTTATAAAAATGAATCATACACGTTCTATCTGTTCATTTCTGTTGCTCCAGTCAAGTGTCTTTGTGTGTGGGAGACGCAGCACCCATCAGGGACTGGTGCCGTCCCATAGCTGGTGAACTTGAGATTGTTCCAGGTTTTCACTCTCTAAGGAAGGCGCTGGCCTGCATAGCTCCAGATGTCCCCGTGTACAGCCTGGATGCATACGTCATTTGGGTCTGGATGCAGGAGCTGAGGTGCACGTGCACACAGGTTTCCGAGTCCTGAATCCATTTACGTGTCCATCAGCAGTTCCTCGGGCTGCAGTGGGCAATGTCCGTCTTTAGCTATGCTGGTGGGTGATGTTCCGAGAATTTGGAGTCTCAGTCCACATTTTCCTCATTTTTAATGAAAATATTTCCTCACATAGTAATTGTTTGGGTACTACCTTTTATGACGTCTTGAAGTATCTTGGTATGTGAGTGTGTGTGTGTGTGTGTGTGTGTGTGTGCGCGCCTGCATGCACGCACACACATGTAAGCATGCATGTATATACACACATGTGTACATATATGTGAAGGCCAGAGGTCAACTTTGGTTCCATTTCTCAGTTACCACCCACCTTGTTTTGTGAGACAGTCTCTCACTGACTTGGAGTTTGGCAACTAGGTTAGGCTGTCTGGCCAAGCCCTGAGGATCCTCCTGCTTCTGCCTCCCCACTGCAGGGGTTATAAGCAGGTACCAACACGCCCAGCTTTTACTTGGGTTCTGGGCATCAAACTCAGGTCCTCATGCATGTGCAGCGAGCACTTTGTGGACTGAGCCGTCTCCTTACCCACTGGGTCATCTGTCTTAGTTACCTGGTGGAGATACTAATATACTCTGGCTGTGATATTTTGACTCTGTCACAATCACCTTGTCCCCTCCACAGCTTGTCTTTTCATCCCTGTAGCATTGTCCTTTGTTCTTAGATTTAAATTCTTATTTATCAGTCTTTTTTCTTTATGATTATGGTTCTTTTATATGCTGTTTGAGAAGTTTTCTTTATATCAGAATTATAACTGTTTTTTTTCAATTCATCAAGTCTTTTTGTTAGGCTTAGATAGTATGCCAAATACTAATTTGGGGGTTCAGTTCAGGTTGTGTTTTTCTAAGCAGCATTTTCACTGCTGTGTAAGTGGCATCATGGCCTTGAGTGTCTACGTGTCTCACACCAATCCCCTTCCTTTCTGGCATCGTGGCTGTTAGTGGTTTGAGTGTCTCTCACTTCCTTTGGCCTCTTTGCTATCACCTAACAAAGCCTTGTCTTAGTCACTGAAGTCATACAGCATGTCTTCTGCCTGATAGAGTGAATTCTTCCACCTCGTTCTTATGAAAGTTTGTCATTCTGCTATGACTCTTAGTGGCACTTTCTGTTCCATATTAATTTTGTAATCTACTTGTTAATTATCATAGGAAATCCAGATGTGGTTTTTCTTAGGCCCACACTGTGTTTCTAGATCACTTTGAGGAAAGTTGATGTATTTATTACAATAATATTCCTAATCCATGGACTATAATGGAATTATCTTTAATTTTTCTTAATAATGTTGTATAATTTGTCTATATAACCCTTAGGTGTATTTTTAGATTTTTATCCTAAGTATTGATGCTTTCTGATCTTGTATATGTGATACCTATTTTAATATTTTACTTTCCAATTATTGCTAGTTTACAGAAATATAAATGATTGTTAAAATATGCATATTGTGCCAACAAAACTCATTTTTGATTTTTGTTTCTTATGTATACAATCATGTTAATGTTAGGTCTCAAAAAAAAAACAAAAAAAAAAACCCTGGGACAAATGACTGAGGTGCCAGCTCTCCCAGCTTCACCAGTGGCTCCTCCCAGCACTTCTGACCCCGCCCCTACCCTAAACCGCTCCCTCCCAGGAGCTGGGCTTCCACTCCCTCCCAGGCCCTCCCCCTAGCTTCTCTTCGCTGTGTAGCTCAACCATTTTTGGTTGTGTATCTCCTCTGTCTCCTGGTTCGCTCCTGGCCACTTGTCTCCTGGTTCGCTCCTGGCCACTTGTCTCCTGGTTCCTCCTCAGGGTCTGGACCAGATGTCTCTCCCTCCTGGTTGCAGGAAACATTCTCCTCCACAATATCTTGGAGTTGTGTGTCCTCATTTCATGGTTTCCACTCAGTTAGCTACAAGTAGTGACAACTTAGTCACCTCTGTCGGGTCTTCTGCCCTTATTGCCCCTGGTTTAGGGTCCAAATGGAAAATTCCAGCATCTTGTTATTAAATGTTTTTTCAAATACTTAATTCAAAAAATATTTTTTTCATCATCATGAAGTACCCACTACTCTATTCCCAGCTTACTTAAACTTTTTTGAATTGCAAGCAGATTTAAATTATTTTAAATTATTTCTCATTATTAATTATATGGCCACCACATTTCTCTCTTTTCATAATGATTTTTACTACTGCCAGGAACGAGCCTATAATTTTGTGATATTAGCATTTTTAACACATTGTTGTTATGGTTTTCTGATATAAAGTTTGTCCGTATGCACAGGAAGGTTGGATTAGTCTTTGTCTTTCTTACCACGTCCTTACAAGATTTGGACGCATGCCGGCATCACAAAAGCTGTTAGGAAGTTTCTCCCTTTTTGTTCTCTGAACTTCCCACTTTCCTTGAACTTTTATAGGACAAGGTCAGGGAGGAAGAGCTTTATGAATAGATATCATTCCTGGAGTAGTTACAGGTCTATTGAAATCCTCTGTTTCTTCTGAAATCCATATCATTAGGTTTCATTTTTCTGAAATCATGTCCAGTTTTTCTCACAATTTCAAATCCACCAGCATGAAGATATTATACAGTGTTGAGGTAATATCAGTGTGAGGAACCTACAGTGATGGCTCTCATTCTGGAGGGTGATTATTTTCATTTTCAAATTTAATTTAAAGAGCCAGCTCTTACTGGATGTCATGGCTCAGGCCTAAGGCCAGAGCTTGGATATGGGAGTCGAAGAGTGGAGGATTTAAGGCTGCCAGGGCTACAGGAAATGAATTCCTGTCTCAAAAACAAAAGAACAAAAAAGAGAGTAAAACATACCTTGCTTTCTATGCGAAATAGTAACATAAAACTTCCCAGCTAATCAGAGACGCTTAGTGTAGAAATAATTTATGTCTGAATTTTGTGATTTTCAAGATTCTATATCTGTGAATAAAATATTTGCAAAGCGTGTATCAAGGGGAGGGAGGAATGTGAGTTCCAGAGCCACAAGGCACTGCTCTGATTGTCTGGATGTCTTCACGGATACGCTCACAGGTTAAAACACAGCACAGCCAAAATGATGAAGATGAACTCGAGGTAGGAGCTGGGGTGGCCATTGAACCTCTTTGCTCTTCTTCCCAATATGGCCTATTTATACATTCATTTGTGCTTCTCAAAAAGCAAGAGCAGTACAGTTCACTGTCTAAACTATCAATATGCAGTTTTATTTAGAAAGGAGATTGTGGCCCAGTGAAACAGTTCACCAGGTAAACGTCTGCCGCTCAAGCCTGACGACCCACGTTCAATCCCTGTAGCCCACAGTGGGCGGAGGAAACTCGCTCACACACAAACGTCATCACTCGTACACGAGGGTGTTTTAAAAACGGGAAATTTGGGATTTGTAGACCAAGATGCCTTGACTTTGTATTCTCCTGCTCCAGCCTCCTGAGTGCGGGATTAGAGGCATGAGCCACCACCATGGTAGGCCTAATTAGACAATATCTCCGTAAACTGGAGGAGAAGACCCAGCCTCCGCTCTCCTAGCAGCAGACACAGTGAATGTCGCTGTTTAACCAGAGTGGCTTCCTGTTGTGGTTTTTGTTTCTTGAAGTGGTTAGATTTAAGCAAAAACGTGGTTGCTGGGTTTTTTTCCTGGCCCTTTTTAGACATTGAACCTGAAAAGTTTTAGCCCTATTCCCATTCCTTGAAAAAAAAAACCCAAATGGCATAAATGTAAACAGATATGACATTGACAATAAAATGTATTTTAATTGTCCAATGCCCTTTCCGCTTCTAGACATAAGCTATAATCTTTAGATTTCATTGGTTCTTTTCCCACGGAAAGTGTTTCCTGGTAAGAAGTCTTTGCAGAAATGCATGTGAAACCTACATTTAAAAATTGATTTTGCCGGGCTGTGGTGGTGCATGCCTTTAATCCCAGCACTTGGGAGGCAGAGGCAGGCGGATCTCTGAGTTTGAGGCCAGCCTGGTCTACAGAGCGAGTTTCAGGACAGCCAGGGCTGTTACACAGAGAAACCCTGTCTGAAACAACAACAGTGTCTTTTAGGGCCTATGACTCCACTGGTAGAGCTGCCTAATAACTGTAAAGCCCCGAGTTAGATCACCAGTGCACGTTAGTACACATCTCAGCACTTAGGAGACGCAGGCAGGAGGAGCAGAAATGTAAGGTCGTCCTTTACTCCATAGCAAGTTTGAGGCTAGCCTGAGCTATGTAAACACCCTTGTGTCAAAATAAAAGTGAATAAAAAAAAAATAAAATTTAAAAGTTCAGAGACCCAACTTGTTTTTTATTTGTAAATATAAAATCAGCTTCATGTTTTAGAAGTCATAGACCCAAACTGAAGGGTGACACACTATGTACTGTAAGCGTCAGGGTCCAGACGGGTGGTGGCCCCCACTTAACCTCGTGTTCCAAAACACATCAGGAGTCCTGCACTCACCTTCCTGCTGCCCTGCTTCTTTCCCTTTATAAGGTTATTACGATGGATCTGTGTCTGAGTGTGGTATGTGCCTCCCTCAGAGGCCAGAGCACGGATTCCCTTGGGGTTGTGACCTGCCTGTGCAGTGCTGGGAAGGAAGCAGGGGTCTTCTGGACGAACAGTGTGCACTCCTAACCACTGAGCATCCCTCTGGCCCCTGACTTGCTTTCTCATTCTGCTCAGGAAAGGGGCAGCCTAACTGCCAGGCTGGGACGTGCTGCTAAAGAAGCTGATGGTCGTAGGACTGCTGTGAACATGGTTATGTCTTCAGGGTGTGGGAAAGGTAAATTCGGGGGCTATGGTAGGATTTGTCCCTCGTCCGCTGATTGAATAGTCGTGCCTCGTGCTATTCTGTGTATGGTTCAGAGGGCTGAGTTCTACAGCCTCTCTTTAGAGGTGAGCTCTGATTCTTCATTTTATTAGACAGGCTGCCCTTTAGCAGGCTGCTTACCTTTTGAACTATTTACTATCTATACTAAGTAAAATGATATTGTCCCTATTGGAAGGACATTTCCGCATGCATGGGCCACCTTTCTAACTCTGGGGGTAGGGTGAACTGTCTTGGGATGGTTTGGACTCCCAGGCGAGCACAGGTCAGATTTGCCTGTAGCATATTATGAATGATAGGGATTTCCTGAGCTTGGACACAACTATCACACAAGCTGACCATGTCTGCTACAGTCCCCTCTGACTCTCTGTGTCACCCCCAAGGGACTGTCCCCAAAGGGAAGCTGGCATGGACATGAAATGTGAAGGGCAGACTGATTGCAGCAAGGGAGTCTTTGCATCTGAGTCAGGGAGCTCAAGCCTTTTGCCAAAAGCAGAGTAGTACCAGGTAGGGTGGCGAGGCTGGAAGCTTGCCAACTTTCAGGAGGGTTGTGAGAATGGCATGGCACTCTGGGAAAAGAGAAACCACACAGCCTTCGTGAGTGTTTATCCGCACGGCATTGGCCTTTTTTTCAGGTTTCAGTTAGGAAGTGTAATAATTAACAGCTCTCAATACCTGACCGTGAGATGACTGGATGGACCGAGAGGTGAAAGTGGGTGCACTTTCCCGCCTTTTCCAGATCCTTCTGAACAAAGGGTTCAAGCTGCCAGTGCTTATTTTAAAATGCTCTCAGCCCCATATGCCTCTGGTACAGCACAGCGTGTGCTCGTAAGAAACAGATAACAGCATTTGTTCAGCGGTTCCGTTTGTCCAGCGGTTCCGTTTGTCCAGCGGTTCCGTCTCACTGCGACTTCTTACTGTGTTTTCTAGGGGATAGGAGGGTGGGTTACGCGTAGATAACATGAAGAAAAATGAGCAGCCATTCTTACCGAGAGACGTCAGCCGCATGCTTGCTAAGCCACAGAACTGTGGGATGGGCTGATAATCCTGTGTGCTTTTTCAACGGTAAGTTCTGCTTAAGGATCTCATAGCTCCGTAGTGTTTTAGAAAGGACTGTCCCTCGTCTGTTCCTACTCTCTCCCTCATCTCCTGGGCATCTGCCAAGGTGCGTATCACCTGCCAGCATGGCAGTGAGCATACCTGGCAAATCAACCACTGGACAGGTTTCTCATGTTTAAAAAATCACAGCAGAGTTCCTTGTAAAAGTTTCTCAGGCAGAGTGAAACAGCGTTTCTTTGTCAAACCATTTTATTAGACCTTCTGCCTCAAAAGAGCATCCAGACTGGTCTTGTGGGGTGCTGCCTGTGGCGGGAAAGTCCTCTCTGCAGCATTTCTGGGGGTTCATCCTTCAGACACAGTTCCCAGAAGGTGTGTCCTTGCCTGTGAGCCTGAGTTTCCCAGAAGGTAGTTTTCAACTTGCTTTTTAGTTTATAAAACGCTCCCCCATCCCCACCACTCACCCCGTGCTTTCTTACATTTGCAACGGATGCACATGACTATTGGACTAGTCACTAGCATACAGCACACGTGGCAGAACGCCTTCCCTCAGCCATACCACACCAGTGCGTGAGCAGCTGCACAGAAGTGTGAAGGCCACCTTCTGATGACTTCAGCTTCCTGGTGCCCTAAACTGGGAAAGCAGGCAATCCTGCTGCTGGCACATTCCTTTGGCATGATTGTTTCCCATATCTTCATCTGTAAACAGAGGCCGTGACACCTGCTCTGGAGCTGTGGGAACCACGCTGACGCCTCGTAAAGGCAGCCCTGGCTGGTGGGAAGCTTCTCCCTCACCTCCTCTCTGTCCACACACTCCTTCACCTCACAGGAAGCACGGGCTGCAGCAAGTGATGGGAGAAGGGCAGCCTGTTCAGAGGGCGTCTTAAGCACACTGTCAGTGTCAGGTAGAGTTCCCGTTGGGGCGGCTCTTGTAATTGAGGTGCACCACGCAGATGATCCCCGTAAATGCGCAGAGGAAGAGCCCACGTGGAAACCAACAGGAAGCAGGCAGAATACGTGTTGTCATGCTCCCTGCTTCCTTTCTACACTCCTGGATGGCGAATACAATTGTGACATTGATTTTCTTAATGACAAAATACAAGGCTAGTCGCTGAGAACCAGCAAGGGTCAAAGAGGCACGCAAGAAGCAAGTGGGACCCCTGTAGCTATGAGTCCCCAGGGAACCTGAATCTAGGGACACTGTACTTGTCAAACGGGGTGCAGGGTTTTACAGTGCAAGACCTGAGGAGGAGCTCACTGAGGCAAGTCCTGAGGGCAAAGGAAGGAGGGAGACTGCATATTCCGGTGTATCGGAGCAAGGCTTGCTGGTCGTCCTCTGTCCAGCCCCACCTGTCCTGTGCCCAGCAAGGCGGGTCTCTGTTCTGTTGGATCTGAGCTGCAGACGGCACAGGCTAGGGATGAAGGGCAGCATGGGAAAGCCAAGGCCTTCCTTCTGCTTGCTCCTCACCGCACCAGGCGACCCTCAGAGCAAACTGGGCTCTAGGTGCCATTCCTCTGGCCCCTGGCAGACTCACAAGTGTCAAAGCTTCCAGCTTCCGTGCTAGCTAGTTCTGGCTGCTCTCTTTATAAAAGCCTGTTTGCTTTGCTGACACTTAATTCACAGAGCATGATAGTGGTGGTTTCTGGAGCATGGAGAGTTGAATAGCCATCACTCAAAAAGAGACCTGGTGTCCTAGTTTAGGGTCCTTTAACATTTCCCCCAGTGCCTCCAGCACTCGGGAATCACCTACCTGATTTCTGTGCCTCTAGAGCTGCTGCTCCTTGAGGCTTCAGAGGAAGGGTCAGAAGACATTCTCCACCCTTGGAGTTCCCTTAATCTTGTCTACACCTGTGTAAACAATCCCTCCACAGAACGCCCCTCTGTTAACCCTTTAATAGGCACTCTGTCTTCTTGCGACCCTTAGCTAAGACTTGTTTACCAGTTCAGCGGGAAGAAGAGAGCAGCAGCGAACATGGAACAGGAAGGGCTCACGGATGTGGCCATGGGTGTAGATAGTGCAGTAAACATGATAAACACAGACACTGGGCATTCTGAAAGCTGAGGGACCACTGCCGCCCTTTAGGTTAACTTGCTTGCAGGGCCCTGGGGAGAACGTCCAGCAGCATGAGGTGCAGAAGTCCAGCAGCATGAGGTGCAGAAGACCGTAGCCAATGACGCGGTGTACGCTAAGTATCTCCTCCTTGCTTCAGTAGACCTTCTAGAAGAGTCCATATCCCTCCCTGCCTTGATACTTTCCCATAGGCCACTTGATTGGTCTCTTCAGAACATCCCAGAACCTTTATTCTTCCTGTTTCTTTCTGTTCATCTAATCCTGTAAGCCATCATGTCCAATACAACGGGAGGCTGTCTTTAATGGACAGAAAGGAAGAAGATGAGAGGTGCCGGGTAGAGGTGCCATGACCTCCTCAAGGGCCAGGCATGGCCATGACCTTCTCAAGGGCAGGGTGGTACACATGCTCCTACCTGCCCTGCACTAAGGGAAGACTTCGGATGTCCTTGAGGGAGCATCGGCAAGAGAGGGCATGAGGAAGAAGAGAAACTCAGGCAAGGGATGACAAAGTGTCACAGAAATTTAAGAAGAAGCATAAAGAGCAGTTGCTGGGACTTGAGAAGAGGGGTAGAGCTTTTGAAAGACAGAGACATTGGTGATTCTCTGGGCTCATCCTCTGGGCAGGAATGGGGAGCCCTACAAGGACATCTCTCTCTCTGAAGCTGGTCTTGAAGACTGCATTTCTCTACATGTGTGTGTATCGTGTGCGCACCCGTGACTTTGGCCTTATTAAAGCAGGACTAGGAAGTGGGTATGGAGGAGGGGAAGTGTGACTTCTCTGTGGAGAACTGTGATAGTGAAGGGAGAAGAAGGGGAGATGTGGGATGGAGAAAACAGAAGTCAGTGAGGGCCCAAGTTGGCGGAGAGTAAGGGCTGGGAATAGGAACAGCTGCCCGAGACGGCACGGGGCCCTGGGCAGACATGCTGGGATAGATTGCTTTCCTCAGAAGTGTCTTCAGACTTCTCCAGTCTGCTTCCTGTCGTGGGACCTCACTTCCTGTCCATTCTGGCAAATATACTTCCTGTTTGGGGATGAAAGTGTTCCTAGGGAGGCATCTACCTCGCTTCCTCTTGCCTCCTGACCCCTGCACAATACCAAGGGTGCTCAGCATGAGACCTAAGCTGGTGCTCTTGTAGAACAGGAGCCTGGACACCAGGAAAGCCTGCCTGCTGTCAACTGCTGCGTCTTGAGTCACCAAGAAGAGTCAAGTCTTCATTCCAACCCTTAAAAAAAAAGCCCATTATTAACTCACACCACGCCCCTCATAAACAGGCTTACATGCTGGCCCATTTATACCTGTGAAGGGCAAACATTAAATAATTGCAGTCCACGGCACACACAGCCAGTAAAGTGGCGTGTCGCAGAGGTTGGCTTTTACAGCCCTCAGTACGAGGTTGGCCTTCTGCTTGTTTCATTTTGAGATAAATATGGGTTTTTAGGGGGAAAAAATCACAGCCTGTAGAAATTTCATTTATTGTCAGAAGCCTGTCTGCTTTTCTTAATTCAGTTGGTAATTTTTATCATGTTCTCCTGTTGCTCTCTGTTGAGAGGAGGTTTTACTTCACATTCCACAAAGTTTACACGCAAAGTGTCTTTGTGTTTCTCCCCTCCGGCATCATAACCCTCTGATATCTTTGGTGAGGGACTACCACTTTTCGGTCACAGATAGGAAAGTCAGTCACAGAGAACTGGAACGAGCAGCTCAAACCTGCAAGCGCCCAGCTGATACAGTGGGGCACCCCGCCTCTGGAACTCCAGCCTCTGTGGTCAGGCTGGGAACAGGACCTGGTAACGATGCTCAGAACTGGACTGCCTCTGCGGCGGAGTGAGTCTCCAGCTGGAACGTGTCATCTAGAAACATCCTGGGCGCTTTTTCACTAAGTTCAATGTCACAGAACAGTATAGCTAAGAGGACCTCAGAAGCCATTAAAGCCAGTCCCAAACCTCCTATATTACAGTCAAATACGAAATAACAATAGGTATAATTCCATTAAAATTTTATAAGAGTTGGAGAAGTAGTTTTTCTTTTAATAAGATACTAAGTAAAAAGCTGGATTGAAGAGTGGTAGTGTGTGCATTTAATCCCAACACTTCAGGAGACAAAGGCAGGCATATCTCTGAATTTGAGGCCTGCCTGGTCTACAGTTCCGGGACAGCCAGGGCTATATATAGCCCTGAAAAAATGAAAAAAAACAAACAACAAAAAACAAAACAAAACAAAAAAAACACACACACACCTGATTGAAACCAGATCTTTTGGGGGTGGGGGTGGGGTTTTGTTTGTTTGTTTGTTGAGGCAGGGTTTCTCTGTGCAACAGGCTGGCCTCAAACTCACAGAGATCCTCCTGCCTCTGCTTCTGGAGTGCTGGGATTAAGGGAGTGTGCCACTACTACCGGGCTACCATCAGATATTTTGAAATGGTAAAGACTAGCATTGTCCAGCGGGAATTTAACACAACACAAATGTGATTTAAACCTTCCTTTAGCTACCTTATGTCAGTAAAAAGAAACAGATAAAAATTGTTATAATTATATACTACATTTTGCTCCATATGAACAAAATAGTGTAGTCTGGAATGTTTCATACAAAAATTGCCAGTGAAGTTTTTATATTCTCCTGATTTTATATCACTGTAACTTTTTGGGAGGCTAACATATCTAAAACCCCATCTGAGTGACGTCTTGTTCTCTGGGGAAGGTCCAGAGTGTCTCCTTTCCAACCATGGATCACCACTATACTGCCATCATTTGAGAAAGGAGGAGCTGCTGGTTTCTGTGAGGCTGATACTCTTCAGTGATTTCCTGAAATGTCCAGAACTCCTTAATGAAAACTTCCCACTTATAGTTGGATGACCAGAGTCACATTTGCTCAGGGAGCCCAGGCCATCATCTATTTCTGCTTCCTGGGTAATGAGGGAAGCAGCACCTCCCTGTAATCCCAGTGCGGGTCAGCGAGGCAGGGGAATCACAGGTTGGAGTCTCTGCTGACATACACAAAAAGACACCATGTCAACAATCATAGAAACAATAAGAAAATGTGCGTTAACGCGACACACACATGTATGCTCGGTACAAATTATCTTTTTGGATCCTTAGCTCAGGATGCCACCTCTTGAGCACTTGCCAGTAAAGGCCAACGCTGCTGCGAGCCATCTTTACACCCAGGTCATTTCCCCAGCTGCTGCCAAAACATAAACCTTCACACCCTGATACTTTAAATTCCCAGTCTCTGATACATACATCTTTTGCTGTGCTGGTTTCTTAGGAAACAGTGTCCAGGGCCTTGGGAAGGGTCAGCAGGAAAGGTATTTGAGGAATTACCAACCTGAAACATGACCCATCTAGAGAAGCGTCACTGGGAAAGACAGGCAGCAGGAGACCACGGCTCCCACATGAACAGGATGCTCCAGAACAGAAGAAGCACAAGGTCATTGTCAGGTAGTGTTCCTCTTGGGGCAACTCTGGCAGTTGCTATGTACCATACACATGCTCTCTGTAGTGGGTTGTGGAGCAGCCTGCGTGACAACCAGTAAGAAGCAGGCACTGCGTGCACGCTGCTATGCTCCCCACTTCCTCCCCACGCCTGGTTGGCAAGCACTGTTGTGACTCTGATTTTTTCTTACTAACAAGGTGCACATTTTTAAAAACCCTTCAGAAATGTGTTTCCTTGAACTGAAGCTAACAGTAAAATCGAAGTCCAGAAGAAGAGGCGGTGGTGCTCCAAGTTCAAGCCCCAACACCACCCCGTCTCCATCCTCAGCATGCTTAGAGTAGCATTGGTAAGTGACAGCCCTGATGCAGGGGACAGCTGGGAAAGAAATGGCGATAAGGGATGTCGCTCTCATTTGTCCTTTTCATTGGCAATCTCCCAGCTCACGTATAAGGACAATCGCTGCATCTGAGAGCTGCTGTGTATGCTAATACAACAGCCTTGGTGGCACATGGGAACTCTCCTGGGAACTGTGGATCACGGCTGCTGAGTCCTAGGTGGAAACTGAACAGCGAGGCCCCAGCTCCGCGGGTGAGGTGACTCAGTGAGGTGGAGTCCTGGGTCTTGACAGTAGAGTCCCAGAGTCTCCCTCTCCTGTTTTCTGGGCTCATTCCATCTCAGCTTGAAATTGCACGGCTATTGTGAAATTGTATGGGTTGGGACTCCCTGCAGTGGCCATCAATGCCTGGAAATCCACTGCATCCTCTCATTGTGTGCGGGGAGAGCCGGGCCAGACTGGTTGACGCATGGCTGCCAGCGTGCAGACATGGCTCAGCTGAGCTCTAGGGAGAGCAGACACTGGCTTAGACCTGGAGCAGCTCAGCCCTGTGTGACAGACATGATTGTGGCTGGAGATCATGGCTAGACACTGCCAGAAGCATGCACACCCCGGGACAAACTATTTCGTGGAAAGGCGCTGTGCAAGCTGCTGCTCTCTGAGGCTTCTCGGCTGCTGCCTCTGCCCAGTTTCTCTACACTGGCCGAGCCTTCTGTGCAGCACAGAGAGATGGGAATGGAGAGATGGGAACTGAACCTCCTCCTGGAGACTCGGTTTCTGTGTAACCCATCTGCAAGTGCTTGTCACAGCCGTGGGAATTCTCAGCGCTCTCTCCAAAGCAATGGCTTTATTCTGACCCCATGCACACCATAGTCTCTAACACTCTTCATCACTCAGGAAATGTGATATTAATACATGTCATGGGGAAATAAGGATGTAGTGGCTGAGACTGACAGGGAATGTTCACCTAGTACAATCAAGAGGATTTCAGTGAAATTCAATGTGTATGTGTGTCTGTCTCTGTGAAGTTATTTCTCTTCTTCTGTGTGTGTGTATATATATATATGTTCCAGGGGTTGAACTTAGGCTACTAGGCTTATGTGGCAAGCACTTTTGCCTGCTGAGTGATCTCAACAACCCAGAAACTGGGTAGGTTTTTGTTTGTTTGTTTTGTTGTTGTTGTTTTTTAATGAGTGGACTGATCTGGGAAAAAGCAGCTTCAGGGTTTTAGACCGCAGATCTACCAGTGATGCAGACTGGTTGATAAGGAAGCCTGACTCATGAGATATGCTAGCACCACAGTTGTCGGCGGAGGCTGCTTGTTCATTTCCTGCTGCCCAGACCGGAAATAAGCACACAGAAACTAAAACATTAATTAAAACACTGCGTGGCCTATTAGCTCATGCATATTTCTAACTAGCTCTTATATCTTAAATTAACCCATTTCTTCTCATCTGTGTATAGCCATGTGGTTGTGGCCTAGGTAAGGTTCTGCCCAGCAT
>NC_022034.1:4729963-4731378 GCF_000317375.1 Microtus ochrogaster
CTCTCTCTCTCTCTCTCTCTCTCTCTCTCTCTCTCTCTTCATCTCTGTTTAGATTTCCCACCTGGCTTTACTTTGCTAAACCATAGGCTAAAAGCAGCTTCTTTATAAACCAATGGTATTCACAGCATACAGAGGGGAATCCCATACCACACAGTTGAGCTCAAGGTCCCCGGCATGCCTGTGTCCCCTAGTGTTTATAAACACGCATATCAGAGACTAATCTGAGACTGAGATTGAAAAGGCACTATAGACCAGGCACGGGCCTGGCACTTCCAGAAGATAAGGAAAAGGGATGACCATACAAGGCTAGACCATGCACTGTCTTTTAGTGGGAGGCTAGCCCCAAACCATGGAGGAGATATTTGACAAGTACACTGCACATAAGATAAGTCAGCTCTAAAACTGTGTTTAGTTTTAAGCCACGCCGTGGTCTGTTTCTCATTGCTGGAACACAGTACCACATATAAACCAGAATTATTCCTCATGGTATGGTAGGCTGGGGAGTTCAATATCATGGAGTCAGCCTCTGACTGGTGCTATAACACAGCATGGCACACGCCATCCCAGGATGCGAGAGGTTGCTGGCCAGCTCTAGTCTCTCTCCCTCTTTTTATAAAGCAGCAGATGCTATCAGGGAGCTGTACTATTATACCCTCAGTAACCTAATTGCTTCTTGTAGCTTTTACCTCAAAATCCCATTAACATGTGAATTACATGTGAATTTGGGCTCATGCTTCAAACACATGGGTTTTGGAGGAGCTTCATGTAAGCCATAGCAACAAGAGAGGGACATTAAAAAAAATAAAACAATTCGCCTGGCAGTGGTGGCGCACGTTTTTAATCCCAGCACTCAGGAGGCAGAGGCAGGTGGATCTCTGTGAGACCAGCCTGGTCTACAAGAGCTAGTTCCAGGACAGGCTCCAAAGCCACAGAGAAACCCTGTCTCAAAAAATAAAATAAAATAAAATAAAAAATAAAAAAAACAACTATTTGTTTTGGAGGCACTGCATTTTAAAATACCCCAGGCAATCAGAGAAACATTGGCATCCTTACACAAATTCCTAGCCCACAAAGACCTCCAGTGTCAGCCTCAGCACCTCGTAACTGCTACATGCAGTCTTTCCCCGTACTCATAAGCCAGCATTGCACGGCGTCATGTGTGAAGCCTTGCACAGCGTCATATGTGAAACCTTGAACAGCGTCATGTGTGAAGCATTGCACAGCATCATGTGTGAAGCATTGCACAACCCCATGTGTGAAGCATTGCACAGAGTCATGTTTGAAGCATTGCACAGTATCATGTGTGAAGCCTTGTACAGCGTCATGTGTGAAGCCTTGCACAGTGTCATGTGTGAAGCATTGCACAACGCCATGTGTGAAGCCTTGAACAGGGTCATGTGTGAAGCCTTGCACAG
>NC_022034.1:4731738-4734609 GCF_000317375.1 Microtus ochrogaster
GTGTGAAGCCTTGCACAGCATCATGTGTGAAGCCTTGAACAGGGCCATGTGTGAAGCCTTGAACAGGGTCATGTGTGAAGCCTTGCCCAGCATCACGTGTGAAGCCTTGCATGGCATCATGTGTGAAGCCTTGTACAGCGTCATGTGTGAAGAGCTACCATTCCTCTTGTTTGCACTTGAAGCTCCATTTCCCATTTCAGGGCTATGGCAAAAAATCTCTGTGGCCTGCTTGCTAAGATACCGGCTAGTTTAAAGCTCAGTTTCCAAAGGGTTAATAAGACGTGAATCACCCACAGCAGTCCTCTTGCCTGTGGCTGAGGGAGGAAGGCGCTAGCTCTGAGCTCAGCACCTCATCCCTTCTCACACAAGCCCTTGGCCATGAGCTGTCCTTGAGCATCACCGGATCTGCTGCAGCTCCAAGAGCACAGGATGAACAACGACGCGGTCCTTTCCTCAGGAACACGCGGATAACTGTTGTCGTCTTCCTCAACGGGATGCAGGGCCAGGTATTCTGTTGATGCTAACCAGGCTGGGACTGAGTTCCTCCCACATATTCTTTACTCAATTTTTTTTTAAAAAAAGAAAGAGAATTACATTTTTCTTAAAATTTTATGAATCTGATTTTTGATGCTTTTGATGGGCCTATTACTCTAAACTCTGAAGCTTGATTGTAATTTGTTCTCATTGTGTATGAAAGTAGACAGGGAGAAAAAAATAGATATGTCAAATCAAGGCATTGTGGTAATTATGATAATTGTCTGAAATCTCTCATTTGGTAAATGTGGAAACTGGGAATAAGCAGAGTTAAGAAACGTGCCGGGAACTCACTCAGTATCTAAGTATCTCTCCGTGCCAAGCACGAGGCTCCATTGCTCCTAAGAACGGGGCCAACCACAAGCCAGGCCTTCTGATGTGTTTGTGTTCCCAGGGCTCTTTTTAACCTCTTTACAAATCGCACCAGCCTCCCTGGCAGTTACCAGCAAGTCTAGCAGGAAGAGAAGTGCTATCTTTGTCCTGGCTGGGTGCATGCTGGCACAGTTCTCTCTGTGGAAGTGCACAGGGCAGCTTTGAACTCTGGCCTCCAATAGCTGGAGTGGAGGGTGACCTCTGCTTGGTGCTTTGCGGTGGCAGGGGACTCTACAACAAGGTGTGTGGACTTGTCGCAGGAGAGTAAAATATGCTATGATCACAGGGATCTGCAATGCTGCCACTTTTGCTTTCTTGGACTGGCATTCTACCTATACAAAACACCACCTTCCTTAGCTGGGTGGTGGTGACGCACACCTTTAATCCCAGCACTTGTGAGGCAGAGGCAGGTGGATCTCTGTGAGTTCAAGGCCAGCCTAGTCTACAAGAGCTAGTTCCAGGACAGCTAGAGCTGTTACAGAGACAAACCTTGTCTTGGAAGAAAAACAAAGCAAAGCAAAACAAATCACCTTTCTTCAAGTTTGCAGATTATCTAATCAAAAAGGAAAGATAAAAACTATAAAGACAAAAGACTCAAAGACATAAGTTAACTCCCGGGCTGCCATTGCTGATGCTGTGGGTGGCGGCCTTTCAACAGCTCTGAGCCTGCCTTCCCACAGCCTCTGACTTTCCTCCTGTGTCACCGAAGAGTAGCTGAAGGTTAGTTGCAAAACTGGTGACAAAGGTCCTAGTTGGCAGCTCTCCTTGGTTTACTTGGATTTCCTCATTCCCAGCATGCTATCTTTGGAGCCTTAAATGCAGTATGGGTCTAAAAAGATAAAATTACTATTCAAGGATAAAAACGGTGGTAGAATTTTGTTAAGTCCTGCCTTCGTGACCCCTTGCCTTAGAGGTTGGGAATTGACTCCAAGAGACGATGAACTTGCCTGCGGGAGCCTCTGAATCCTTTCACCCTGTGTCAGGAGCAGAGCCTGGGAACTAACAGTCATTAACCGTAGGCTTGTTAGATGCTGTCACTCACTTGCTGGTGAGGAAAGCTGGAGTTACTACTAAAAATTTGCCAGCCTTTCCCAGACTGCACAGTCAGAAACAGCAGGTGCTATCCGACAGGTGTGGCTGACCTGAGTGTGTATGCTGTGCTCAGGGGAAGGTGGAGTTACAGTGACACAGGACACAGGTAGCTGAGGAGTACACATCGTCTAGCAGGTCCCAAAGTCTGGCCCGTGGAGGGCAGAGATCCCCAAGGTCTGCAAGATCAAAACAGTTATCAGCGTCACGCAACCCATGACTGCCAAGCTGAATATAATGCTATCCACAATTAAGACGACAGTGCTCCTTCCTTGCTGTGTGAGGTGGCTGCTCACCGGCACTGGCTCCAGGCTGCTGAGTTCTTCACCGGGAAGCACCCAAGTGAGAAAACGCCGGTTCCACTTGAGACTGGGCCGCCACGCCAGTCACTCACCCCAGCAGGTTTCTGCTCTTCTGTAGCATGAGTGCAAACGGAAGGAGCAGCCTTGAAGCAGGGCAGGTTTCACCTCAGGGACATTCTGTCCGCTTTCTCGCTGGACCACCACCAAGAAACAGGTATACTACAGGTAACTCATCCGAGTTTTGGTACTTGGATAGGCATTTTCTAGAAAAGAAACCATCTCCTAAAAAATTAACAGGCAGTATTGCTTGGCAAGGACACTTAAGATTCTGTGTGAAAATTAGCTTCAGAAAGACATGTTTTCACCAGTATGAGCTTGTCAGTTTCTCAGCACTTGGAGACTATCTGGGGAGATCAGTGGCAGTGTTTTTACTAATGGTGTCCTTTTAATATCAAGCTAAATCAGCCTACATGGGAAGACATACAAGATTCAGTGAATCCAGACATCTGAGAGTGAGCCATCAGAGCACAAAGCTGGGCCTGTGGATTCTAATGAGTATAAAAAACTCCGATTT
>NC_022034.1:4734752-4747234 GCF_000317375.1 Microtus ochrogaster
AAAAAAAAAAAAAACAAAAAAAACAAAACAAAACAAAAAAAAAACCTCCGATTTCAGATTCTCAGGTCAATGAGCACTTAAGAAATTATCTTCCACAACTACCCGAAAAGGCTGCTGCAGCGTTCCCTTTTCTGTGTTCAGTCATAGTGGTCTGTCACCATGAACTAGACACAGATGTGGAGAGGTCTGTCACCGTGAGCTGGACACAGATGTGAAGCAGTCTGTCACCGTGAGCTAGACAGATGTGAAGCAGTCTATCACCGTGAGCTGGACACAGATGTGGACCTGAAGTTGACTTTGAGTATGCTAAAGCCTCGCCTAACGATATTTGCAAAAGTGTTACCTTTTGAACTGTGTGTACCATTTTTATTAGAAGATGTAACCACTTTTCATAAGAACACATATCATTTTTATTAATATGCAGTAGGTCCATTATTGTTCTTTTTGAATGGTTCACTATTTTGGAAATTTCCCAGTTTTTATTTCTAATAAAGTAAATACTGATAGAAATTACCTAAGCAAGCAAAACCGTGGATGAATTTTGAGAGGAGAAATGATCCTGAGACCAGGAAGCCTGAGAACTTTGCTGTTGGTGTGGAGGTTGTGTGTTCCTGGGGACACGGATGACAGACGGTGGGTCTGTTTGGGGTTCACTAACGCGGATGGAGAACTGTACAAGCAAGGCAAAAGCTAAAGAGAAATGGGGGCTTGTGATAGAGTTGAGTGGTGGAGGGTAGGGCGGACTTCAGGTATGCAGAGAACAGGTCACGTGTGAGACTCGCCTCCAAGATGGAGGCAACAAACTCATCTGCCAGCTTGAAAGTTGCCAGCACCCCAGAATGGAGGTTTCTGCATCTAAACAGTCTGAAGACTAAGACCAATATGTCAGCTGTCACCTGAATGCCCAGGCCACTGCCTGTCCTATGGATTCCAGACTTGACAGTTCTCAAATCACACAAACCATTTCCCTAAAATCAAAACTGAGTCACAATACATGAATGGTTAGGAAGGTTGCAGAGATGCCAAAGAAGTTGCCTTCTCTGACGATAAATTCTCTCATTCTGCCCCAGGAGGAAGACTGTCTTGTGAGAGATAACTTATGGAGCTAGAACTGCTCACAGAGGCTACAACATTCCCTTTTCATCATCGTCTTGTAAGGCATGGCTACCATGGAGGACTGCCATCTAGAGACACTCTTCCTTCAGGGGGGGAAGGAACATAGCCTGGTCAATGTCACCAGTGCAGCTCTGAGGCCACCTTATTCCGTGGTACATCCATTTATACACTGATTTGTTTACCAAGATGCTGTGTTATTTGTATTCATGATTGACAAGTCCTCAGCATGGATGTGGCCTAGTAGTTACCACAAGGATATAAAATGGCCTCACTCATGAGAATGGTTTATATCTCATTATCTTTAATTCTCTTTTTTTCCTCTTTCAGTTTTATTTTTAAACAAGCCTTCACGTATTCCAGGTTGAACTTGAATTCATTCTGGAATCCACGCCTGGTCTAGAACTCCTTATACTTCTGCATCAACTTTCTGAGTGCTGGAATTACCACGTGAGCTGCCCCACCCAGCTTGATTCTTCACAATTCTCTTCTAATCCTCATCTTCTTGTGGACCCTGAATAATTGCTGTGGTCTGGAAGAAGAGACTCAGGTTCCTTATTTCCTTATTACCTGCCTGGTGTCTGCGTGAGGCCTCCACGTTACCCGTGGGAAGTGAAGATGAGTCTTAAGCTAGCGTCATCTCCCTTGTCACAGCTGCAGGCTTTGGTTACCGGAGACACAGCTCCCCATTTCTGTGTGTGGTGGTGACTGCTAAACCAGGTGCTTTTCTGTAGCTCCAGAGGCATAGGAAGGATAGGCCAAAGAGAGAGTGAGCCGGTTTCGGCAAGAGCAGGTGATTCATACACACCCCTGGAAAACGTTCTGCGGGAAAGCAATTAAGAGTACATTTGGCAGGTGGTGAGAAGGCATGTCAGCATCTCGTTTGTTCTCCAGCAGCAGACGGCTTTTGTTTGAGCTCTCCAAACTCTTTCCACCCTTTCCTTTTTCACAGGAAGCAGATGAGACCGTTGTCCATCTTTAACTTCCTACGCTGGCTTTTGAGCACACCAATGTGATAGGACCCAAGAGCAAGTTGGCGACTTGGTATTGGATGAGGGGAGGAGCAACATCAGCTCCCGTTCCCCGAGATCTTCCTCCCAAAGCGTGGTTTGCTTTGAGCTGAGGAAACACACTGGAGCTACAGCCCAGAGGCAGAGAAAAGACAGAGGGTGTGCAGAGGAAACCAGAGACGTGAGGGTGGACCAGGCAGCAGGCCTGGTGGGCTAGACAGAGGCGGACAGTCTGGCGTGGTCAGTAATTACTGGCCTTCTACACTCCCGGGCAAAGGAGGGGCCGTCTGGGACAGCAGTCTGGACAGGGGCATAGAAGGGGAGGGGACACTGGGACA
Source organism: Microtus ochrogaster (assembly GCF_000317375.1). Taxonomy (NCBI): domain Eukaryota; kingdom Metazoa; phylum Chordata; class Mammalia; order Rodentia; family Cricetidae; genus Microtus; species Microtus ochrogaster. Next base: position 4,737,214 of record NC_022034.1, read on the forward strand.
GGTGGGCAGGTAGGGTGCCTGTGAGAACACAGAAAGGAGATAGTGGGGATTGTGGGGGTGGTACCCACAGAGGGCAGGCAGCATGCCGTGGGGATTCTGGGACTCTGGGGGAGACTGTGTGGAAGGGGGTCACAGGGGAAGGGATGTTATCAAAGAGTAGCTCTGTGATGACTTCAACCAGGGTGGCTGGGCATAGCAGCAGAACACGAGACGAGAGACCTGTAGTCTGACCCTGAGTGACGGTGACATTTTAAGAGACTCCTGTTTCATCATCAAAGATAATGACCCAGGACCGCAGTGTGAGAACCATTAATTAACATTTGCACAGGGATCCTGGCCAGAGACAAGAGAGCATTTGGAAAAGGCTTCTAGGCCTCTGTATGAGACAAGCAGATAATAAGGGTTCCCTCCAAAAGCAGGCCTGCAAGACCTGGCCTCAATTACAAGGAGATAAAAACAGCGGTAGCCACAGAAGTCTGCTGTGACTGGGTGGGGGATGAGAGTGTGCGTCTCTGCCATCGGCTCTGGGTACCACAGTGTCGCCCCCATGAAGTCATTGTCTATTCCAGACAAAAGCTCCTGCAGACACATTCCCAGATACTTCAGTTTGTGTATTCAACCTTTGTGGTGGGGTTGCAAGGTCAAACTCAAGAGGAGAAGCAGCGCTAGAACCCAGTTACCTTAGATGGGCAGAGCCGGTGGCCTTGTGAAGGCCACCCTGCCAAGTGCACCCCTGAAGGCTGAAGCTGATGCTTATCGCCCTGTGATTATTCCAGAGGAATTTTTCATTCGCATTGGATCTCTTCCAGATTCTCGATACTTACATTAAAGCAGAGGCAACGCTGGGGCAAAGCATAATTAACTTGCATTTGCTCAGAAACAGAAGCCTTCAAATCCCTTACTATAAGCTGAAGCTCACTGAGATTTCTCTTCCCTGGCCTTGGCCCCCTTCCCTGTGCTGCCAGCCCAGCCCAGCCCAGCCTCACTCTGCAGTCTAAGAATGGCAGCCATGCCCTCTCCATCTGTCCGGCTTTATCCCCTGGCTCTGAACTCAGCCTGGGTCAGACCCAGTACCTGGGTCTGTGCAGGGAGAGACGGAGCATAAAGTCTGCCCTATGTGGGGAAGTCCTGCTCCTCGATGCTCGGGACAGGTAGTGATGCTCCTGTGTCTTGGCGAATTCAGGCCACCCCAGCCCCAGTGCCAGGCCCTGATTCTTTCTGTTGGGAAAACTCTGTCCCTTGGCTTTAGCAAGCCTCTCTTCTGGCAGCAACCTGCCCCCTTTTATGAAGAATCCGTTCTAAAGTAGCCTGTCTAACTCTCTGGGCAAGACTTTACTTCCCACTATAAACAAATCTGGTGTGCTCTAATTGTGGTTCAGGCTTTACCTCGTACACCAGAAAGAGAAGTGTGTGTGTGTGGTTTAGACACCTGGACACTCAGAAGCTAGACAGGGACCTCCTGAGGTGTGCACAGCACATGCGTGCTCACCCTGGACTGACATCAGTTGAGTTCAGAGCAGCTGCCGCTCAGCCCTTGATAGGCCACCTCTTTCTGGGTGCCAGGAAACTGCCCATGTGCATGCATTCAAAGAGAGAAGCAGAACATTTCTTTAAACAAAATGCCCATATTTTATCACACCTTCTCCAGCCCTCGGTTGGTAGAGCAGCAGACTGAATTCCATGGACTGAATTTCTTAAAGAATAAACAAACCAAAGGAATGAAGAAGTCAAGTTTGTAGCTGACCAGAAGCAAACGGATAGGAGATCCCAGTAGGTGGGGCCTGGACCTGTATCACGAGAGATGGGAGGTACAACATTTCCTAGACTCCTCCAGACCCAGAGCTCTGGACACACAAAGCCCACATCCCCCACAGCTTAAGAGGCACAAACACATTTGTCCTCCTCGAACCCTTGCCACTTTCAAAGATAAGAGCCTGAGAATACGGGTCCATTCTGTGAAAGTGTTCCATATACTTTGGTGTGCTGACTAGAACAGAGCAGCCTGGGGGGGGGGCTCTGGCAATCTGTCGTCTATAGCCCGACATGACCGTAGTTCCTGCGGGTGAGGAGCTCAGCAGAGCACAGAGGACCCACTGGCAGGACATGGAACCCTGCAGGTGACACTGCATAAGATCGGGGAACGGCAGCAGCTGTCAAACCACAGCTGACTCCTTATTCTCCCGGGTGACACAGCCACTGCGTGGGCAGAAGAACACGGATGCTCTCCAGGCAGTACTGTCATGGTCCTATAGCATGTCCGTTGAGGGCCCAGTGTTAGCATTCTGTCCAGCAAGAGCTGTGAGCCAGAAGTCTCAGCTGTGTCCTCAGTGGTTGTAGATGGCACCAGAGGAGCTGGGGCAACGAGATATTTTTTACAAAAACATAAATCATAAGGTAAACTCGTTGGGTCGTGCTAACAATTACAGGGATGTCTCGCTTCTCCTCCCTCTTAGAAACCTCTGGTTCTTCTGGTTGCATTTCTTTAAAACACACAAAGCAGTGGCTACAAAAGCCAACATAGAATCTTAAAAACAAGCAGCAGCACTCTGTGTACATGTACTACCATTTCCTTTAAATCTCACAACTGTGTGTCTTCTCAATCTTCAGGGCGCAGAGAAGGAATGATGTAATAAGATTTACTGCCTGGAATGTCTGGCACTGTGCACACAGACTGGCCCGGAATAGGACTTGATGGTATGCAAGAGAGGGTCACACACACACACACACACACACACACACACACACACACTCATGGCTGAACCTAAGAAGATTCAGAGTTTGAGGCCAGATTAGGCTCCACAGTGAGATCCTGTTTTAAAAACCTCAAAGGAACCAACCCATCAAATATAACACAGCAATCTGACTCTTTTTCAACAAAACATAACTCATTATTGATAGTGTCATAAATTCTAGGTACAAATAGCATTCCCGTTAATAATATTTTAGAAGGCTTGCATCTTTGGGGACAGGGTCTCAGACTTGTTATATTCAGGTTAATACTGGACTCCTGATCCTCCTGCCTCTGCCTCCAAAATTCTGAGCTAATAGGATTTCACCACCACATTTGATTTAAAAAAAACTACATCAGCTACATTTTAGAGCTAGGGAGATCTTGTTCTGCCAAAGGCTGAGAGTTTATATAGGTACTTTTCTCATCACTGTGAGGAAAGTCCAGAGAAAGCAACCTAAGGGAGGAAGGGCTTATTTTGGCTTCAGGATTGAGGAATCAGCCTGTTACAGCAAAGAAGGCATGGCGGTGGGACTTGCTCTCGTTTGGGGAGATCAAGAAAGAGAAAACAGGGAACAGGGAGGGACTCAAGAATTCAAGAAAGAAAAAGAAACTCATGATAATCACTGGAGAAAATAACTATGAAAAATTATCATTATAGATTTTTGTTGTGGTTTTGATTTTTGGGACAAGGTCTTTCTAGGTGGCCCTGACTGTCCTAGAACTTGCTCTGTAGACCAGATTGGCTTTGAACTAAGAGATCTGCCTAAGTCATGCAGCGTCCTTTCTGTTATTGCTCTGTTGTTGTTCTCTGTCTGCTACATTGCAAGCCTATGAAGAGCAGAGATATTTGTTGTTGCTGATTTTGGATCTAACAGGCAGGGTGCCTTGCTCAGAGAAGATATTTTTGAGTCAACAGAGTCACACAGACTAAGAAGATGAAGCAATGGAGGCAAGCTAGAACACAATATTTGTGCAAGATATGGGCTATAAAATTTAAAACAAAGACATAAAGTAGCCCTCTTTAAGAGGAAAAACCATCAATTCATCTGTTGAAAATGTTCTTGTGGTTTGGTGGGAAAAGTAAAGAAATAAAGCAAATATAAAGGTGGCTAAACCCTGAATTTTGAGACTAGATCAAGGGGCACAGACCTCTGTAGATAAAGTTCATCCAAATAGTTAATATGACTTCTCAATAAACAGTCCCGTGATTTGGCTTAATAGTGTGACTGAGGCCAGAGCACTCTCCCTTAGTTGGCATTCAAAGTGGAAATGGTTTCTGCACCACCAAGCGTAAGTGGAGACTGCTTTTTTGTTTCCCAGCAACCCAGACCCAGATAATCACACAAAACTATATTAATTACAACACTGTTTGGCCAATGGCTCAGGTATATTCCTAGCTAGCTCTTACATCTTAAATTAACCCATTTATATTAATCTGTGTATCGCCACAAGACTGTGGCTTACTGGTAAGGTTCTGGCATCCTTCTCCTTCAGCAGCTGCATGGCATCTGCCTAACTCTGCCTTCTCTCTCCCTGCATTCAGTTTAATTTTCCCACCTATATTCTGCTCTGCCATATGACCAAATCAGTTTGTTTATTAACCAATGGTTACAAAAATAAAACCTTATTCACAGCATACAGAGGGGAATCCCACGTCAACCAAGTTTATCAGTGATGATACTTGACATTCTCTCTTCAGACTGATGTCACCCAACAACTATGTAATGAAGTGGGAAGGTGCCAGGAGACATTTCAGGGACAGTCGTGTTAAATCATCACTCATTCAAAGGTAGCTCTATAAGTTGCAGAAATCATACACGTTTTAGGTATTTATAAATGACTTGAAGATTATTAAAACAATTTGATGAAAAATTTGTACTGTAATGAACATGTATTGGTCAGCGGCTATGTGTGAGTTTTAGTATCAAAATACAAATAATATACTAGTACATTTCTCCCTTTTGTCTAAAATAAAAAAGGTTATAAATAATATGAGAAAAATTACATACAATAAGTACAATGACTGTATACAATATGGACAGGCAATAAGTACATCAACAACGTCTAGTCCATTTGCATTTGACAAATTCAGAGAAAATACATCTATCCTATTTTTGTACAACTATCAAATTTTTGTACAACTTGCATCACCATCTCACACTATCTTTTGATATCTTTCAACTTTATATACTTTACATCTCTTTAGCAAATTTCTTTTCTGAGTCTCATAAACAAGGGAGACTATAACTATTTAGTCTTCAACTATCTCAGAGACCTGAGAAGGAAATAATATTAACTGAGTAAACAGGAAGTACAAGCAAGCAACTTCTAAAAAATGTGAGTGATGAAACAGCTGGCTGCCTGGACTGTCACCCGAAGTTCCTCAGCAACATTGGGGCATCTATCTTTGGCCTATAAGCCTAGCATCTCTGACAGACTTTTCTGTGAAGCAGGGTAGTCTGAAGGGCTGGTCTACCTTGTCTTGGCAATGTTTTACAGCTACTTTCTTTTGTGTCCTGCTTGTTTAATTAGGACAGCATACTGTCAGCAGTCAAGGCAAGGGCGTTTTCTTGTCCAATGGCTTACTTTTATACAAAGACAGTAAATTCCACGTGGAGTTTCTTCTAGGCCCATTATCTTCTCTGAAGTAGATTGGTGCTGCCAGGAGCAGACATGTCTTATTGTCATAAAAATGAAGAACCTAACTTATTAAAACATCTTGAATGCCATATTCTGTAGATATCTGACGTGTTTGAAGATGACCTGTCTATCCAAAAACATATCTTTGTTTGACCTTGAAAACATACCTAGCCGGGCGGTGGTGGCGCATGCCTTTAATCCCAGCACTTGGGAGGCAGAGTCAGGTGGATCTCTGTGAGTTCGAGACCAGCCTGGTCTACAAGGACTAGTTCCAGGACAGGCTCCAAAACCACAGAGAAACCCTGTCTCGAACCCCCCCCCCAAAAAAAATACCTAATGTGACTACAATTATGCTAGGTGACTAATTACTAACCCTGTATTATTTTCTTATTATCAGATTTATTTATCAAAATGCAAATAGTATATCACTTCAACCTCCTATGGCTAGGAGTGGGCTTTCCAGCTTGTATAGGTTCTCAAGGCATCTTCAGACTTCCATGCGTTTCCATGCATGCACTGCATGCTGGGAAACCCAGTGCTGGGTTTACAACAGAGCCCACCACAGTACCTGGACCAGGAGGAGACAAGCAGTACTATGGCTGGGCATGTTCAAGGTCTGGAGAAGGTGAGTGAAGCCCAGTGGCAGCTGGCAAGCATTTGGGGATTAGAATAAGGACACAGGCTGTGGTGGGATGATGTGGGACCAACAGGCTGAGGTCCTGAGAGCCGTACAGGGATGGGCATGCACAGAAAGTGTTCACAGGGCAGCACAGGGCAGCTCCTTTGCAGGTGTGAGACACGCAACATGATGGAGTGCTAGGACGCCAGCTCAGGCTGGAGCTTGGCTCCTTGGCAGTTGGCGAAGGGGTATGGGTGTTCTAGAAAGACAGGCTCATGTGGGTTGGGATTATAGGTTTTATGCAACACTCGAGAGGGTCCCCAGAGGTTCCTGTGCTGGAAGCGCAACCTACAGTGTGATGTGATGTGACAGCTGGATCTTTAAGAGGGGATGGCCCTAGTGGGTCCTGTGGGCTCAGAGTCCATTCATTCTGATCTAGGGTAAACTGGTTCACACAAGCGTGAACTGGTTCCTCAGCCTCTGGCTTCCTATCTTGTCATTTGGTCTATTTGACACTAGAGCCTGCTCTATGATATCATCTGCCAGGAGGCTGTCACCACAGCTAGCAGATGCCTGTGCCATGACCTGAAATCTCTGGAACCAACGTGAGATAAATTAACCTCTTCTTAAAATAAAGTACCCCGCTCCAGGTATTCTGTTATAGCAACACCAAATGGCTGAGACAGCTGGGCCGGAGGCAAAGAGCTGAGCGGGCGTTGGAGGTGCTGATAAGAGAGAGAAGGAGGTGGAGGCTCACACAGAGATCTCCTCACTTAGGAACAGGGATGCGTGAAGAAGTAGCCATCTTCAGAATGCTCCTCAGGAGGGAAACTGAGGTTGAAAGGAAGTGAGAGATAAATCAGGCCCACACAGCGTCTGAGCTGGTGCCATGCTTCAGAGTAGAGGAATTGCGATAAGCTTGAGCCTGAGCTCTGGAGGTCCTGGGAGATGTTGGAGACCAGAGCTGGGCTATGATTCCTCCTTGGAGGAAGAGTTGGAGCCTAGGAAAATAGAATACAAAGTGTGGACTTCAAGGCTCTGTGCTTGACTCAAGCTGGAAGTCTGATGGGGCTGAGCAAGGTGGGCATCCGGCCCGGCTCTGGGAGGGGGCAAGGAGCATCCCTCAGCTTTTGATGTGAAAATGTGCACGTGGGACTTTTTAGGTTCTCCCAATAGGGAAACTGAGTCATCACCTGAGGGTGCCATAAGGGGAACGCTGGTGCTGCCCACCCTAGCATCATGGTCATGATGTGGTGAGTCCCATCTCCTGGGAAAGACACGGTACATTGTCTGTTGATGAGGTAGACTTGCTGACTCTCTTCTCCACTTTAGGGCCTCCTTGGACAATGCCATCTCTTGGGCCACATTTTACATGTGAGAACCCTACTGTGGGCTCACTCTCCTCTCAGAAGGCTTCACAGGCTAAACAAGAAGTGGGAAAAGGGGAAGGGGAGGAAAGAGTTGATGGGCCCTGCACCGTTGGGCCTGTAATGCCTATCCCGAAGGCCCTGCCTGTATTGTTGGCTGCGCCTACTACCTTGGCTGTGTCTCATGTGACTTCTCTGGTCCACGGTTGAGCGAGATCATCCTTGGTTCTGTTGTCTCTCTTGGCTGTCCTCCAGCATTCCACATTCGTCTTGGTCAAGCGTTCTATGAAGCTCATGAGATATGTGTGGGTCTCTCATATGATTATCAGATAAAAGCGGCCAAGGCTTTTATAGTGTAACACGAACCATAGGGATGCAGAAAGTAAAGTCTTCATCAGGCTTAGAGCAAACTGGAAATTAATGCCTGATCACCAGCTCTCTTTGTCGCAGCTTGTATGTTTGTTAAAAATGAGCCTGATCCCCCTCCCTCGCCTGATCTTGTATTTTTCTAGTCTGCGTTTGACCATCCATCCTGTTTATTCAGCTAACATTTGGTCTCTGTACAGAACTAAGTTAAACCTTGGCATATTACACTGATTATCACTGAGGGAAACTGAGCATTGGGAGACTACCTTTTGAAAAATAAGGCTATTTCACAGAAAACGATAGCAATAAAATTTTCCCTGAGGATTGTTTCAGGCATGTTCATGTTCTAATTAGAGAGCCATAATTTAACCTGAAAAAGAAAAGGAATGAAACTAGGTAAGTAATGTGTGCATCGTAAGATCATTTTAATAAAACCAAGAGGAAATACATAGCCACTGAAGGAAAGGTTCACAAGACCCCAAGTGCGGAAATAAGGTAACAAAGCCAACATCTATTTTGTGTGTGGGGCCAGGGCCTGTCCTTCCCCATGGTGAATCATGTGTAGAACCATGGCCTGTTTTATCCCATGAACCTGTTCCCACAGACTGAGTGCTTCAGAGACCTTCAGATGTGACTGCTCTGGCAGGAATTCCAGGGGGTGAATTTGTGCTCCTTTCTGCATGAGGGATGCTGCCCCTGCTGATGCTAGTACTGGTGCCCAGGTTAGAAGGGATGGAGAAGTTATTGTTGGCGATAAACCAACTCAACTGTATTTGTCTTACTGGTGTGACAGGAGTGATTTTAGGGAGGTGTGAGGGCAAGAACGTGGACTGTGGATGTGGCTGCCCACAAACCAGTCAGAGAGAAAGCCAGGTATGCGGTGTTCTGCACAGTGCATCCCGCTCCTCCCTGAGACATGGTCAACTAAAACTCGTATGAAGACCAGGCTGGTCGCAAACTTGCAGAGATCCACTTGCATCTGCCTCCCCTGAGTGCTGGGATTAAAGGGGTGCACTACCATGCTTGCTAGGCTTTCTCCTTTTCATCCCTCTGGGGCTGTAGCCCCCGGCACGATACCACCTGCTTGGTGTGGGATATTTGTACACTATGTGAAGGTGTATTGTTGTGACTGCAGTAATAAAAGGCTGAACGGCCAGCAGCGAGGCAGGAGGTATAGGCAGAATTTCCAGGCAGAGAAAGGAAGAGGAGGAGGAATCCAGATGCAAGGGAGATGCCAGGGGACAAGAGGTGCAAGATGGAACAGGGGTAGTAGCACCACATGATAGAACGCTGATTAATCTAAATGGGTTAATTTAAGTTATAAGAAAGAGCTAGTTAGGAACAAGCATAAGATATAAGCTGAGCTTTCATAATTCATAAGACGTCTCTGTGTCATTATTTGGGAGCTGGCTGGCAGGATAGGAAAAGGCTCTTGTTTTTTCTTTCAAGGTGGACCTTCCCTTCTCAGCTAATACCCTCAATGGCCACCAGAGGTGTGTTTCCACTGGGACTCTAAGCCTACTCAGGTTGACAATGAGGGCTTGTCATCACAAATCTGGTCTTTGCTGGGGAAGATAGACGCCAAATCTCCTAGAAACAATGGCCTATTCTCCCGCAGGTTAGAAGGAGTTGTCTGTTTCTCTCCACGAGGCCTGTGACCCAGCCTTTCCCGGGAGTCTCCATCACAAGGGAGAACTCCTGAACCTATGTAGACTCCCACCCTGCACCCATCACAGCTCCCAGGACCGAAAGCAGCCTGTGCAGGTTGCTTTCTAACAATGGCAAACACTAACAGGTACAAGGTCACCAAGAATCAAATGGAGGAGCACACAGGACAGCGTGCCAGGACATCCTAATAACAGCTGAAGGGCCTACTGGGTGAAACCAGCCGCTTTATACTTCACCCACACAACCACACAACCAGGAGCTCCCCCTGCTTCTGGTGTTTAGAGGGGTCCTGAGGTCTCAAGCTGCTAAGCTGCATGCACCACAGGGGTACCTGACCTCAGGGAGCTGAAGCCCAGCCTGATGAACAAGCTATGGTCTTCCTGTCTCTTCTTGACAGGGCACGTGATGGAAGACCCTCTAGGCTTTTGGGGAAGAAAGTTATGTGCTGAGTTTTGCCTAAAAAAGGCATCTTGGGAGACAGAGACGCACATTGGAGCACCGGACATAATTCTCAAGGTCCAAATCAGGAGCAGAAGGAGAGAGAGCACGAGCAAGGAACTAAGGACTGCAAGGGGTACACCCACACACTGAGACAATGGGGATGTTCTATTGGGAACTCACCAAGGCCAG
>NC_022034.1:4748127-4752123 GCF_000317375.1 Microtus ochrogaster
TTACCTATAGCATGATATGGATGCTATACTCCAACCTCTGAGGAGAAGGAATCATAAAAAGATGCAAAAACTAGGGCACCCAGTGTTAAAGGAGCCTGCTTGAGCCTCTGACGTCAGAATGGAAACAAAGCACACATAAAGATCTGTGTCCAGGCCCAGCTCAGCTTTTACTCTTAAGAGCTTGCATTCATCCCCCAAAGAGCCCTTGGTAGAGAGTTGAAGACAGTAAATCCCAATTTAATTCAGCTCGGTTTTTGTGTGCAAATATTCTTTTCCACAGAGGCCATGTGTGCTTTTACATCTTGGTTTCATTCCCGAGTGCTGAGCTATGCTTTAAAGCCTGGGGCCAGGGGGAGAGAGCTCAGAGTGTGTAACCTTATGATTAATTCAAATGTCCTTGGCCAGTGAATGCCTTTGAAGATGACTGTCCTCGAGGTAAGCAATACAGGAGTCAGAATGCACTGGTTCTGAGAAGAGACCCCCAGGGAGTGCTGCCACCAAAGCTCATCAGATTGGAAGTCAGCTTTCCTGGAGACACACTTCTGTCTCATCTCTGTGGGACCCCTGGAAGAAGTATGCCAGAATTTGCACGGGCAAGGTATCTTGTTTTTGCTAACTGTGTCCAGATGTGACCTCTTCCAGGACAGCTGTCTGCTGTCCCAGGTCTGCCTGTGGATTCCTACGGTTCCTTAGCACTCATGGCTCTCTTGTTCTCAGAGGGCTGGGCTGGGCAAACCTGGCCAGGAGTACTCTAGAATCTTCCCATCGCTCATCTTAAACCTAAGGACAATAGATTTGCTTTCTTTCCAGAATCCTACACACCTTCAGCCTTTCGAGAACAAGTAGAATAACAGAGATGTTAGACCTCTTGACCAAATCATTGCCCCTAGGACGAGGAGGGCCGAGACAGAAGCTTTCTGCTGATGCTCAGAGTAGGCTGAGCCCACCACGGTATGGGAAGGTTTCAACAGTCTCAAAGCCAGGAGACTGTGTCTTCGGATATTGAAAATAGAATTCCATTCTCTGAGTCCAGGAAGCAGAGGTTCGGTTCACCGTCAGTGTGTGACTTCTGTGATGAGCTGGATACCTGGGGCTTCTAGAGTATAACTTGAGCCCTGTCCTCTGCCAAGCTGACAGCTTTTTTTTGGATAACAGGGAAGTACTGATCCCTGTACTTAGCAACTAACTAATAGCCTAAGCTCTGAACCCTTGAAGTCCAGGCTACTGGAAGCCAAGGATATAGTCAGAAACCCCATGGGGCTTTTGTACTATTTTAAACTCTCCAGCGATGAGTGTACTTTGCCTGTTTATCATTGGACACATTTTCAATGCATGGCGGTCTCTAGGAACAGGGAAGTAACTTTGCCATCCTGGTGCACACTTAATAATATAAAACAGTATTTAAGACCATAGCATGAGTCCTGAATGTCCCTCAAAGATTCATGTGTTAAAGTGTTGTTCTGTATAATAAATAAAATAATGGTCCGTTTTCAAAGGTGACATGAGTCAGCTTAAGTCACACTACAGATGAACAGAAACACTAGACTCACGTGACCTCCCATACCATAAAAGTTTAGTCAACCCCCACAACTCTAACTAAAAAATTAGAGTAAAATAATTGGCTTGCCTGCAATGTCAGGCCCCTGATAAACTCCAAAGTAAACAGGATGCAAAACGTGAGGATGGACCCGCACTAAGTCATTGTGAGGAAGCAGGCAAACCCAAGGAGTAGAAGGAAAGAAGAGACCAGATGACACAGAAGATAGTGCCCTTCTGATGACTCAGTCAGCGGAGAAAAGGAAGAAGGGACCTGCGTTGGGGTCATAAAAACTGCTTTCTGTGTTCAATCAGTGCGCCTGCCATTCTGAGCTGAAGTCTTGCCCTGCAAAGCCAAAAACAAACCAACACCAACAAAAAACACAAACAAATGCCACCCTTTGGTAGCTCTGAGTCTCCAGTGCTCTTATTATGAAGAAACAGTCCATGTTTCTCGTACTCCCAGCCGGTGACACTACTGAACAGAACAGAGCCTTCAAGAGGTGGGACCTCGCGGGAGGAAGCGATACGTTTGGGTTATTTTGCACTGTTGTAGAGCCCACCATGGTAAGGTAGTGTGAGCCCAAGGCAGCTGCTTACATGGCAGGGAAGGCATGGCAGTCTGAGCATGGGCAACTGGTCACACTGAATTTTCAGTCAAGAAGCAGAGAGATGAATTCTGGTGTTGCGCTCCTTATAATCCAGCCTGGGACCCCAAGCTGTGGAATGGTGCCACCCACATTTAAGATGGGGCTTCTCACCTTATTGAACCCAGTCTAGAAACTTCCTCACGGGCATATCAAGAATTTGTGTTCTAGGTTATTCTGATCATGCCAAACTGGCAGTATCATCCTACTCAGGAGGCTGTGGAGGAGGGGCCCTCCTAGGTTCTGGGACTCCAGTCTCTTCCTTTCTCCTATGGTCTTCTGGCTGGCATGACATAAATCATCCTCTCTGCTCATAGCCTCTCGGAAGGCCCCAAAGCCATGAGGCCAGCTCACCAAGGATGGAAATCTCCCAGACTGAAGCTAAAGTTGGTCTTTCCTCCTTGAGTCTCTTACGTCAAGTATTTTTCCACAGTGACAGAATGCTGATGGACCCATATTCATGAAATCCTGCTCCTTTTCCTGTCACTCTTTATTTTCTGCCTTGGAATCTGAATCTGTCAGTCACCATGGCCTCAGTGGTTGTGCTGAGCACAGAAAGAGTTCCCATGCTTGAGGATTTTAGACTAGGACCTAGTACATCATGGATGTCCAGAATCAGCCTGGGTACCTGATGCTGCAGAGTGCAACAGAGGCTCGCTCGCTTGGCTCCTGCTTGTCCTGCATGCTTTCTGGGGTCATCGTGAGTTCTGTGGTTCCCTTTTCTCTCATTCTGGGCCCAGGACAGGTAAAGCAGGTCACTGGACGAGGGGACAAACACAAAACGGTCTCACCTCAGTACATCATGCTCTGCACAGGTGATGCAGACATTCCAAGCCCAGACCCCGCCATGTGGGAATTCCCATAACAAAGGATCAGAAAGCCAGTCTTTCATGAGCTGCAGAGAGCCCACAATGGTCGTCGGTGGGCAGTGCTAACTACTGCCATGGTCATTACTATTAGCTGATTTTGTCCCAGAAAACATCTGGTTGGTGTAGCCTGTCCTAAAGGGAAGAAGGAACTTCTGGTCATGCATCCAACATAGGTGCCACAGACATATCCTGAGCTTCAGACTCTGAAGGAAATGAGCTCACTTTTTATTCCTTTCGTTCTGATTTTGAGGCTTGAACTCCGTTTTTGCAGGCAGAAACCCCGCAGAAGCTTGGATAGATCAGACGCAGCGAGAGCTACAGAGAAGTGTTCTTTGCAGAGCTCAGTTTTAGGGCTGTGTACATCGGCTGTTTGGGGAAGCCCCAACTACTGTGTATATTATTTATTGATCAAAGCTGCTCTCCTTTCTTCTGCCCCCAGTGGGATCACAAAGACTCCATTATGTAGGCACTTGCAGTGGCTTGTGTGCTGACATTTGATTTTATGCTGGTGGAAACAAGATCAAGAAAGCCCAGGGTTTGCCAATTTACAGCAGAGGTTATCCCAGGAGCCAGTTTCACCTGCCACGGAGCGTGTGGGATAAGTAAGCCGGAAGATGAGATGTGTCTGGTTATAATTCTCCTAATCAGTGCAACCAAGGTCTTATGTCATTCCGGTCCGGGTGACTTGTCATAGAAAGCCCGATTGCTTTTCTTCTGTCAATCAAGCTTGTGCGCCAGAGTCTTCTCCAGGACTCAGGCAAAGTTTGGAGAAAGGGTGACTCAGAGGTGAGAGGCTGTCTCAGGAAGTGCCAGGGAGGCACGAAATGTGGAGAAAGGAGGCAAGGCAAACGTCTGGATGAGGCCAGAAAAGCAGCAGCAGAGAAGGCAGCAGCGAAACCATCTAGGGGTCTTTTGTGCTACAGAAGGCCTGGCCATTCTCAGTA
>NC_022034.1:4752299-4754193 GCF_000317375.1 Microtus ochrogaster
TCTGCATGGCAGCGTAGCTAGTAAGGTGTGTCTCCATCTCGTCCTTCCCTTTGCTAGGGCCTTCTTTGGACTGTTGCCCAGCCAGTAGCAACACATGAGATTCATTAGTGTCAGATCAACATAGATGGTGGGTGGGTTGGTGGGCGTATGGAGGGAGGGAAAGGAGAGAGAGAGAGAGAGAGAAGGAGGAGGAGCAGGAGGAGGAGCATATACAGTGAATGACTCTAAGGTACTGTGCTAGACCGAGGGAGGAAGAGCAGCTGGTGAATGGCCACCAGCTCTATGATGCTACTCGGATGTTTTAAGTCCCAGTGCCCAGCACACTCACTATGTGGTCTTAGGGAGCCTGGGCCTTCCTTGGTGTTCTGAACTGCATGGTGTAAAGAGAGGCCGTGGGAAGGATCCAGTGCATTAACACCAGAAGCATGCTTAGAAAAGTTGTCCAACGTCTGTGGTCTTTGCTACTCTCACTAACTAAGTGGCAAAACCGCCCAGCTGTTCGGCTTCTTGGGCAGGAGGAAACTCCTTTGTGCTGCAGAGGACACGGATCGCGGAGCCTCTGAACCGAGCTGGGAAGCCAGGGACGGAGCCAACATTTTTCATAGTTTCAAAATGCTTCCTCACCTTTGACCCTGGCATGTCAAGGATGACAGGAAGCTTTGTGCAGCACTGTAGTCTTGGCCGAGGGTGAATGAAGTCTTTAAGAAACCATCCAGCTGGTTTTCCTAGGGTGACTTTGGCTCGGGGCACTGTGTCCAAAGTCCTTAGGCTGTGGCCAGCATTATCCCACACAGCCTCCTCTGTGCCCACGCATTTATCCACGTAGGAAACAGTTGCCGGGCACCTGCGCTTTGCAAAGGTGCAGTTCTGGGTTCACCGCCTCGTTTTTCTCTCCTGAGAAGGCCTTTTCTAAAATGTTTGGCTTTCTCTTCTGCAGTCAGATTTGGATTTGGCAAGCATGACCTAAGAAGCTTCCAGAACAGTACTGGAGGCAGCAATGGGTGGTTTTAACACAGCTCTCCCCCTTACTTCTTTCCCCCACTTTTGTCACATCTAACGCCAATGTATTCCCTTAATTCTAGACCTGGTGAGCTTTCCTGTGGAAGGCTTATCTGCCAGGCATCTCCGAGGACGGTGATGCTCCAGTTTGGTTTCAGACAAGTTGATCTGAAGCAGGGGGATAAGTAATTCTCAGTATGGGAGCGCTCTCTCTCTCTCTCTCTCTCTCTCTCTCTCTCTCTCTCTCTCTCTCTCTCTCTCTCGGGTTTTTATTTCTTGGAAATTTCCCTGATGTGTTTTTCCATCTCCAGAGCAGATCATAGGGTCCTGAACCCGACGAAGAGCTCATGTATACATGGAACAGGGACGGGGTTAGCCCAGAAACAGCTCGGCGGATCTGGAAATGGGGAGGCACCACTGTGTGTGGAATTGAGAGAAACTGCCCCAAGCCATCAGCTCTGTGCTGGGAAGTCCACAGTAAGTGATGACAGAGTCTCCTCCGCCAGCCTGCAGCCAGCTTTCCTTGTCCTCCTCTTTCTTTACCACCTGCATGTGTTTGTACCTTGTCACCTCATGTCCTAAAAACATGGCCTCCTGGGAGCCAGGACACACCTGCAGATCACTGGGCTGTGGCCAGGTAGGTTAAAAGGGAAGGGCCTCGTATTCATGCATTGTGAATGTCCCTATATTAAACTTTGTTTTTGGTTTTTTTAATCTTTTACCCAGGTCCCAAATAAACACACAGACACTCATTCTTTCTTTTGAATGGTCAGCCTTAGCTTGGCTTGTTTCTAGCCAGCTCTTCTTCTTCTTCTTCTTCTTCTTCTTCTTCTTCTTCTTCTTCTTCTTCTTCTTCTTCTTCTTCTTCTTCTTCTTCTTCTTCTTCTTCCTCTTC
>NC_022034.1:4754313-4757138 GCF_000317375.1 Microtus ochrogaster
CTCGAATTTACAGAGATCCGCCTGCCTCTGCCTCCCGAGTGCTGGGATTAAAGGTGTGCACTACCACCGCCCGGCTTTAGCCAGCTCTTCTTAAATTATCCCATCTACCTTTTTTACCTTTTGGCATTTCCCTTTCTCTATTCTATGTCCCTTTCTTTTCTTCTTTCTCTGCGGCTGGTTGGGTGGGTGGGTGGCCTCTGGTGTCCACCTTTCCCCTTTTTCCCACTCCTCCCTCTTCTGTTTATCCTCCCTGCCTGGCAGTCCCGCCTATTTCTCTCTCTCCTACTTTGCTATTGGCCAATCAGCTCTTTATTAGGCCAATCAGGTGTTTAAACTGGGAGAGTAACACAGCTTCACAGAGTTAAACAAATGCAGCATAAAAGACTGTAACACATCTGTGCATCAATAAACAATGCTCCACAGCATAGACCAATGTAACACATCTTAGACGGATATTCCACAACGGAGCCTGTCATTGGACGACCCTGCCAGGTTTCTGCTCTACCTTCTCTTGGGCCTTTCATCCGCGTGCTCATTCCCTGTCTCAGACAAACGGCAGAGCTCTGCCTTCTCCGTCCCTTCCCCTGGGTCCTGTTCCTCTCTGCTCTCTCTAATTCATATGTAGAAGTGCTGTGATTTCTTACTTCCCCCAAACAGCTCGTGAACTCATTTCAGCCTCACTTCATCTCCCATCAACAGTCCAAGGACATGGTGACCTCTCCCTCAGGCTGTCCGTCGTGGGCGCTGGGTCCTGGCTGCCTCGTTCCATGCGATGCAGCTACTTCTCCACCTCCTTTTGGGAGTCCCTCACCCTGTCTCACAGTAGGCTGTCTTGGGGCTTGCTTCTTAGCTCAAGTCTCTACTCTTCACCTCCAGGTTTGTGGTTTTGAGCCTCATCCCAGGGCTGCCCCTCAGTCTAAGCTCCAGCCCCCCTTCTCTGTTCTCAGACCCACAGGAATGTCTGCAGGGCACTGGTGGAGATGCATGGTAACCTTTCCAAATCATGACCTAAGTCCCTGTGATGGATGAACAAATCCCTCTCCACTCTTGCCTTCTCAGACGAAGCCTACGCTATGTCCCGGGTGTGCCAGCCATACCTTCCTCTGTCCTGAAATTCATGTCATACCTTCCTCTGTCCTGAAATTCATGTCCATCACCTCCATGGCCAGTTCAGTGTTGACTCTGACTTCAGAAGATACCAGGAGCAGAATCATGAGCAGCCTGTCTGTGTTTATGGAGTTCAACAGCCACAAATCCCAATCTTATAGATGCAGAAGAGACTCAGAGGCCCCCAGAGATGGCTAGAGTCTGTGGTTACTGTGCGACAATGCCACACAAATGGGCCTAGCCTGAGACTTCACTGGCCCTGGCGTCTTCGCTGCCTGGGACAGACGGTGGGACGAATGGAAGGGTTATGGCCATACACAGTCTCAAGATGCTGTGTGAGCAGGGAGAGGAAGCAAGAGACCATGGCCTTGTACTGCCCCGGTCCTCATCTCCCATGCCCCTTCCCAGGCTATGCGACTGCGTTTTCAAGAGAGTTCTGTGCTTATGTTCCAGGATGGGCAGCTCTAGAGAAGCATCCAAAAAAGATACCGCCAGGCCATGGAGATGGCAGGCCATGGAGATGGCAGGTGTTGTTCTGCGTTCTACTCTGGGATTCATGGCTAGGTCTATAATTAAGATAAAATCGCTGAAGGCCTTGCTTTTACTTTCCCTTCATTGAGCTGCACAAGCAGGGCCTCGCTCAGCAAGAACAGGTTGTAGCTGTGGGACACAAGGAAGCAGGGCTCATCAAGGGCTGTACCTTCTCTGCATGGTCACCTCAGGATGGTCGAGATTTTCAGGGCAAAGCTGGGTGAAGTCTATGTCTAACTTGCTACAGAGGTATCCCCTGGGCCCTCTGAACGGAGGTCCTGTTTTCTATGGAGGCCCCACTTACCTTTGCTCGATTCTGTCATAAGGATCTATTTATTTCCAAGCCTGGGCACCTGGGGTCTAGCCTTAGGCACCTGAGGTCTAGCCTTAGGCCTCTTCTGAGCTCTCTGAAGTTAGCGAGCAGAGGACAAGACTTCAGATTCCACAATGGTGAGGAAAGGAGTCTTCTGGAGCAATTCACTCAGAGCCTTGCCTGGGGCTTCAACACAGCGAAGCCCCCAGCCCCATCTAGAAAGCAGTGAGGTCCCATGGTCCAGGTTGTATTGGGGACCCGGATTATGCATCACCATTGTCACCCTTAGGACCAGGCCTGCTGCTTTTGAAAGACTCCAAACCCTTTCTTGTGTTGCTGTTCTACCTATCAACTGTGCTGCCCACACCATGTGAGTCACAGCAGAGACAAAAGTCCAGCTGTCCCCAACTAGAGAGCCACGTCTCATGGTTGGTGTCACCCACGCTTTCTATAATTGATGTTGGCTGCTTATGTGGACATAGGATGGATGACCTGATGGCCACCCCTCTCAGGGCTGTGTTTAAATGGCTTTTCTTCACCCCAATAAGAAAAACAGGGTTGAGCCACTCTCCTTGTAGACAGGCTGACAGTGGGGAGGTGGAAGGCTGTGCTGAGATGCTCTGGAAGCAGTTCCTATTACGGTTGCTGGCAGATGTGCGAGGTGGTTCAACACCCAGGAGAAAAGGCCGTATGGTGCACTACAATCACTGATACACTCAGCCCAGCATCCCCCGTCCTTTAATGTGAAAGACATGTGCATCAGTACACCTGCAGAACAGCATGTGCATGTGTGCATCGGTACACCTGCAGCATGGACGTACACATGTGCATCAGTATGCCTGCAGAACGGCATATGCACATGTGCATCAGTATG
>NC_022034.1:4757383-4769457 GCF_000317375.1 Microtus ochrogaster
GTGCATGTGTGCATCGGTACGCCTGCAGCATGGATGTACACATGTGCATCAGTACACCTACAGAACGGCATGTGCACATGTGCATCAGTACGCCTACAGAACAGCATGTGCATGTGTGCATCGGTACACCTGCAGAACATCATGTTCACAGGGCCACTCGTGGTAGCATAGCTTGTAAGCACAAAAGATTGAGGATGACTCAGATGCAACCTCCCCAGGTCTGCCTGAAGAATGCGAACCTGTTGGAGACTAAAGAAAGATGTCTTCCAACTGCCAGGAGAAGAGCTCCGGAACTCAGTGGGAAGAAGTAAACACAGAGCTACAAAGAAAGCAAGGGATTGTAACATACATTATACCATCTGCTTTCATGTACGTGAAGAAATACAACGACAAGTAGACTGAAGACCGAGAGTTAGGGATGAAGGATGTGCTGGAGCTGCACAGACGGGGGAGGGGCTCCTTGGGAGTGAGGCCTCCGCTGCATGCGTCTTCAGCTTCATGCTAGGATGTGAACAATGCCAAGTGTCATCTAGCTCAGCAGAGAGCTAGGGATGGGACAACTAGGATCATGGCCACGTGTCTCCTCTTCTCTGCTGGGGATCCTTGAAGCTTGCTCCGGGGGCAGCTCCTCCAAAAGCTTCCAATCTGAGGGCACTATGGCCCCCGCTTCCAATGCATTCTGAACATTTACTACAGTGTCTGTTTCGTGCAGCTTACGTAACAGTCATTAACCGACTTGTTTCCCCTCGGTGATACCGTGCTCCAGGGGAAGGCTTCCCTGTGACTCATCTCGGCAGTTGACACTCAGTGACTCAGCTGACGTCTGTCTAGTGAATGATTTAGGGGATCCTGAGAAGACCATGCCTACATTAGGAGGCCTGGCAGCCAGGTTTGTGACCGAGATTCTCCAGGAGGAACTGGGGTGCTCAAGACCTACGGGAACAAATGCCATCTCTGCACTGACTATAAAGTGCCATGCCTACCCAGGCATCCTCCAGTACGACATCTGTCCTGGGTTGGTCCCAGGGAACAGCAGTCTTGGCGTCCTGGCCTGAGGCCGGTGATCTCCTCATTGTGCCTTCCCAGGACGGCCTTCTTGTCCAGAGAAGGCCATGGAAGATTTCATCGACATACGCAGAATAAGTAAGGGGGACAATAATTAAGGAGTTTTAATTAATGCCTTTTCTTTCTCATTCTCAGAGCTACTCACTGAAATGGCTGTGTGTGTAGAGAGGAGCCACAGGCCAGGATCTTCACCCCAGGCAGATGAGGCTGCGCGGATGGGGACCGGGAGGTGATGAGGCTAACTGGTGCTGAGATTCATGATCTTCAGTAACATCACTCAGCCTTCCAACAGTGTGGCTCACTCTGAAAGCAGGAGGTAGACAGCTGGTTGGCATTGGGGCCCATCTCAGCTTCCACCAACTGGAACCCTTGAGGAACTGGGTATACAGCCCTATAAAACCAGGGCGCCTTCTACATAAAGCTGAAGGAAGCAGGGAGGTGTTCTCTTTACTCTCGGTGACTCATGAGACACCGCTGGGCATTTGAGATCCAGGGGGATTTCAGGTGACAGCAGGGACCTTCCACCCCGTGCCCATCTTTAAACTTGCCGCCATTACCAAGATATAAACCCAGTTCCTGTTTACATGAGTCTCTGACTGGCCCGGCCCACGCCGGTGGAGCCCAGTGTGTTAGGCATGTCTCCTCTCCCCACAGGGAAAGAAGGGGAAGGAGGAGAAAACTGACCACGTGATGCTTGCTGAGGGCTTCTAAGTGTGTGCTTACTGTGGTATTGAGGATTGTTGTGTGTACTAGTGGATACATTTTCCCCAGCAACCCTCCAGGCAGGCTCCACTTCACTTTTTAGTAGGATCATTAAAGAAGCACAGAAAGATTAAATCGCATGGCTCAGAACCACACAGCCGGTGAGTGGAAAGTACCCCACACCTCATCTGCTAACCCCCAAACAAAACAAACAAACAAAAAAAAAAAACACTTTTCTGTAGTATCCTGACCTTTTTGAAAGAGAAAATGCCTTCTGAACATACACCTAAGTTCTGCTTTAAAGTTGAAAACCAACAGCAACAAAAACCCACTAAAGCTATTAAAAGATTTAACAGAAGTTTGAGGAGCTGGCACTCTGGAACTGTGGTGACCAGAGGGTTGTGGTACCTGGCACAGCTCTAGAGCTGTATTTCCTCCCCCCACTCCCCCTACCCCTGTGGAAAGCATGAGCCGGGTCCCTGAGACATCCTGGGGCCTCTCAGCATGGCTCCTGCTGTGGCAGCTTCTGGGTGTCAGCAGGAATGCGGACCCCAGGCCCATCCTGCTCAGCTGGCATAGGCCCTGCCCTTAGCCACATGCCCATGTCAGGATCCTGCCTCTGAGCTGCCCTAAGCCTCGGTTCCATGATTCACAGTCTTTGAGATTGTGGCTATGATGTAACAGGTGGTGCGGTTAGCTGAGTGCAGTCATGGATGGCAGGATGACTTCTCTGGCACTGGTACCCAGCACCAGCCACAGCCAATGGCCTTCTCCTTTGTTGAGATGGGTTTGGATCAAGCTTGCTTTTCTTAATCACCACTTAGAGGGAAAGCCTGATTGTTTACTCACGGGGCAGAAAAACTGAAACGAGGTGTTTACCCCCAGGTGCCCGGTACAGGCAGTGGCAGAGCCATGATGAAGGCTTGCTAGAACATACAGCACACTTGCTGGGTTCTGGGGTCACTGCGCCACTGAGTGTAAGATGTACCTGGGCGTCTGCATTTTACAAAGCTACTGGGGTTGAAGGCATGATCTACTTTGGGCCTTCTGGGTCAACATAAAGGGAAGCTAGCCAGCAATATGGCAGGCAATGGCTGCTCCAGAAAAGAGGAAGGTCAGGTGGTCACTGCAGCAGGTGGAACCCCAAGCAAGGCTACCTCTGCTCCCAGACGGGCAAAGGGAGCCCCATGACTCAATGCCTTTCAGTCTCCAGGCATGCGCCCCACTGCATCGCCCTGTGCCCCCTGATTCTGAAGAAATGGGTTCACAAATTCTTCTTGAAGCCATACTATCAGGGCTAAGATCTCTGCAAGAACCCAGGTGGCTGCACCTGACAGGCCGAACAGCCAGCCCAGCTCTATTATGTAACTTACTATTGAAATCACAAACAAGCCTTGCTTCTCCGGGGCCAGGTGGTAAGCAGACCAACAGGTTCTGCCAGGGGCTGGCCCTGGAACCTAGTATGGTTGACCAGAGCTCCAGGTGACTGTGCTGCACTGCATTTGCAGAGAGGTGAGTCAGGAAGCCCTGGGCTGGATCCTCCCGCAGACAGGCCTCACTGGGGTGGGGGACTTCCCGCCTCTGGGCCATTGTCAATGAGAAGCCCAGAGCAGGGTCTGAGCACCAGGCTAGGCGGATATATACTCTACAGTATATACTATGAGGGGCCTGGAATTTGAATATCTCTCTCTCTCTTCCTCCCTTCCTTCCTCCTTCCCTCCCTATTTTCCTCTCTTTTTGTTTTTCGAGGCAGGTTTTCTCTGTGTAACTCTAACTGTCCTGGAACTCACTCTGTAGATCAGGCTGGCCTCGAACTCACAGAGATCCACCTGCCTCTGCCTCCCTGAGTGCTAGGATTAACGGCAAATGCCATCAATGCCTAGCCTAGAATTGGAATCTACAATAGACAGAAGGATTAGCTGCTATAGGAGCATATATATATATACACTTAAGGATGCATGACCACCAAAAAGCGACTGTCCCAGGACCTCCAGGCTGTCTGTTGGTGGAACATTGTGCATTCCAAACACCAGAGAGCTCAAGACTGACTTGATGGGTCACCAAGAGGCGACTCTGCATCAAATGCAGTAGCACAGTTTTTACAGGGATGCGTGGGCATCTGGAAGCCTGGTGAGGAGGGAATGAAGATTCTCAATAGAAGGAGAGAAACAGAATGTTCTTGGAACTTGGAATGCCCCGTGAGGACAAGCTTAAAAGCTAAGCATTTCTGTTTAAGATACATTAGATTGTGAGCTTTTCCTCTTAAAAGTTGGCTATAACATGAAGCAGATTTTAAAAGAAGCACGGCTCACATCTCTAGGGAAGAGGGATGAGGCCCCTCTCCTACAGCAAGCTTTCTCCGTTTTCAGGACGTGCGTCTCCTTTGTCTTTGGAATGTTTCCTGCTGTATTAAATGTAAGGTCTTCCTCCACTTCGGCCCTAAACTTTCCAGAATGAAGAACTCTACAAACCAGAAAAGCTTCATACCTCTTCCCCAGAAACGCATGCCCAAGACAAAAGCCTACAGCAGCACTGAGAATCTCGGCATTTTAATTTTCACTATTTACTTATTTATTTGGAGACAAGGTCTCATTTAGTCCAGGCTGGCCTTAAACTTAGTATGTAACTGTGGATCCCCCTGCCTCCACCTGCTGAGTGCTGGGATTACAGGCAAAGCCCCACTCTGCCCCGTTCATTGTGGTGAGCACTGAGCCCAGGGTTTCATGCTTGTTAGGAAAGCAAGCCTTCTACCAACTGAGCCACAGTCCAGGCCACAGGAATTTCAGGCTCACTGGTGACTTGACCTTAAACCCTACGCAGGATCCCCTGTTTACAGACCTCCTCCGGTGGCCTAGGTGACATCCCTTTGCCTTCTGCTCAGGCACGCCTTGCCGCCTTGCTGAGGGCAGTGACTTGCAACCATTAACCGAGTGGCCAGCATTTGTAATCAGTCACGCCTCACTGCCAATGTTTTCAAGCAGTCAAATCAAACTAAGGTGTGTCCTTTCCACCGCACCAAAGGTGACTTGATTCTCCACGGGGCGGGGCCCTCTCCTAGGTGACCAAGGGCCTTGGGAATAGGAGACTACCGTGACCACGGCGTGGCATGGCAGGAGGGGCGGTGCTGTTAGTGCTAAGGCTGTAGGTTCTATGATCCTGTCTGTACCTGTTTCATCTAGGTGACTGACAATGACGTGGGTTCCAGATTGATGCTCTCTCCTCGGCTGGGGGGATGGGTAGCAGAGGAACAGACGCATGACCTGTGGCACCCCAAACCATAGCTGAGGCTTGGGTGCATTCTTGCTACAGAGGGCTCCTCCATGCCTAGGTGACAGGGTGTTCGTTAGTTAGGGTAGTGTGTACAGGGAAGTTCCTGGGGCATCCCATCTGCATGGGGATCTCAGCTTCAGAGGTAGATGGGAACCAGTGCCCCCCCTCACTGCCTGTTCAGTGTAGGGGAACATTGAGGTCACCCCAGGTCAGGCACTGGTGGCTCCTACAGCCAAGAGCACAAGATCCCCCCCTGGCTCACTTGCTTCTGAGTAACAGAGCACATTAAGGCACAGGTATGGGCTGTTTTCCACCGGATGAGACAGGAAACTCAGTAAGGACATGCAGCTCTGTGGTCATTCCTTCATGGCTGCCCCTCCTCTCCCAGGATGCATGTTCACAGACATAAGCACATGCACACACTGCCAACAAGTCTGATGAGGGATTAAATGGACACGATTTCATACCGCATCCTCCAGCGAGGACACGAATCAGCACAGTAACAATGCAGGAAGAAACGTTTGAAACTGAGAATTTGCTCTCTGTACCTAGACCCAGCATTCATCTAAAACAAGCGTTTTTCACATTTATATCACTCAGACTGGTAAATAGGCGCACGCCAGCGCTGCTCTAAATACATTATTTATTTTGTTTAAAAATTTATAGAGTGCTCATCAATAATGCAACTCAGAGAAGAATAAAAACTCACTTCAGGGCACACCTCACCTGTGGGTTCTTCCTTCACTACCTTCTGTAAGCATTCCTGGCCAGGCTGACCAGTGAGAGAGACGGACAGCCAGGCGGCCAGAGGAGGCGGGCTACTGAACACGCATCCACCCACTGCGGTGTCCTGGCAGCCCAGGGCCTCATCCACGTCACTGCTGTTGGCTTGTGGTAAACCCCAAACCTAAAGACTTGGCTATTTTGTTGAAGTCTGAAGTTTGCAAAAACAGCTCCTTGGGGGATTAGGGTCTGAGGCAGTGATGCAGGCTCACCTGTTCTCTGGAATGCACCGGCACCGTGGGGGTGGAGCTTCCATCAAGAAGCTCCCCAAATTTGGTTTGAATTTGTTCTTTGCAAAACTCCCCAGATCACAACTCTTGAAAATCTAATCATCAACACATCCTGTGTGACCTGCCCGGGCACCGATAAGTTCCTGTGGGGTCTAAAGGGCTCTGAACCAGTGCTTAGGAAACCAATGGAGTCAGTTTTTGTTCACACAGAGTTGAGGCCTGGCCAGAGGTGCCTTCTGTAAACCCAACACCCAGGAGACACAGGCCTCACTCCACCCAGGAGACACAGGCCTCGCTCCACAGACCATCCCTGCCTGTGCCTCGCCTCGGCAAATCCAAGGAGGGAATGAGTGGAGGAGGAGACTCTTCAGTGCTGGTGCTCCTGGCTTGTGTGGGTCCAGAACCCCTCCACTCCTTCCCAGGACACCCTGAGCAGCAGGTGGTTGTCGGAACACCCAGCGTATACAGACTGAGGTCTTTGTGCAGGAGGCACAGACTTTCCCCAGCTGCTCCTCCACCTCCCGTGACAGCCAGACCAGCACTGCAAGGGCCAGCACCAGGCCAGTTAGAGCCAGGGCACGAAAGTTAGAAATATCTCCAGGCCTGGGCTAAAATGTAAACCCAGGAGGAGCTAACAGGGCCAGCAGCTCAGGCAGGAGGCAGAGCAGAAAGCAGGCCTTAGGCTGCTTTTTGAAAATAATTAAGTTGGGAGTCTAAATTTTTGCAATTTTATTGTTTTGCCCATTTGTGTATGTATACCATGCATATTGACCACTCTCAGGTCCCTCCCTGCCAACGGCTGTCTGCACCCCCTACCACAAATCTCTCTTTTATGTTTACTAGTTTTGTTTTGTGAGCCATGTAGATTAGCCAGTGACCATGGGTTTGGAGCTCTGACCGGCTTAGCAAAGGGAACAACTAACAACTAACGCCAGTTGTAATCTGGATCCTTCCTTCCTTCCTTCCTTCCTTCCTTCCTTCCTTCCTTCCTTCCTTCCTTCCCTCTTTTCCCTCCTCCCTTCCTTTCTTTTTGAGATAGGATTTTTCTGTGTAGCCCTGGCTGTTCTGGAACTAGCTCTGTAGACAAGGCTGGCCTTGTATTCAGAGATCCTCCTGCCTCTGCCTTCTTAGTGCAGGGATTAAAGGCACATGCTACCACAACTGGCTGAGTAAGGATTCGCCAGCAGACCCTTATATTATTGTGTATTATATTATATCATTTCTAGCTTCTGTCATGAACACAGCTCCCTGTTTGGCAGAGAGGAGCCTATGTCCCGAACAGTCCCTCTAATACTTAGAGAGACATGGAGTCTAGAATTGAAACCTGTAGCGCTCTGTGGCTGACCTGGTGCTAAGCTCGGGAATCTACCGCCCCGTGGTGTGAGAAGGGCAGTGTATGAAGTGCTATCGCAGTTCTCGTGACTCAAACTGCATGACGATCGTGCTCAGAATCCATTTCTCCCTGGAAGGGGAGGGTGCTGTGCCCAGAACACTGCCACAGACCATATCTGCACCAGAACCAGCCATGCTCACCCAGGGAGAGCGTGCCTCGTGAATTCTGAAGTCCTTCTATTTCCACCCAGACCTCTTATGTGGGGTGGGAACTGTCATGGATCCCCCAGGCAACGTACAGAAAGAAGACTTTCATCACTGGACAAAGGCAAGGTAACCCAGCTGTCCTTCAAGAATAGGGTGAGTAAAACCTCACAAAATGCTTAGAATTTAGCAAGAACTTCCTGTCCCAAAGCCAGAGGCAAGGGCACTGGAGCTTCTCAGGGTGTGTGTGTGTGTGTGTGTGTGTGTGTGTGTGTGTGTGTGTACCAGATGAGGCGATGAGGCATACCTCCTCTCTTCTTTCTTGACTTGAATTTCTACAATGAGAAGTTTATCCTTTTATCTCCTGGGTCCAAAGCCTGTAATCTCTGGAATCCAAAAGCTGGACTCAGATCTCAAGTCCAGGACCTGCCCTCTGCCCTGTCCACAGTGGGTTGTTTAATTCTTCAGGGTTTTTGGCTTCCTTATCTTGGAGGAGAGCCTGTTAAGAGATAAGCCAGCATTCCTAAGACAGGCACCTCCCTTAGCCAAAGGTGTCTCCATTAGCCTAGTGAGGCCTCAAACAAAAATGGATCACAAAAAAAAAAAAAAAGTTACCTATGATGTAACCTGGTAAAGAATTTGAAATTTCTCAATGACTGAAGTCCTAAACCACCTGGAAACATCTGCATTCCATAGTGGAAGCTACGTACTAGGCTGGAGGGTGCAGAGTTTGTGGGTAGGAGCTGAGTGACTCAGGCTTCTTTAAATAAGCAAAGTTGCTTCCTAACCCTCCAGCCCTGGAGGCTGGAGGCTGTGGAGGAACTTCAGAGTTGATGACTACGATCAACAGGTGAGCGTGGTGCAGGCGTCCAGTTGGGAGGTAGAGAGGCAGGTGCATTTCCGCAAGTCTGAGGCCAGCCTGGTTTACATAGTTTGTTCCAGTACAGCCAGAGCCTATGTATAGAGATCCTGTCACCCTGTCTCAAGAAGGAAGGAAGGAAGGAAGGAAGGAAGGAAGGAAGGAAGGAAGGAAGGAAGGCCAACCAACCGAAAGACAAACAAACAAGAACCCTACAACTAGTCCCCAGAAAGAGGCCTGTCTGATCCATGCCAGTGTCTACATTCAAACCCAGAACTTCACGCCTGGATACTCTGTGGACATCTCTTTCTGGATGCAGCTTCAGGGTGGCTCATAGCTTAGAGGCTGTGGGGATTAAAGTCATACAGGCTATTGATGCTATAGATTGCTATAGATCACTCTTCTGAACACGAAGTTTTAATGGTGGTGACAGACAGACCTAAATTGGGGGGTCTTCTGCTACTTCTCATGGGCCTCTGGAATTCAGAGATCGCAATCTGAGCAGTTCTTGCTCCCCGAGACAATTAGGACCATGGTTCTGGGACAGTCGCAGTAATATTCCTGCCCAGGAATGCTTCCATTTTCCGTCCCAGGAGCTGAAATTCAAGTTCAGGTCCATGTGGCTCCATGTTGTTGACCCCACCCTTAAGAACAGGGTGGCTGAGCCATGGCTGACCCCTCTGCTGTCAGTTGCTCAACTGTGAGCCCTTTCTGCTCACAGATGACCTTGCAGCTGCTATATGGGGTCAGGTAACATCCCTTCTTCGTGCTCAGCTTTTGCTCATTCTGGTTTCTCTACATTTCTGGACACAAACTCAAATCGGTCAACATTCAACCAGAGAAAGGGAGCCAGTAGATGTAGATGTGATATGATTCGGTGATGGAGGAAGGTCATTGGTTAATTATAATAAAGAAACTGCTTGGCCCTCATAGGTTAAAACATAGGTGGGAGGAGTAAACAGAACAGAATGCTGGGAAGAAGAGGAAGTGAGTTCAGATGCTATGCTTCCCCTCTCTGGGCCAGACGCGATGAAGCAAGCTGCCAGGTCAGACATGCTGAATCTTTTCCGGTAAGCACACCTAGTGGTGCTACACAGAATAGTAGAAATGGGTTAGATCAATATGTAAGAGCTAGCCAATAAGACGCTGGAACTAATGGGCCAAGCAGTGTTTAAAAGAATACAGTTTGTGTGTTGTTATTTCTGGTGAAAGCTAGCCGGGCGGGACAAAAAGCAGGCCCACAGCTCCCACAATTCGGTGCAAAGAATTAGCTTAGGTGGCTTCTGGGGTGAGCAATTCTACATGGCAGGCCACCATAAAGGACAGGTTGGACCACTGTCACAAAGCTGAACTGCCTGTTGATGGAGGATGTTCTTGCTTGGGACCACTCCAATCACCATGGATACCTTCAACTGACGAACTGCCTCACTGAAGCTCAATGATAATGGACTTTATTTGAAGCTGTCACCTTCGCATTGTTGGCTGAATCCATTAGAGTGTCTAGCCAATGGCAGGAGTTGGACCCAACCTAGACTATGACAGATAGGTGAACTCTCGCGGTCTGCCCTTGAGAAGTCAACCCCAACTCCATTCTTCTGCCCGCAATGGTGCTATCTTTCACAACCAAACACACAGTTAGCCATTCCTTCTAGGAGCACACCTGACTTGACTGAAAGTCACTCTTCCCCTTGACAGCCTGAGCGTCACAAACTGTCGGCATAGCTGGTTGCTTGCTATGGCTTCATCTCAGGTTAGACAATGAAGAAAGAAGAAAAGAGGAACGTGGATACAGACACTCAAAACCAAACCAGGAAGATGTCTCCCAACAGTACAGCCCTCAAACCTGCAACTGGTCTTGGGGTTCAAACCAGTATTCATAGTTGCAGATGGCACCCAACTTAAGATGACTGTGCTTGTGACCAGTCAACTTTCGACTGGTGTAGCAGTGATAGTTTCTAGGTCCCAACGAAACCCAAGACAAATGGCTGACTGCCTACTAGCATGTCAAAGTGGAAGCTGGCCACCAGGCTCTCTCAGCGTGTACTTGTTACAGAGTCCTGGCTGCCCTCTGCCCCTCCTCCCCTACCCTAAACCTCTTCATCCTCTGAGCTGTGCTTCTCTTCCCCTGGATTCTGAATCCTCTATAACCCAGCCATTTTGGCCACATATTCTCTTGATTCTCTCTTAGCCTCTTGATTCTCTTGGTTCTTCTTCCTCTCCTGGGGGAGGAGTCAATGCATTGTTGCTAAGCCCGACGCTCAGTGGGTTAGGTGTATTATTACTTTACTGTTATTATTGAGACAAAGTGTTATGAGCGTGCTGTTCCAGAAACATGGAAACATTTGTGTCCTCCCACAGTGTCATAATTTATTGAATGACAATAAATTCTGCTATGTTGGTTTCTGGTGTTGTAACTTACTAAGTAGTCCCAACTTCCCTTAATAACCTGCCCCTAACAATCACAAATTGTTTGGGTCTAATCTTAGTGATATTAATTCTCGGATCACACAGTAAGCTTCTTACAAGCATATATGTGTGTGTGTCTGTATATAAAATGTTAATCTAATTAATCTTTATCTATAAAAAAAATCAGGAGTCAAATACTGGGGTAACAACCTGAAAGATCTGAGAACGAGGAGCAGCTGCCAGTTGCTTCCTACCTCTGCCTCTGCCCAAAAGGGCTAAAATCCTCTCTCCACCCCACCTTACTACTTCCTATCTCCTCTCTATCTACAGTCCTCCAAGCCTCTATGGTTAATTTTGGTCAGCTAGTGGCTGGCTCCACCCTCCGACTATAAGCAATTTTTGTTAGAACACAATCAAAATATCACACGTGTGTGTGTGTGGTGTGTTACAGAATGGCTACAAAAAGGATTAAAGAGACTTGCAGAAGCTCACACACATGTTAGAATAGGTAATATGGTTGTGCTGGTTAGTTTTTTTGTCAACCTGACACAAGCTAGAGTCATCTAAAGAGGGAACCGCACTTGAGAAAACATCTCCATAACATCCACCTGTGATGCATTTTCTTAATTAGTTCTCAATGGTGGAGGGCCCAGCCCGATGTGGGGGGTATCATCCCTGCGTTAGAGATTCTGGGTTCTATAAGAAAGCAGGCTAGGTAAGTCTTAAGGGGCAAGCCAGTAAGCAGTTCCCCTCCATGGCCTCAGCATCAGCTCCTGCCTCCAGGTTCCTGCCCTGTTTGCACCCCTGTCTCAACTTCCTTCAGTGATAAATAGTGATGTGGAAGTGTAAGCCAAATAAACCCTTTCCTCTCTAACTTGCTTGTTGGTCATGGTGGGTTTTTTGTTTGTTTGTTTGTTTGTTTGTTTTTTGTTTATCGAGACAGGGTTTCCCTGTGTAACAGTCCTAGCTGTCCTGGAACTAGCTCTTGTAGACCAGGCTGGCCTCAAACTCATAGAGATTCACCTGCCTCTGCCTCCCGAGTGCTGGGATTAAAGGCGTGCGCCACCACCGCCCAGCCATTCATGATGTTTCATCACAGCAGTAGAACTCTAGTTAAGACAAGTTGGTACCAGGAATGTTATATTGTTATGACAGACCTGACCATGTTTTGGGAAGGACTGTGGAAGGAGATTGGAGCTTTGGGCTAGAAAAGCCACCGAGTG
>NC_022034.1:4770682-4786074 GCF_000317375.1 Microtus ochrogaster
GTCCTGGGTTCTATAAGAAAGCGGGCTGAGGGACCAGTAAGCAGTAATCCTGCACGGCCTCAGCATCATCTCCTCCCTCCAGGTTCCTTCTCTGCTTGAGTTCTTGTCCTGACTTCTTTAGATGATGAAATGCAATATGGAAGTGTAAGTTAAATAAACCCTTTCTTCCCCAACTTGTCCCCCCCCATGGCGTTTTATTGCAGCAATAGAAACCCTAACTAAGACAATAATATTAAGGAATCCATTTGGAGAGCTGATGGAGTCCTTTAGAATCAGCCTCGGGGTCAAAACTGCGGAGATACAGAACCTTCAAGGCTGGGGTGAGACTGTGTACCAAGTGTCTGGGTAAATGGCCAGACGTGACAGTTTAAGTGACCACATGGAGCATGGGAACCACGCTGAGCAGACACATGTACCAGGAGGTCAAATGACAGGTCAATAGGGCTGTCATCATCTGTGTTGTGTCCTTTTATTGGGAAACAAAAAATGGGTCTAGGCAAAGATATTGCACCCCTTCTTGGTTTGGTGTGTTTGATAATTTCTTGGGCCTGACTTGCCAGATATGATTTTAATATGCTCAGTGTATCTGTGATAAGCTTAGAGGGTGGTGCCCTTTTATTATAGGAATATTATTTATCAGTCTGAGTCTCATGGTTGGTGCTGGGACAGGTGAGTACACAACGAGACAGAGTCATTGTGCCTCTGCATTTGTGCTCCATCAAATGGAGCCAGTCACCTAGAGCAAACACAGCCTGAAAGACACAGTTTTACTAATTTAGAGCAGGGCACAGCCTGATCTCAGTAAGTAGCTCAGGCTAGCCTTAAACTCATGATCCTCCTGCCTTAGCTTCCCAAGATGACCGCTACTGACATGTGTAAGCGGAGTCTCTCTGTGTCCGGGCAGTTGCTCCCAAATAACCATATTTCACTCTTTTGCAGAGAGACAAGGAAGTGGCACTGTTTTCTTGCTAAAGATGAAGACTTATTAATTATAAATGCTAGACCCATAGCTTAGGCTTATCTCCAGCCCGCTCTTATACCTTAAATCAATTCATTTCTGTTCATCTATGTGCTGCCCTGAAGGCTCGTTTACCTCATCTAGGAGCTTTCCATGTTGGTTCTTCAGCTCTGACTTGAGACTCCTCAGACTCTGCCCTTCTTCCCCACATTCTCCCTGCCCCCAAAATCCTGCCTAACTATCAGCCAATCAGCTTTTTATTAATAATGAGAGCACCACATTTCCACAGTGTACAGAGGGATTATTCCACAGCAGACACACAGACCTTCCTACGCAGCTTTGAGAATTAGTCATCATTAATTATTTATTTTGATACTAATATTGGATACAGGATCTTATACATACTAGAGGCAAGGACCCTACCATTGAGATAAATGCAGTTTTGACTTCTGACCCTTTCAACTAATGATAGACTTGTTGAGATAACGCCCTATTCTTGGTATAAGAAGAGAACATCCTCAGTTCCTCCCTTGTTCTCTGTGTTGATTCCTGTGCCCTCACCGCTGTTGAATTCCTAAAGGGTCTGAGCCATTGGACACACACCATCTGGGTTGAAGTCCAGTTTTTTAAATGATCTTTAACTCAAGACAAAGTAGTAGCGAGAACGGCCTGCAGGGAGCTGCCGTATCTAGGCGCACTCTTCCTGGCCATGCTGGAGGAGCATCCCTGGCACCGTGTGCATCATCCTGCAGCCAGCACAGTCCCCCTATTCTTTGCCTGTTGACTCAGATGCATGAGGACCCCTGAGTGGCAAGATGACATCTTAGCTTCTAGCTCAATGAAATCATTGTTGCTGTTGTTCCCTGGTGGAAGCATTCCTGTGGGGACCCAAGGCCTTTGGCCTCACGGAGCCAAGGTCGTGAAACTGGGAAGCAAATATTTGGCTCCCTGGGGGCAAGGGAGAGTGAGCCAGCTCCTCCTCCACTCTTTTGCAGAGAGACGACAAGGAAGTGGCACTGTTTTCTTGCTAAAGATGAAGATAAGCACATTTGACCTTTGCTTCTCACCGAGAAACAAATGGATTAACAAAAATAATAGAAAAGTGTGCATTGCTAAGCAGTGACTGAAGCCTTTGGCTGTCTGCTTTTCTTCTACGTTAGCCACAACAGTAGTGTTTCTGCCGTGCCTTGGCCGAACGCGTGGGACTAGGATCGATTCTGTACCCATGTACCAACGGGGTAATCTGCATTTCACCCTCATAGCGTGTCATTCATTTAGTTACTACCTCATCCCGTTGTTCACACATTCCCCACCCCCTCACGCATTTGTTTATTTATTTAACACGTGATTATTGGGGGAAAAAATCCAAGCAACAATTTTCTGAGCACTGTTCCAGATGTGGTGGTTATCCTTGTGAACCAAGCATATAACTACCTGTTGTTACTCACCTTGACACAAGTGCATCCCAGAGAACGTGCTGGATCAAGGATCCCTCAGTTCCTGACCTGAAAGTGAAAGGAATGTGGGCTTTTTATCGCCCTCCCTTACCATGGCTTTGATACACTGGTAACTGAATGAACGTGCAGTTGCCAACGAATAGTGACAGCTTCCTTTCGAAGGCGCGCTAGACTCTCCTCTTAACTTGTTTCTCACAAGAACTGAAGGTTACACCTGGGTGTGGTGGCACACGCCTTTAATCCCAGCACTCGGGAAGCAGAGGTAGGTGGATCTGTGAGTTCAATGCCAGCCTGATCTACAGAGTGAGTTTCAGGACAACCAGGGCTACATAGAGAAACTATCTTTAAAAAAAAAACAAAAAAACAAAAGACAAAAAAGATCTTAAGGCATCATACGTGGTTTCCCAAAGCTGAGCTTGACTCCTTGAACTAGAATAAGACAATTTAAACTGGAATAAGTAACTGCAGTCACAGAATTAAAGAACAAGGTGATGTGATCTTGTAGGTATGGAAAGGCTTTTTTAAAAATAGGGTCTTAATATGTAGACCACGCCGGCCTGGAACTCACAGTGGCCCAGCTGCCTCTCCTACCCAGGTGCTGGGATCAAAGGTGCCCACCGTCAGCAAACACTTTATGAACTTTCTGATAGCAGGTGTTTGGCAAACAATACAGAACTTCCTCAACCCTAATCTACAAAAGGTGTACAATGGCTATCCCAGTCCACTGGGCAGTCATGGTGACTTTCCCCTGACGCTAGGAGCAAAGTTGTTCTCACAGTGTTCGTGAGCACAGAAGTTCTAGACAGTTCCATGTCAATGAAAAAAGAAATGCAGAAAGACCTGAAACAAAGCAAAACTGTCGTTCTTCACGGATGGCATTCTGTGGCCAGGCCCCAGCCCCTCGCATCTACCTCAGCCCCCAGGTCTGGTCTGGACTCCAAATCCCACTCCCCAGGGTATTTAAAGGAGTTCCCAAAAGAGGGACACGTGGTCTCCCTTTCTTTCTCCTGGTGGTCGCATTCTGGCGGCTTCCTGGTTCCCCCAATGGGCCACCTGAGAGCACAGAACTTCCCTTAAACCTGGATATTTCTTACTTTGGCTTGTTTTGATTTGACTTGATTGGGAATTTTGCATCGGCAGGGAGCTCGTGTTAGGAAATATTCCTAACAAGAGACAGGTGAATCGCTGTGAGTTTGAGACCAGCTTGCTCTACAAAGCAAGTTCCAGGACAGCCAGGGCTGTTACACAGCGAAACCCTGTCTCAAAAAACCAACAAAGCAAAACAAAACAAAAATCCTGTGGGATATACAAAAGCATTCTAGAATAAATAAATTAACAATGTAGAGTGATAGAACTTACATCCCCATGCATTAGCCATGAAAATGAAAATTAAAGACAAACACTTTTATCTAACCTATCTCAGAAACATTTATACCTGGGAATCAATCTAATAAAAAATGTGCAGTTGTATTAAAACGTAGAAAAACAGAAAACACTGCTGATAAAAACAGAGAAGCCCCAAATAAGAGCATTGGTTTCTGCTCACAGATCAAGACAAGAGACCTAATGTTGATATGGTGTCCATTTCCACAGCTGAGCTCAGATGAATCCCAGCAGGTTCCTAAGAATGGAAACTGATGACATCATTCTAAATGCCAAGATTTTCAAAGGATCCAGAATATTCAAAACAGTTTTGAAGAGAAGCGCAGCTAGAGAAACACGCGACCAGATGTACAGCTGACTTCAGATACAGGGATCAGGCAACTCAGGGAAAGGCGGAGACACAGATCACAGAGACAGGTGCACGGTCTGGATGCAGGTCTGGTCACGTGTGCCCACCTGGCTGGGAACTCACCTGCCAAGTCCGCCCGATGGAGAAAGCAAAACCTTTTATGGAATTTCTTTAAAGATGTATTTTACGTGGATGAGTGTTTTGTTTGTATGTGTGTCTGTGAACTGCGTCCACATGCCTGGTGCCCAGCCTTCAGGAAAGGGTTCTGGATCGCCTGGAACTGGAGTCATGAGAGGTTGTGAGCTGCCGTGTGGGTGATGGAAACCTAACCCTGGTCCTCTGTGAGAACAAGTGCTTACCCCCTGAACTCTCTCCCCAGCCCAGCCATCTTTCAGAATAGGTGTTTTGGAGGGGTTGGGGGGGGGGCGGCACTTGAGAGATGATGACAACAGTTAGGACTGTACATTATTTCTGCAGGGGTTCCCACCTCCTGTGTCGGGCTCAAGACCTCTGAACTCTGAGGACACCGGCACTCATGAACCTACACACACACACACACACACACACACACACACACACACACACACTATTAAAAACAAATGTTTTGATTCAATTGAATATATGTAGGTAAATTAAAAGGAATCTGACTTCTTTTTATGCTTCTACATAATTTAGATGGACTGTAGCCCTGAATATCCTGTTTCTGGAAGAAAATATAGAAAAAAATACGAATGACCCTTGGGTAATCAAAAAGTTCTTGTGCAAGACATAAATACACTATAAAGTAAAGCACACTTAAGTATGGGCATGTACACTTATAGGCTTGGCTAATCCGAAGGCTAAGGTGGAGAATAAATTGAGCCCAGGAATTTGAGCGCTGCCAAGACAACACAGCACATCAAGTGGCAGGGGCTGGGGGTGATAAACAGAATTTGAATTTCGTGAAAATTGAAAATCTCTGTTCCTCAAAAGATTAAGAGATTTAGATAATTAACAGGCAAGAGGGGGAGGAGAGCTTTGCCGCACACGCAACTGCAAGGCTAGGATCCGCCATGAACAACTCCAAACTAATAACCGCACTTCAAGCCGTGGACACCACCTAGGAACAGGAGGATGAAAGGCACTTGGCGGCGGCGTGCGTCAACACAGGTGCCAATTAAAAGCCGGTGAATATCATTAGAACGACGGTCACGGTAATGAGGGCACCATGTGGAGCAGCTAATTGCGAGAACTCACTGCAGCTTCTGCTTGAGTCAAGCATGCATCTCTCATGGCCAAGGCTGTAGAGCATATACTTAGTGTGCACAAAGCCCCAGCATTCAACTCCTCTCTCCCCAAACCAAAAGCCCCCAAACCTAACATCCATCTTTCCTAAGATCTAACAATTCCACTCTTACCCAAGGGAACAGAGAATTCTGTGTTTCCTCAAACCCTTGTTCTGGAATTTACAACACTGACCAAACTGGATGCAATCCCAAACAGGAAACAAGCAAAATGAGCAGTAATCAGGAAGTGAGCTAGGAAGGCATGGTGTCCACACAGCAGGACACAGTTTAGTAACAGTGACTGACAGCAGACATAAGCAACAGCATCACTGAGCACCAGGGAAGCCCAGCACCAAGGGGTAGACTGCGTGGAGGGTAGGGCTTTGGGGACAGAGCTAAGGAGCGTTTGATTAGAAGGGCATAGAAGGAATCTTCCAGGGTGATAGACAGAAAATGAGATGTTGATGTACGGAAGAGTGATAGTCCACTGATCAAACAGGAACCCTTCTTCTTTTGTGCTGATCGTAAGCAAACCAGAGAAAAAACTCAGGAATGAATGGTTTCCCTTTCTCTTCCTGAGTTTAGCTTGAGCTCTTTTCCTGCTGTGGAAAATAGGAGCCCCTTCTGCTGTGGGTAGGCTGCCCAGCTGCGGGTAGGCGGTCCAGCTGCGGGTAGGCAGTCCAGCTGCGGTTAGGCGGTCCAGCTGCGGGTAGGCTGCCCAGCTGTGGGTAGGTGGCCTAGCTGGGGGTAGGCGGCCCAACTGTGGACAGGCCATCCAGCTATAGGCTTCCAGCCTTTCATGATCTCTAGGGTTCGCCTTCTCTAAGGGCAAACACTCTGGAACTCAAGTTTCCCCACATGTGGTCTGGGGAAGGCCTACTTTGCATGATTTGAAGATAGAAGAACTTCAGCCATGTACATGTACTGTGACATACAGGCTAAGCTAGGCCCTGCCCATCCCATCCATGAAGCCACAGCCCACACGGAAGGAGCCTGATGAGCTTGGGCCAGCAAATAGGTCAATAGGCCCTGCCTCTCCCATCATACAGTCATCATCCCTGTCCTTCTAGGCTACAAATTTGTTACAGAAAGTATTTTAATGTACACAAAAGCACATGAAGAAAATTACACGAGATGACTTCACCATCATCATTGGTTCCTCCTTTGCTATATACTTTCTTCAAAATTGTGATTATAGTATATAGTCCATGTCAATATATTTGCAATTAATACATACCAAAAGGATCCGTGCAATGAAATATTTTGTGACACAAGGTTTAATTACTGTATGGTAGCCCATCATACGAAAGTTTGATTATGACACAGTGTCCCATCATATGAAGCTTTGGTTACTGCATGGTATCCCATCATATGAAGGTTTGATTACTGCATGGTATCCCATCATATGAAGCTACTATAATCTATCAAATTGGGTGGGTGTTTTTGAAAAATATCTCCAGACTTTATAAGGTGGTGAGTATTTTGTGCTTGTAGGTATTTTCCCAACATCGCCCAAGTGTGTGTTCAGGTGGGGATGCCTCTCAGGGTGTTCTGAGAGAGAGATAGCCCATCCAAGGACCTTCTTGGCTAGAGAGCCCAAAAGGAACCTGGGAAACAAACACCTGATGTGGGATTCTCCTCTGTATGCTGCTTTGAGCCTGTAGCAGAGCTATGAGGGAGCAGAACCAGGTGGGGGAAACTGAACTGAATGCTGGGAGAAGGAAGGCAGAGAAAGAAGTCATGAAGCCGCTGGAGACAGACGTGCTGGAAATTTAGTAGTAGGCCACGACCTTGTGGTGATGCACAGATTAATGGAGATGGGTTAAATTAATATGTAAGAGTTAGCCAATAAGAATCTAGAGTTAATGGGCCAAGCAGTGATTTAAATAATACAGTTTCTGTGTGATTATTTTGGGCTGAGCAGTCGGGAACAAACAAGCAGCCTCCTGCACCAAATACCTAACTGCCACCAGTGCTGGGTCACTAGTGACCCTCTCACTGGCCAGAAGATAGCGTCCAGGACAGAGCCTTTCCTGGCAGGACATTGTGCATCCTATGTATGACAGGCACATGACAGTCTATTCAACAACGATTCTTTTAGGGGCTGGGGAGGTGGGTGGCTCAGTCAGTTAAGCACTTGCTAAGCAAGCATGAGCATCCACGTTCAGGTCCCCAGCATCCATATTAAAGCCAGGCATGGCAGTGTGTGTGTGGGGGGGACCCCATTGCTGGACACGGGGCATGGAGAATGGAGACAGAATTCTCTGGCTAGCCATCCTAGTCAGGCGGGAAAATCCAGGTTTGGTGAGAGATCCTATTTCAAGAAATAAGGTGCCGAGTAAATGAGAAAGACACACACACGCGTGTGTGCACAAACACACATGAACATGCACACGCACCACCTCTGCATGCACAAACATACTTTTGTGGGAAGATAAGCAGTTGCTGTTGAGTAATAGCAGACTGTAGTGTTGTTTCTCTGGTTTAATAAGTCTCTGTTCTGGTGAGTTTCACAGAATATGGTGTTCCGCTGGCCAGAGGGGCTGGGAGCAAACGATGTGGAGAAACCTGCTCCAGGAACCGCTCTCGGTCACTTCTCTCATCCACCAGGGCTCGCTGGCACAGTGTGCTCTGGTGGGAAGCCACGTTCTCTCTCGTCTTTGCCGTGTATGCATCTCACCCCAGGTGAGTATCTGTGCAAAGCAGTGTGGGTATGAGGAGACTCAGAGACACGGTGTCCCACCTGGCCGTTTCACAGATATAATGTGGGGTGCCGGAAGGACCATGGGGTCTGTTTTTATCTCCTTTGGTATCAGTGCAGGCAGGACCCCTGGCTTCCTAGTCTCTCTTTTTAGTGCACCACACAAGTTACAAAGGACCTCTTTGGTGTGAGGGGTGACTTTGGTCACCTGTGCCACTTGATCCCCAGTGAACTGTGAGGGCCTTTTCAAGTCACAGAGTTTTTCAGAGGATAGGGAGAAGAAGAATATTTGCTCAGTCTCAAGCACAGGATCTCCTTCTGTGCGGCCAGTGAGCTCTGTTGGAGAAGGTCCTTGGCACAAGTGCCACCTCAGCCCTGACCGCCTGTCTGGGTGCCCAGGACAGGAACAATCCTAGGGCTGCTTCCTCCCCAGTGAGAGCCCAAGGCAGAGTTCAAGGAGCCCACTTCCCTTTGTCCCCTGCGTGCTTGGTGCATTGGACATTCTCTGGGATGGGCTTTTTCTGCTGAGAAGCATGGGCTCCCAGTTGGCAGACATGGAAGAAGGCGCATACATGTGTAACATCAGAGAGGAGCTGAGTGACCGAAAGACACCTTGGACAGGAGGAAGCCTGCCTGGCATGCTGTAGGCCAGCCAGGAGGGTCCTGAGGAGTTTCCCATGTTCTTATTGTTCCTCCATACTCTGACAGCATGACTGGGCTGGAAACCAGCAGAAGGTGTGAGCCCCTTTTCCACTTTTCTTTTGGAATCCTAGGGAATTCACCAAAATTCTTCTTCACAGGGGCTTTTACCTGTGAAGTGAGGATGCCATGTCCACTAGCTACACAGGTAAATGAGAAGACAGACTACCCTGGAGAGATGGCTAGGGGCTGCATCTCCGTGTGCTGACTGTGTCCCGAGGGGGGTTGGATGGTTCTGTGTAGCTCAGACCTCAGATGTCCTTGGCTCTCCCACAGCCTGGCAGTGTTTGGCTCCACCCAGGTCTGAGGCCCCATGCACCGGGTCTCACCCTGGGGGTCCTCTCTGCAGCTTTGACCCACAGAGGAGGGTGGGAGCCCACAGCCTCCGCATTCTGCTGGCTCACTAGGGAGCAGCTTGGGAAGCAACTATAATTTAACTCAGATCTCAAGGGGCATTGCAAGTTCAGGGCACCATCCTGGGCACTGAATAATGGCTATGGTTGTGCATAGGGACTTAAATAGCCTTTTCCCTCCAGGATAACGGCCAGACACTGTTAGGAAGTTGCTCAATGTCAAATCTGAGTCCATGACTCAGTAGAGTTCAAAAAGATAGAACTGAGTAGGTTGAATGCCAGTCTCATTGGGATGAATTTGAGCCTTTGTTTAAAATGAACGGTTTTGGGGCAGAAAACGCACACTTGTGCAAACCCTGAGAGAGGCCAGAGTCCACTGTGGAGCGTGAAAGACGTTAGGAGGGTTTTTGTATCAGTTCCTAGTCACTGTCTTTGAAAAACGCCCTACTTCAGAGGACCAGGACCGGCAGTGGGGCTGGATATGGGTCAAAGGTCCTCGCCACGGGGTGCCACTGGAATCCCCGCCCTGGACAGCGGTCTCTCAGCACCCTGCGGATAGTTTCCAAGCTGGAGTTCCCCACACAGGTGGGGGAAGCTGCTATGGAAACCAGAGTGAGACAGGAAGGATAGTGGAATCCGGGAGTGGAGCCTAACGGGTGGAGGGGATGGCGGGAAAGTCGTGAGGAATCCAGACAGGCGCGTGAGTGTGTGCCTTGGAATGTAGCATGGACAAGCTGCTCCTTTCAGACTCCCTGTGCCATGGGAGAGCTGACAAGGACGGCTATGTCTCTTGCCCGCCCTGCCTCGCTTCCACTTTGGGTTTGTCCCCTTGTTCTCTGTGGCAGAAAGTCAATAGTCTTAGACACAGCCACAGGGATGCCAGTTCCCAACATCAGAGGGACAGCAAAGCTGTCTCCACAGTGCTCTTCCAGGGCGTTGCCTGTAAGATCTGCAGTAGATGGGGAACCCCAGGACACATGGTTATAATTATAATACGGTGGCCTGCCCTGTCACCTGGGTACCCTGTCCCTGTAAGAGATAAGCTCCACCCACTCCCAATCTCCTCCTTCCTGCCCAGGGAGCTGGTCTCAGTCCCCTCTCTCTCTCTCTCTCTCCTGTCCTACTGTCCTTCTCAGGAGGCAGCTTTCTGTCTCTCCCCACCCTTCTTCTCTCTCCCCTTCCCCTCCTCTCTCTGTCCCTCTCTTTCTCTCTTCCCCCCCAAACCCTACCCTCCCAACACCCACTAAAGAACTCTTCATACCCAAGCTCTATCTGAATGGCATTTCTATCTGTCCCTTACCTGCCACAGGACCCGCCAGGGTCACTCTCACCATAAATCATAACACGCGTGAAGGACAGCTCAGCTCAGGTGAAGGACTTCTCCACACAGAGGAAGGGTGGGCACACTCCTACATTCCGGCACAGGAGGGAACGCTCTTCAGTGTCCCAATCTCTAAAATACACATGTGCTTAATATTAAGTTGAATATTGTTTAGCTATCGCTACATATGTTTATACTTGCTCATTTAGTGCATGTGTGTCATGCTACATGTATGGAGGGCAGAGGGCAACCTGAGGGAGTCTGCGTCCTCCCTCTGCCATGTAGGATCCAGGGATTGAACTCAGTCCATTGGCCATGTCAGCAAACGCCTACAGCCACCGAACCATCTTGCCAGCTGCGCGATCATTTCAAAATCGAC
The DNA here is from genome assembly GCF_000317375.1 of Microtus ochrogaster. Taxonomy (NCBI): domain Eukaryota; kingdom Metazoa; phylum Chordata; class Mammalia; order Rodentia; family Cricetidae; genus Microtus; species Microtus ochrogaster. The sequence continues at coordinate 4,781,548 of NC_022034.1, forward strand.
TTTGTGCTTTTAGAGTAGTTTTAGTCTCACAGAAAAAAACTGGGAGGAAGATGTAGAGATTTCCCGTGGGCCTTCAGGCAGGGCCCTGCTCCCCTCTCCTGAATGCCCCACTGGAACATTTGCTGCACTAATGAGCCTCCTGTAACCGGCGTCATTTTGTAAACGGAGACTGTTCTTTCCTTCCTGGCTGCCCAGAGACGAATAATCACACAGAAACTATATCGATTACAACACTGTTCAGCCTATTAGCTCAGGCTTCTTATTAGCTAACTCTTACATCTTAAATCAACCCATTAATCTGTGTATCTCCATAAAGCTATGGCCTACCAGTGACATTCTGATGTGTCCTCTTTGGGCAGCTACATCGCATCTCTCTGTCTCTGCCTACTCTCTCTATACAACTCTGTTTGGATTTCCCACCTGGCTTTACTCTGCTAAGCCATTGGCCGAAATAGCTTTTTTATTAACCAATGGACATATTCATAGCATATAGAGGGGAATCCCACATCAAGCCTCTACCTGTCCATCATCACCCACATTTGGTTAGGGTTCACTCTTGGTGTCCCTCAAGAGTACAAAGACACAAGCATATGTGAATTTTCCCCACCCTAAAAGCCCCCAGCTTCTGCCTGTTCATCCCTCTGGGTTTTTTTTGTTTGTTTGTTTGTTTGTTTTTGCCTAACAAAATAATGGAAATTATCAACTTAGAAAGGAAAAGAGGTTTGCTTGGGCTCTCAGGTCTGGAGGTTTCAGTCCTCCGTGGGTTGACCTGTGGCTTTCAGGCCTGCGCTGGTGCAGCACTGTGAACAGGAACTCAGGAAAGACGCTGTGTCTGTAGACTGACTAATGGATTAGACTTCAGTGCTGTGGAGAGCTGGAATGTTAGAGGGGCAGAGGTCAATTACCTTATCTTGGGCTACTTCTCGCTCTCTGGAGCAGTAATTGCCCATCCACCTCTGGAAGACTAGCATCTAGTGACTAACAGATAAAACCTTTAAGACTCTATTAACAGTCCCACGACTGCCATCAGATAGCATCCTGGGCCTACAGAAAAGCTTCTCCCATCTCACGCTTCCTGCCTCTCTGATGTCCCAAGTTTAATGTATTTTAAACATGTCTTGATTTATGTCTTTCTTTTTACGGTTTTTGTAAAACTAAAACTTCGTGAAACTGCTTCCATGTTGAAATTTGGAATTTGGGGCAAACTAAATCTGTGCTCTTGGACCGTGGTCACTCAAAATGCTCCAGAATAAACTATCTCTTGTTCCCTGTAAGAGTATAGCTACAGCTTTCGCATTGACAGAACCATGCATTGGGACCACACAGCAGAGGAGGCTTGTTCACCTCACACCCATCAGGGGTGAAGAGTCAGACAAGAAGAGCCCATATCCCCCTTTCGTTCCACACTGACAAGCCTCTAGCCTTTCCCACCAGGCCTCACTCACCATAGTGCCAAGCTGAGACCACGCCCTCAACCCAGAGGCTTTTGCAGAACATCCAAGGTTCAGCCTGCAGCACTCCCTCCCACCTGACTGTAGAGAGCCCCCGGCCTTCCACCTCTATGGTCTTGGCTCTTGCAGAGCACTGTCTGTAGCTGAAGTCAAGGTTGACTTCTTTCACTTTTCAACATACATGGAAGGTTTTTACTCCTTTTCATGGCTTGAGAGTTCTTTACTTTAAAAATAACGTCCCATTTTGGCCATTCCACTGGTTCACGTATTTGCCTGAAGGGCATCTGGGTTACTTAATTGATTATTGATTATTACTAAAGCTGTGTATGAGCACCCACGGGAAGCTTGCTAAGCGCCAACTCCTTCGGAGGTGGAGTTAATGGTTTTCTCAGCCTTAGGCACCTTTCGGTTCCTGGAGGAACACGTTATCAAGTCAAGGAAGTTTCCTTCCATGCTTGATTCTCTGGGAGAGCTGATGCTTTCAGAGCTGAGCAGAAAAAGTTCACATTTGAGCTCTGAGCATTCCCTGTGCTCTGGGCAACACTTCAGGTGTCTGTGGGAAGAAGAAGCCCATGAAGCTACGTAGAGCTGGCCTAGGACTGGAAGGGAGGGAGGCAGATGTCAGAGGAGACCCCATAGCAGGGCAGATGTGGTGCTGAGGTCCCAGCAGCAGCGTCAAGCCTATTGTCTGCCGCCTACATCTGAGCTCAGCTCATCTCTGAAGCCCATAGACTCTCAGGGAAAGCAGGTAATGACATAATGAAGAGAAACGTGTTGTTTCTGGCAGAGTTCCGCTTCTTCATCCTTCATCCTCATCTCACAGCCATTTCTGCTACCTGTTGCTGTCCCCTCCTGAGTGCCAAGGGGGACTGGTGTGGTTTCCTGTGACTGGCTTGTGTTAGGACCGTGAGGACACAGGAATCTTGCTTCATGTTTGCCCCACTCTGTGCCAACTGAGGATCCTCTACTGTTTAAATTCTGTGTCCCTCTTAAGTGGAAAAACTGGGAATCTGATTCAGTTACCCCAAACTAGGTCAATAAAACCCTGTCCCGTCCCAGTGGGCAGGAGCTGTCCTTTGTAAATTATGGCTCTTTATCCTGGATTTATTTTCCCCACAACAGGGTAGATTCCTGCCAGGCTAACAGCTGGGAATTGTCTTACAGGATGGCACCATCTTTGTTGGGCAGGGTTGATGGCTTCCTGGCAGTGGCTCACAGCAGGTTCTCACTAATATATTTGCAAATGAGAAGAGAACTGGAGAGTGGGGATCCAATTTGCTCTGTCAATCACCCCGGATTTTCTCTTTGCATGGCCCACAGAGACAGGCAGATTTGCTACAGCTGAGCAACTTTCTGGGCCGGCTCAGGGACCGGCAGAGTCAAGGGGGGCCACACGGTCCCACTCTTCGTGTGTGGATGGAAAGGGAGTTTCCAGGAGCGGGTTCTCATATCACTTGGCAGTGCCAGACAAACCCCTGTGGGAGTAACACAGCCCGGTGCCCAGGGCCTGGAGTTTGAACTACACACTGCAACTATAAACATAAAAGGTAGCAGACAAGGCAGGAAAGAATGGCTTAGCAAAGCAGAGGTTTACTGAATCAGTTCAGCCAGGCTGTGACGGAGGCTGGGTAAGCTGAAGCTGTTATGGGCAGGAGCTGGCCCAGAGCCCCAGGCTGCCATACTTCATAAATGCATGATGTTGGATTTTGCTTGCTTTCTGTATAACCCATGTTCTTTAACATGTCCAAAATGTTTAATTGTTCATGTTTTTGTATCTCTTTAATCAATAATTTTGTCTCATCTTTCTTTTTATTCCTCATGTAACAAATTTTGAAGAAGCCTAAAAAAACAAATGTTATTAAAAGTATCCAAAATTAACAGATGACATTATTTATTTATTTTTGGTTTTTTGAGACAGGGTTTCTCTGTAGTTTTAGAGACTGTCCTGGAACTAACTCTTGTAGACCAGACTGGCCTCGAACTCACAGAGATCCACCTGCCTTTGCCTCCTGAGTGCTAGGATTAAAGGTGTGCGCCACCATCGCCCAGCTCAGATGAAGTTTTATTTTAATCTCCAGGATAAGAAGTGATTTTTTTTTAAAGCCAGGTGGTGTAGTGATATTTTATTTGTATTTTATGGTTTGTTTTTTTTTTTTTTTGGTTTTTCGTATTTTAATAAATAAAGCTTGTCTGAAGATCAGAGTGCAAAGTCAAGTCACTAGAAGCCAGGAAGTGGTGGCACACACCTTTAATCCCAGGACTTGGGGGACAAAGGCAGGTGGATATCTGTGAGTTCAAGGGTAGCCTGGGCTACACAAGATCGATCCAGAAACAGATCTAGGTGGCTCACACCTTTAACCTCAGCACTGGGGAGATGGAGACAGGAGCGATATGACTGGTGAAGAGAGGGGTATAAAGGGGAAAAGACAGGAAGGAACTCACTGGAGTATGGATGGAGTCTGAGGTTTGATGGAGACACACTACAGTCTAGGCAGTCTGAGGACTGCCCCTTCTGTCTGAGCATTGGTAGAGGTAAAAGGTCTCCCTAGTGGCTTACTGCTCTGCTTCTCTGATCTTTAGCTTTAACCCCTGTATCTGTCTCTGGGTTTTTATTATTCAAGCTACTTTATTATTCAAGCTACAGGGTGGTGATCATGTACAACTTTAATACCAACACTTGGGAAGCAGGATATACATTCTATCTATCTATCTATCTATCTATCTATCTATCTATCTATCTATCTATCTATCTATGTATCTATCTATCATCTATCTATCTATCTATCTATCTATCTATCTATCTATCTATCTATGTATCTATCTATCTATGTATCATCTATTTGCATACAATATGTGCATATGTACACAAAACCCAAACCAGTGACTTGCTTTGAGTAGCAGGTTGGCACCTGAATGTTATCCTGTAACCTGCATGTGAGGCCAAGAGAAGTCTATGGCTTTTGTTCAGAATACTCCTTCAGAGAAGCAAGCTATGGGGAATCCTGGGCTGTAGAGGCTGGAGGCCCTCAGCACCCAGCTGCAGGCAGGTGCACCATCTCAGGCCCTCAGCACCCAG
>NC_022034.1:4786178-4791569 GCF_000317375.1 Microtus ochrogaster
CCCAGCTGCAGGCAGGTGCACCATCTCAGGCCCTCAGCACCCAGCTGCAGGCAGGTACACCATCTTACATTTTCCTGCGCACTGAGCCCCATCCCCGAATCTACAGCCCAGGGAAATCAGAGGAAACAACCCAGGATTCAGATGACCAGATTAAGATGTTCTGTAACACAGCAAGACACAAGAGCAGCTCCTTCTCCAAGGCTGCGTGCTTAGAACGGGGTTCTCCTGACCCAGCATAGCTACCGCAAAGTCTTCACTTCTCTTTTTTGTTGGCAGAGTGGACTCTCCCCAGAGGACCAGAGGACCTCAGAGAGAGCTCCCTCAGATGGGATGCCAAGAACCCAGCTCTTCCCTGGGAAGTTTAGGGTGGGACTGTCTTAAGCTTAGATGGCTCCAGGATAAGTCAGGCATTCTTTACAACAAACAAAACAAAACAAAGCAGGACGTTCCTCTAAGTACATCTCCTACTTGTTCTTATCTGGAATGGAAATTGAATTGGGCTACCTTGCGTTTCCCTGGAAGGCTCAGAGAGCAGCTACTGCACAGTGCTGGTCTTCCCTGTGTTTGTTGATTGCACTCTGTAAACATCCTCCTTAGATTGTCCTGTTACTTCCCTCTCCAGTGACGCCTCTTGACTTGGGGGAGAGCCACAAGGCAAAAGTTAGGGACCTGGGTGAGCCTCTCTGATCTGAACCACGGGTGTGCTTGTGTGGTCCCAGGCACTTAGCTATAGTGAGGATGGGTACCTGCTCCACAGGCAGTGTGGAGCAAGAAGACATTCTGCAAGAAGAGCTTCTGCTCAGTCGGAGTTGGCTCCGTGGAGCTGCGAGGTCTCCTAGGGAAACCCACAGGATGCCTTGGTCCGGTGGCACATAGATTCCGTGCTGCAGGGGTTGGTTCATCTTTGCCTTTTCCCTCCGTTCCAGAATTCTGATTTGTCAGTCTGTCATAGGCCTGGGTGTAGACAGAAGTTTCTGTCCCATCTGATCCTGCAGTCCCAAAGAAACAAACAGAGGCTTATAATAATTATAAACTGTTTGGCATATTAGCTCAGGCTTATTATAAGCTAGCTCTTACAACTTAAATTAACCTATAATTCTTGTTTATATTTAGCCACTTGGCTGGGTACCCTTTCTCAGTGAGGCATTCTCATCTTGCTTTCACTGCATCTGGCTGGTGACTGACTCTCTGCCTTCCTCTTCCCAGAATCCTCTTAGTCTGGTTGCCCCACCTAAACTTCCTGCCTGGCTACTGACCAGTGTTTTATTAAACCAATACAATTGACAAATACAGTGTACAAAAGTATTATCCCACACCTGGGGAGAGCAGAGCCCAAGAGGGGGTTGTAGGATGAAAAGGTGATCAGCCAGTCATCAGTGAGGTTATGGAGAAAGTCATCATTAAGTTTGGAACTTAGCAAAGAAGTAGCTCTGAGAATAAACAGAACCCAGGTGCCCCATAGTAGGTGGCAATGCTAGGGACAGGGGACTAAGATTTCCTTGGTCATCACTTATGGAAAACACCTTGAGGATCAGGTGTGGGGTCACACAAAGACAAAATGGCCTGTCTTTAGGTGTGTTCAGCACAGTGAGCAAGCAGGAGGTTAGAGCAAGGCTAAGTTAAACCAGGAACCACAGGCTACAGGACAATGCTGGTCAGAAGGAGGACTTCTCAAGTGAAGAGGGTCAGGGCACCCAGGAGCCATGGTCCCTTTTCTCCCCTTTGCCTCTTGTCTGGACTGGGCTGTAAAGAGACTTCCCACTTGTGCTGACATGCTTCTGCATGAGTAACTGCAGTCGGATATTCAGAGGGACTGACCTGATAGTTCCTCTGAGGATACAGGGCCCGACGTAGCTCTTACCTTCCCCCAGACAAGAGACTTGAGGGCACAGGGAGGGTATAGGGCTGAGTCAGAGTATTGCCTACTGACCCTCACTACTGCAGAGAAATGTTTTCTGGTCTCCCTGGAGGAGCTGCTGTGTTAGCTATGCAGTGTCAGGGGGGAGTTAACCATCTTGTACCCACTTCAGAGGAGACAGAAAAGAACAGTGCACCTAGTACCTTTCTTCTTCAGAGAACCTGGTAACCAAAGGGCTGTGGGCTGCGCAGTGTCCAGAGATGAGGTGGTGTGGATGCTACTGCTGATGTCACTCATTAATGGGCTCCAACCTCATCCTGATGGTTTCCTGGAGGTGGGTTTGGGACTGTGACCTCTCTCATTCTACAGCAGATCTGGGACCTCAGTTTCCCTCTGAGCATGACATCGTGACCAAACACACAGAGAAGGAGGGGGAGGAGTGGCCGACTCAGGACTCATCCCTCCTTTTGCATCCAGTCCAGGATTCAATGATGAATTATATTCTTTTCTGTGCCTGGGGTTAGGATCCTGTGGTAAAGAGGGAGTAGCCCATCATGCAACTGGTCAGAAAACAGTAAATACTTATGGGGCTTGCAGCTAAATTATTTAGTACAGTGCATAAATTCTGGAAGGGCCTAGAGAAAGGGACATTGCCATTTTGTTTAAGGGCCAGCTTCTATGGGGCTCCAACTGCCCATATACCAGACACCTCTCAGGTACGTCTCCTTGTAAAGTAAACTGTAAGTCTGGTAGTGTATTGCTCTCTACCTCTAGGACTCGGGTCCTCTCTGACCTTCAGCCCACAGTCCCCAATAGATAGCATCTAGCCCCTACATTCCCTCGTGGTTGCAAAGGGGTTGCTGCAACCATTATATCTGCATTCCATCCTACTCTTTTAAGCAGTTGTCTGAGAAGTCTCACCCAATTTGTCCTACAGATCAGCTATCCCTAAAGGGGCACGGGAAGCCGATTAACCCAAGGGCATGCTGTTGTTCTGGTACATGGGAGTTTTAGGACTGGCCAGCAAGGCAGGAATGGCTGTTAGTTGCACAGACCTGGGCATGTGACTGTGGGTGACATATACAGTGTCCTCTCTGTTCCCTACCCCCTTTCCCATGTCACCTTGGGCCACAGTTCACATGTGATGTGTTTCCCACAGTGGAGTTTAGGTATTTGATTGGCTGGGTGATGATCTTGTTTGCTGCGATGTCTCCACTGCTAACTGCAGAACCTGGACCTAGAGAGGATTCCACAGGTCACAGGGCAGGGGGACACAAAGGTTGGTATAGCGTGTGTGCATGCGTGTGTGCGTGTGTGTGTGTGTGCACGCACATGTGTGCTGTATATTATATAACATAATGGGCAGATTCATGATTAACCTCCCATGTGCTTCCTTACCGCTGTAGGCATCTTCCTAAACAAATGCCAGGAGAGATGAGGGCAGAAAGGGAGGAGACAGTTGGGGTGGGGGAGGGCTGGCAGCAGATTATGGCTGCCTTACCCACTTCCCTTTGTTTTGTTCTACACCCTGCAATTTAGCCAGACGATCACTTTTCTGATTAAAGTCCATTGCTGTAATGACCGTCTTTCTCTCAAACCAGAGGATCTCTCGCTGTCCCCCCATCCCCATTTATTTTTAAGATACTCTCACTGTGTAGGCCTGGCTGGTCTGGACTCACTCTGTAGACTAGCTTGCCTTGGTCATGAATCGTCTCTCCTGCCTCTGCCACCGGGGTGTCGGGATCACAGGTGTGTACCACCATGTCCAGCCCAAGAAATCTCTCCTCAGCTGCTTCAGTAACTGGGTTCCCCTGTCTACGTGTAGCGAGGGAGGAGGGCATGTTTCCCCTCACATGTGAACACAAACATGGAGAAGGACCTGGTGAGCATCTGTGTCTGGGTAGGGTCTCTCCTCTCTCTATGTAATCACCAGAGTTCTTATGAGAGTGGGGGAGGGGAGGAGATAGAAAATAAAGCAGTGAGAAAGAGCAGTGTGTCCCCCAGCCTGCTTCCTATGGTCTCTGGGTAGCTCAAGCTTGGGAAAGTAAACTTTCCAGACTTCTAGAAAGGCAGATGGAAGTAATGCCACTCCAATGAATACATCCTTGGCTAACCCATTTTCAGAGTAACAAAAGAATATGAAGCCAGACCCAAACCTAGGAGCATAGAGCCCAGATCCAACCATGGGAGCATGGAGGAGCCTGGACCCCAATCTAGGAGCACTGAAGAGAACATATCCAAACCTTGGCTCATGGTTTCAGAGGGTTCACTCAGTGGACAGCTTTCTGCATGGTTTCCGGAGCAGTGGTAAGGTACAAAGTGAAGGAGGAAGGTAAGGCCAAACAAGGTTGCTCTCCTCATTGTGGTCAAAGGAAGGGAGGGGCTGAGAATGAAGCTGAGCCCTTTCAGATCAAACCCCTCCCCTCTCCAGGATGCACTTCCTCCAGCTAGGCCTCCTCCATCGAATTATGAGCCTATCAAGGGATTGACCTTTTGATTAGGATACAATCATTCCTATCATTAGGATACAATCAAAGCCCCACAAAATCTTTAATGCATGAGCCTTAGGGGGAAGTGTCCATTGAAACTGTAAGGAATAGCTACTGTGTGCTCACAGCTGGTTCCCTCCCAAGGCTGTGGTGCCTGTGGTTGCATTTTGTCATCTGCTGAGCATGTGGTACTTTCCTCCCCTCCCCACACCTGACTCACTCCACTCGGAAAGTTGTTCCCTGGCATCTGTTGCTGTGCCTACCGCTTGGAATCTGAGAAGGAACAGGCCTAGCTCAAGCCTCTTCTGTCTGCCAAAGCTGTATGTACAACCCTTGCCCCAAAGGGGTCTCAACTCTCACTCTGGAATTTCCCTTTTCAAAAGTTATTTTTAAAATATTTTAAGTTATATTTACTTTGGGGGTGGGCATGCAGAAGACATTTTATGGGAGTTGAATGACACAGAATCCCTCCTGTTGACTTTCCCTTCCCCTAGTTGTGGCACAAAGATTATGACTGACAGACATTTGTAAGACTGTGAATGCACAGGCAAGGCCACTGTCTGTTACCGCCTCAGTCTCCCTGAACTCAAGCCAGGCTACAAGTGTGTTGCTTGTAGCAGGCATCCTGCAAGGGGACAGAAGTCCCCGTGCGACAATGGAAGACATGAAGGCCACTCACACACCACTGGGCAAATGCCAACTGCTCTCCTGCTCAAACCATTCTTGGATTCGGGCCAGGGAAAGTATAGACATTGCTATCCCAGAAGGAAGAAATATCAAGCCCATACAACACATACTATTTGGGGACACAAGCTCCAGAAGGCCCTGCTGGAAGTAGATGTTGGGGTTTCTGGGCACTCATGCTGTACACAGATTTTTATATTTTTTTTAAAAAAATGCTGCAAGATTCTCGGTGGCAGTAGGCAGCAGAAATGCTGTAGGTCCCAAATGGTGGTAGCTGGCCATGTGGCGGCAGACAGTGGGCCCTGCGAGCAGCCAGTCCCAGGCAGAGACAGCTGCCCGTCCCAGAGGGGTGGCCCGAGC
>NC_022034.1:4791949-4796495 GCF_000317375.1 Microtus ochrogaster
GATGGGGAGGGAGTGGGCATGGCTTGTCTCTTAAAGAGACAGAAAACCATAACACAGATGGCTTCAGAAGGGGCTCCACATCAGCAGCCTGGGCCCTTAGCCATGGTTTCCTGCAGGTGCCAAGAGAAGAAATGGGGGTAGCCTGTCCTCTGTTTCACTTTGTAACTGTGGCAGTGGATTGCCCCAGGGATATGAACTTATCCTGCCTGCAGCTTCTGTGTCGTGCTGAGTCCCTTTAGGAGCCTCAACCTCTTGAAGGCTGGCTTCTGCAATCCCATCCTGCACTTCCATACCTTATGCCTTTACTGCTCCTTCCCTGGAAGGAATGCCAGGTCTTGGAGAGCCACTGGCAGACCATAGTGAACCACTTGCCTTCTTCGCCATAAGATTGCAGAAGAGTCCTGCTGGACAGGGCTCTGACTTCTCCAACTGTACCTCCATTTGGGGACACAGGACCACGGGACCAAGGTTGTAGATGGAAGTTTTTGTCCCGCCAGGTCCCACAGTCTTTCAGTCCCAAATACATATATAGAGGTTTATATTAATTATAAACTGTTTAGCCTATTGCTCAGGCTGATTATTAACTAACTCTTACAACTTAAATTAATCCATAATTCATTTTCTCTATCTATCTATCTATCTATCTATCTATCTATCTATCTATCTATCTATCTATTTATTTTAGTTTTCAAGACAGGGTTTCTTTGTAGCTTTGGAGCCTGTCCTAGAACTAGCTCTGTAGACCAGGTTGGCCTCAAACTCACAGAGATCTGCCTGCCTCTGCCTCCTGAGTGATGGGATTAAAGGTGTGTACCACCACCACCCAGCCTAACCCATAATTCTTTTCTATGTTTAGCCATGTGGCTTGCTACCTTTCTCAGTAAGGCATTCTCTTCTTGCTTCCTCTGTCTGTCTTGTGACTGCATCACTGCCTCTCCTCTTCCCAAAATTCTAGTCTGGTTGCCCACCTACACTTCCTGCCTGGCTACTGGCCAATCAGCATTTTATTAAACCAATACAAGCAACACATCTTTACAGCACAAGGTAGGGCAGGAAGAGAATTGCATGGAGGTAGCGTCTGTCTTGGTGGCTCACAGAAGAAAAATGGGTTTCCAGGTCACCCTCCTCCTTCTGTACACTTTGACGTGACTGCACTCGTTGTCATGGAAACTGAGGCATGTGACTCCAGGTTGTTCTCCTGCTGTCTTTGTAATGTGGCTGTAGCTTTGTATATCAGGACATTTTCCCCTACTTCTTGGGTCCCAATGTTTTGATTTGCTTGCAGTAGGATGTGGGGTACCTTTCCTGTTGGGGCCTAAGAGATCTTACTCACAGGGTTGGTACAACCATGGAGCATAGACAATGGAGTGTACCCACAGAGCATTCCTACAGAGCATAGCAACGGAGCATAGCGGTGAAGTATGCCCAGAGCGTGTCCATGGCGCATAGCTATGGCACATGGCTACACAACAGATACGTGGAGCTTGTCTGCACAACATAGGTGCCATGGAGCATGTCCACAGAGTACGGATCCCAGTTACTCACGTAAAACAACAATAAAACCTCCACGCACCATAGAACATGGGACTTTTGTTTTCCAGGTTGGGTTCTCTCTGGCTGGTCTGTGATGGAGACTCCTGTGTCTATACCAGCTATGTCAAGTGGCTCTTCTGAGCCTTGCTGAACCCTGTGGCTTTTTCCAGATGTAGAAAGGGCTCAACAAGGCTCAGCCACTAAGATTTTCATGCAACTAACACAGCCCCCTACTGAGAATAATAGGGAAGTTTGCCATCACTCATGTCTCTGAGTTTGAGTAGTGAGGGTGTCTCCCACGATTTACAGCAGGGGCTGTCCTCATCATTGAATAGAGATTGTACTGAGATTCTGTAGGAGACACTGTGGTAGAGCCGCTATCTGCTGGCATAGATCTAACCAGTCACAAGTGACAATTCTTAGGTTCTGAAATGTGCTGGACAGACTCTGGCATGCCAGACCAGGGGAAGGTAGCTGGTCCCTAAGAAGGCTATTTAAGGAGAGGTGTACTTTTCCCCTGGACATTGTCCTCTTTGGCTATGACAGTCTCACCATTGAAAGGCTTAGGAATCCATAGCCCAGACTAGAAGGTGTGATCTGCCTCTGCCTGAGAGTGAACAGTGCTCACAGCCCACATGTCTGAAACAGAACACTAAAAAGTAGGGAAGGGGAGCAAGCAGAGAGCTGGTCTGATCCCAACCCACCTCTGCCTCATGACTTTGAGGACCCTGTGAAGAGGAGGGTTACTGGCACTATTCCAGGCTTCTGTGGGTTGACGAGAGAGGAAGGGAATTTCTGTAGCGGGAATAAGATGGTAAGGCTGGCTCAGAGAGGCCTGTGAGAAGAAAGGACAGGGTTGATGCTGTGGGCCTGGCCTTGACTACCATTCAGTGTGGGCAAGGGCTTGGCATCCTACTCACTGTGGTAGTCTGGATGTCACTGGCCCCCATACTCTCATAGGGAGTGGCACTTTCAAGAGGTATGGCTTGTTGGAGGAAGTGTGTCACTGTGGGGGACGAGCTTTGAGGTTTCCTATGCTCACAATACCACCGAGTGTCTCAGTGGACTTCCTGTTGCCTGCCAATGTTGGACTCTCAACTACTAACCCATCATCATGTCTGCCTGCACACCGCCATGTTCCCTGTCATGATGATAATGGAATTGTAGGCAAACCACATCAATTAAATGTGTTTTCTTTATAAGCATTGCCATGGTCACAGCGTCTCTTGGCAGTACCAGCAACGCTCACTAAGACACTCAACATGGGCACTAGCAAGAACAAAGGAAATCAATGAGTGCCCTAGTCTGCTTTCTGTTACTGTGATAAACATGGCAAGGCAGTTTGGGGGGATAAAAGAGTAAATTTATTTCAGCCTACAGGTAACATCCTGTCCTCAAGGGAGGCAGGGCAGGAGCTCCAGGCAGGAACCTGGAGGCAGGCACAGAAGCAGAAACCAGGGAGAAGTGCTGCTTACTGGCTTGCTTCCAAACTACATTTCTTAGACAGCTCAGGCCCTCCTGCCTAGACATGGTACTGTCCACACTGGGCTGGGCTATTGTGGGGGACCAGCTTCAACAAAAGAACCTCTCGCTAGGGTAGAGGCACGGGGATTTAGAAATATAGTAAAGAATATGAAGACAAGATTGAAAACAGTAAAACAGAGAAACATATAGTATCAGGAGGGCATTCCAGAGAGTACTGAAATTCATCCTCATTTAATTTCCAACTGCCTAAAATACCCCTGACCCCAAAAGGTAGGAGTAAGACAAAAAAACTACATTAACATGATACAAAAAACTGAACATACCAATTGAAGGCCACAGGCTACATTCACAGTTAAACATTCTGTTGCTAGAACAAAACAAGTCGTGCTCACACACTAGACCAAAAACATTCTTTAGGCAAACCACTCCCTGGGTGGAATCCCAAGTTATCTCCACAAAGGGAGCTGGAACTTAGTTGGATCCTTAGACTTTTGTTTGAGGTGGAAACAATCTACTTCTCTATTCCTGGAGCACAAGGTCTGGCTATTAGCCACACCTGTTGACAATAACCTTGGGGGAGCAGAACTCTCTGGTCCACGGCTAGGTGGGATCTTTGTTTGAGGCAGAAGCACAATAACCTTGCAGGAACTAGCGGTAGTTCCCACTCTCTGGCCTTTGGTCAACGTGGAAATAGGCTCATAGTTTGGCTTTCACAGGCTTTCCTATACCAATTGGCAGTCAAGAAAACACCTCACAGATATGCCCATAGGCCATAGGGGGCTCCTTGATTGATATCCCCTAGCATGTCACATTGACAATGGGAGCTAATTACACTGAGATTATTTTCTGTTTATTGAGATTTTCTGTGTCTTTTTACCTGTGTCTACACCTGTGAGTTGAGGTCAGAGGTCTGTTTATGTTGGTTATCTTCAATTATTCTCTGCCTTACGTATTTGTTTGTTTATCCATTTTTGAGTCTGGTCTGGATAGCCAGGAACTCACTTCGTAGTACACAATGGCTTCTACTTCACAAGAGATCCACCTTCTTTTGTTTCCCAAGCATCGGGATCAAAGATGTACCCCCACCCCTGACCCCAGCCACTCTGCCTGACTTTTCAGACAATGTCTCTTATTGAACCTGGAGTTCAACACTTTAACTAGACTGGCTGGGCAGAGAGCTTCGGGGATCTCCCTGACTCTGTCTCTCCAAGACCGGGGTTATAGCCATGTCCTGCAGTGTCTGGTCAAACAGGAGTCCTCCTGTTTGGGCAGCCACACTTTACTGACTGACCCACCTACCAGCTTCTTGTTCTTGTAAGTTTATACAAAGGTCTTGTACCTTCTTAGTGTGTAATTCTTCTTAATGGTTGGTTGTGGGCCTGAATGTAAAACTTTAAATTTTAAAACCACAGATTGCTAAAAAACATTCATGCTCTTTTTGACCTACCATGAATAGAAAGAAAATATGTTACATCAACAAAATATTTGCAAAATGCTGGAGGTAGGGTTGGTTATGTTAAGTTTATAT
>NC_022034.1:4796595-4802192 GCF_000317375.1 Microtus ochrogaster
TTGGTTTTTCGAGACAGGGTTTCTCTATGGCTTTGGAGCCTGTCCTGGAACTAGCTCTGTAGACCAGGCTGGTCTCAAACTCACAAGAGGGTATTTTTATATGTGTAAAAAAGAGAATATACCTCAGACCCATGGTTAGAAACTTTGTAATTAAAATAAAGGGTATTCTCTCTCTCTCTCTCTCTCTCTCTCTCTCTCTCTCTCTCTCTCGTGTGTTTGTGTGCATGTGTGCTTTTTTTCAGTTAAAAAAAATGGGTCATTGTTAAGAAATTTATAAGGGAAGCAATTCATTATGCAGCAAGAAGATAGAGACAATTATAGTGATGGAAAAGAACTGCTGAACTTTGGGAGCAATAATGCACGAGCAAAGCAAGTCTCCCAACCTGAAGCTTCTCCCCACCATCGCCTGTTGTCTCCATGACACAGCCCAGTATCATCTGATTCTGTGACCGTATGTGAATCTTTGCTGCTGTGATCTCCAGTGTCTCACAAGATCACTTGTTTTAAGTAGACATTTATACACTGTACCTAAATTTTTCAAAATACTTGCTAACTCATTTTTTTTAAATATACAGCATGAACATGTTTTGTTTATTTTATGTGTATGAGTGTTTTGCCTACATGAATGTCTGTGTACCACACATGTGCCTAGTACCCTCAGAAGTCAGGAGAGGCGTCAGATCCCCTGGAACTGAGGTTAGAGATGATTGTAGGTGCTGGGGATTGAACCCTGAGCCTCTGCAGGAGCAGCCAGTGCTCTTAGCAACTCCAGCTACCTCCTGCTGCTCGGTTACTGTTCAGCTTTTGCTGCCCAGTTCTGTGATTCCTATTCTTGGGTACTTTGCTCATATTTTAGCTTTGTTTCCCTAGAACTCAGCATCATAACTAGACTTTAGATTCCTTCTTTCACAGGTATTAAGGGGTCCCCATGGCCATGGCCAGCATCTCTAGCCTTGGATGTTCACACGCTACAGTTAACTTTTGCTTTTAACCTCCGTCTCAAGTAAGTTTTCATCGGACGTACATCCTCTGTACATTCTTCTATATTTAACACAATTGCTTTGAACTAAGGCTTCTTTGTCAACCCAAGCGTGAGAATGTAACTTTAAACACACAAGCCTGTCTTTTCTCACAAGACTTGGCAGAGCGGAGATCCAAGGATGGAGACTTTTATTCCCTTTAAACCTGGTGCTGTGACCTCATGTCTGGCCAGCCTGAGGGGCAGGAATCAGAGACCATCTTGTTTTCTATTTCTCTTTCATGTGTGTGTGTGTGTGTGTGTGTGTGTGTGTGTGTGTGTGCATGTATGTGTTTCTTCTGAACGTCAAGTTTTGACTCTGCTGTTCAGCCTGTCTGGATAGGGTATTTGGAGAGCAGACAGGATATACTTTGACGTTACCTTTACTCTCAGCCTCTAGTCTCGGGAGCCTAGGGAGGCATGCAGTCACATATTTAAAAAATAATAGGCCTAAAATACAGCATTTCTCTGCGCAGCAGACTCACCTCTGTGGTTCTAGGCCTTGCTGAATGGGAGGAAACAGGTGGTGCTGCCAGCAGCAGAGACAGAAACTCTGACTCAGGCAGGCTTCAACCTAAAGAGGAAATGGATCACCTCACACTCCAGGAAAAAGGAAGTGCCGGGCAGGTGTGGCCTGCCAGTGGGGTGAATCAGACTTTTAACAAAGGCACAGGTTTCTGTTCCCCAGGCCGCCCCAGCAGGGGCTTTGGCCCAAGTCTGCCTTCACTTCTGTCCTCTCTGAGAGCAGAAACAGGGTGGGGTCCTTAGTTGCACCACCTTCAGGGATGAACCCAACTCCCTGCCGTGGGATGAGACCCTCTGCAGTCAGAGGGACTGCTAGAAGCTCTTCTCTTCCCAGGGCAGGAGTCCTGAAAGAGAATTACTCCTTAATATGTAGATGCCTGTGCCCAGGCCGGCCCAACCCAGAGGTGGGCTGGTCTGCTGTAATGAGCCAATCCTCTGCTGTCTGATGCTCACCAAGGGTGTGGCTTACTCAGCCGAGGCCAATCAGATCCACCCCTGTGTGTTGGGGGGGGGGCGGCGGCGGCAGATAAAATTCTGAACAAAACTGGTTCTGTCAGGGGAGTGAGGTGATCCCCGGTTAGCGCTGGGGCAGATTCTAAATCTTCCCGTCTTCTAAACGGAGAAGAGAAAGAAGAGTCACAAGGAGACCAAATGGAGGTTGTGCGAATGGGCAAAGTGCTCTCCAGCCTCTGAGGTGCAGGGGGGGGGGGTGCACACACATCCAGAGCCTCCACGGTCTCCCAGTGCTAGGACTTAGGTCTCAGAGATGCTGGGGGAAAGTGCTATTTCCATACAGTCCCAGTAGCTGCCTTCGAATCCTACACAGCTCAAGGACAGAGCATGGTCCGGGCTGTGATCCGAGGTAAGGTTGAGAGCACAGGAGGAGCAGATTGGAAGCTGGGGAGTCTTAGACACTGATGAGAACCTTCGTCGCAGGGGCAGGAGAGAAAGACCTGCTCCTGCCGGTGGGGCACACAGCCTCCTGAATGTGAACGTGGCCATGTTAGGCCGGGTTCCCAGCAGGCGAAGCCTCCTACCACAGAGCAGCTGCGAGGTGGTCGCCCTGGGTGCTGCGTGGAGACGGGATGCGGAGTCACTGTCTCGACCACTGACACTGGGTTTTCCACCCACGCCTGGGCGCGCTTCTGCTCCGCCTGGGGGTTACTCCACCCCCTTCCTTTCTTCCTCTCTCCTGTGGCTTCGCCTGGGGCCTCTTTCTTGTCCCTGCCTGGAGGCCCTGGAGACATTCACGGTGGCTCACAGGCACAGAATGTCCAGAGGCCTAAGGTGTTTTTCCACCTGCCCCTCCCCCAAGGCTGATCAGCCTGTGACCTGTTCTCGGGTGTGGCCCGTTGCCCTTGGGAGTGAACAGCTAGCTCTCCCCCAGAGTGGACAGGGGGTGCTGATCTCAGCTGGCCTATCTAGCCACGTGACCCAGGCAGCCCTGTCATCTGCTCACATCTCAATTCTCCTGTGGTTTTGTGGTCAGCCTCAGATTAAATCATGACTGCCTGGCAGCTGAGAGTTGCATTCTCCCACGATCACCTGAGAGAGTCCAGTCACAGGCTGACATAGACCAAGGAGCCTGAGAAGGCTCTGGGCCCGGACTGCATGTGGAGAGCAGGGGGCTTGACCCACTGTAGAGACGGGAGAGAAGGGAAACATGCAGGCGTTTGGGTCAAATCTGATTAAAATCGTTCTATTGCCGTGTGTGTAGGTGTAAGTCCATATGCACACAGCATTCCTGTATGACCAGCCAGTGAGCCATGTTTATCTTCCTCCGTCACCACCGTCCACCTTACTTCTAAAGTTAGTACTTTCACAGAGCTGAGAGTTCGCTGATTAACCTACTAGCCTGGCGGGACAGCAAGCTCTGGGAATCCTCCTGTCTCTATCTTCCCAGCACTGGGTTTATAGACAGACATGCACTGTATCTTTTTATGTGGGAGCTGGGGGGGGGGGTCCAAAGTCAGGCTTTCAAACTCTTGAGACAAGTACTTTGCTAACTGAGCCATGTAAGCAGCCTGGGGCCTGGAGAGGTAACTCCAAAAATTCAGTTCCTAGCATAGCCGTCAAGCAGTTCACCACTGCCTGTAACTCCAGCTCCAGGGAATCCAGCGCCCTCTTCTGGACTCCAAGGGTACCTGCACTCATGTGCATATATCTTCACACACACACTCATGAAATAAAAAATAGTTTTTTTAAAAAAGAATTTCTGTCCTCAGTGGCTAGCTCATTTCTCAGGAAAGAAGAAAAGAAAAAAAATTCTGCTAGAAATAGAGAAGATGGTGCCTTCCTTGGATGGGTGAGGTTGGGGGCTGCTCCTCAGAGCAGATGCTCCTCTAGAAGCAGATGGGTGTGTGGAAAGGGTAACTGAGCCAGCCTTTTGGGGACAGCGGCCAGCAACTCTGCCTGCTGAGGCAAGGACTGCCAGTGTTCCCAGACCTTCCACCTTAGCTGACCCAACCAATGAGCTTTCTCACACCCTTCAGTTAAGCAGGCATCTTTCAAGGTCACAGGCCTTGTGTACAGATCGCAAAGGTTGCTGAGAGCTCATTTTAGTGATTTTATTAGTTTATTCTACGATAGTAAAAAATGAGTCATAGAAATGGCTTGAGAGAGTAAAATCTGTGTTGGATTTTCAGACTGCTGTTGTGTGAATAGAAAGACACGGGGTCTACTCTCAAAAGTTAGCTCTCTGTCAAAGTAAAAGGAGTCCTTTGCCAGTGTCTGTCACCGTCTCTACTCTGTGGGGGAGGGAGGAAGTGTGCTCACTGTGTCACAGTAACTCTGAAGATACTGAGTAGGTAAACAGCCCAGGATTCCAGAGGGAGATTATTATACGGAACAATGGCAATTTTAAAAACTCTTTTAAAGACAACTTTGCATTGAGAATCTCTTTATTGCTTTCCCCCATCTGTGGAGTAAATATAATCTCATTATTTAAAAAGAACATAACAGCAAACAAACAAAAAGTTCCAACCACAAGGAACTGGGAAAAAAAATCAGAAAATCTAAAAGCTTCCCTAATTTCCACGGCTTGTGTTCAGTCCAGAGACACTGTTTGGCTAGGAGTGCCATTTTTGTGTGGCCCTCTGTCTCAAGGGATCACAGCAGTGTGAGCTGAGTCACACCCACGTGCTCCTCTGCTAGTATTTTCTTAATGATATTCTTTAGGTGTTTCAGCACTCAGGACCTTTGAGTTTCTTTCACACACACACTTGTGTGTGTGTGTGTCTGTGTGTGTATGTGTATGTGTCTCTATATTTATGTCTGTGTGTGTCTGTGTATGTGTCTGTCTCTGTATGTATGTCTGTATGTGTGTCTGTGTGTGTCTCTGTGTCTGTGTGTCTGTGTGTGTCTGTGTGTATGTGTGTGTCTCTCTATGTATGTTTGTGTGTGTGACTGTGTGTGTCTGTGTGTGTCTCTGTGTCTGTGTGTGTCTGTGTGTCTGTGTGTGTCTCTGTATGTGTGTCTGTGTGTGTCTCTGTGTCTGTGTGTGTCTGTGTGTCTGTGTGTGTCTCTGTATGTATGTTTGTGTGTGTGTCTCTGTGTCTGTGTGTGTCTGTGTGTATGTGTGTGTCTCTGTATGTGTGACTGTGTGTGTCTGTGTGTGTGCACACCAGAAGGCCAGAAGAGGGCATCAGATGTCCTGCTCTACCTCTTTCCGTCTGATTCTGTTAAGACAGGTGTGAAGGCCCACAGATGTGAGCCTCTTCCCCTTGACTAGTGGTCAGGGAGTCTGACCTTATTCCTGCTGTCGCAAAGTTGTTGACAACAGGTTGGCTACAAATAAGAGATCCTGACCTAGGGTGTGGTTACTTGGTGTTTTGGACATTAAGAAGGCCAGTAGAGGTGGATCCGCTTCACCCTGACCAATGATCGGAGAATTCAAGCCTATTCCTGCTCCTTCATTTTAAAATAGGAGGTTTGACAGAGGGAGTGGCTGCCTCCAGGATTCTTGGTCTAGGAGTTTTCGCTGCATATCCTGCCCAAAAGACTCATTCGGAATGTTTAACTTAGGAAACAGTGGCTTTATGTTTCAAGTACTAAA
>NC_022034.1:4802292-4806277 GCF_000317375.1 Microtus ochrogaster
TGTGTGTGTCTCTGTATGTATGACTGTGTGTGTGTGACTGTGTGTGTCTGTGTGTGTCTGTGTGTGTCTCTGTATGTATGTTTGTGTGTGTGACTGTGTGTGTCTGTGTGTATGTGTGTGTCTCTGTATGTATGACTGTGTGTGTCTGTGTGTGTGTCTCTGTGTCTGTGTGTGTCTGTGTGTGTCTGTGTGTGTCTCTGTATGTGTGACTGTGTGTGTCTGTGTGTGTACACACCAGAAGGCCAGAAGAGGACATCAGATGTCCTGCTCTACCTCTTTCCGTCTGATTCTGTTAAGACAGGTGTGAGGGCCCACAGATGTGAGCCTCTTCCCCTTGACTAGTGGTCAGGGAGTCTGAGCTTATTCCTGCTGTCTCAAAGTTGTTGACAACAGATTGGCTACAAATAAGAGATCCTGACCTAGGGTGTGGTTACTTGGTGTTTTGGACATTAAGAAGGCTGGTAGAGGTGGATCCGCTTCACCCTGACCAACGATTGGAGAATTCAAGCCTATTCCTGCTCCTTCATTTTAAAACAGGAGGTTTGACAGAGGGAGTGGCTGCCTCCAGGAGTCTTGGTCTAGGAGTTTTCGCTGCATATCCTGCCCAAAAGACTCATTCGGAATGTTTAACTTAGGAAACAGTGGCTTTATGTTTCAAGTACTAAAGTAAGTAACTGTGCTGGTTACTTTGTGCCATGTCCAAGCAGTCTTTGCCCTTCTCCCCCACCTTGTGTATTGGGGTATATAAGTGTATGGAAGATAAACGCGGGCAGATTGGGCATTCAGTATCCACCGAGCTGCCCTCTCCGTACTATCCTGTGTCTGCGTTTCTTTCGCATCTCTGTTCCTCCTTTGTCACAATACTAACCCATAGGCCCCTACCTTGGAATGTATGAACCCATTGAGGCTGGTCTACGACAGAAAGGGGGTAGCTAGCAAGCCCCAGGGATTGTTCTGTCTCTGCCCCACAAGGGCTGGTGCATTCCAGGGGCTCATGTGGCCTAGTTTGGCTTTTCACGTGGGTTCTGGGATCTGAACTCTGGTCCTCAGGGAAGAGTGTGAGCCTGAGAACGGAGAAAGGAGGCTAAAGTAGAGGTAGCATCCTGGCTTTTCTCCCTTCTGCTGACATTCTCCTGGTGGCCTTTCTCTTGGACTGGTCCTGAGAGTCACATGGTCTTGGTACTAAGAAAGGTTGTGGTTTTATACCAAAGGACACAATGGTACTGAGAGTGAAAGAGAACCCACCACCCAAATATCTGCACCCCAATGATCAGCGCATGTGAGATCTTAACCCCTGGAAGCTTTCTGTTCCGTGAGTCACAGAGTCTCAGTGGTTGGGAAAGGACATGCCAACTCCACGTGCTTCGCCTAGGCCACGTGTTCCCACTGCAAGAATGCTGTCTGTGGTCACTCCCGGCAGTCAAGGTTTGGGGAGAACAGCCTCTGTACCCGTCGTCCCCAGCAGCTCTCCATGCTTGGGAAGGAGGCTGGGGCTGGTAACAACAGAAGATAGCTCCCGCCATGGAGTTCCTTTCAACTGCTCTGACTTTCTGCCCCCTCTTGTCTTGATTGTCTCAAGAAAGAAAAAGGAAGAAAAAGGAATGGTGCATATATATCTATATATCTATAGACATATATCTATATATTTATATAGAGAGACATATATAAAGACAATTGAAGATGGAAAAAGGAATTTTTAAAAAAGCCAATGAACTTGCGTATTTGAGTTTATTTTGGGGATTGGATTCTGTCTCGTTGGCTGGTCTGTCTGTCTTCACACCGCTGTCATTCTCTTTATATGAATACAGGATTGTAATGGATCTTTAAACCCGACAGGGCTGTGCCTCCAGTTTTACTCGTTTGGAGTAAGAGTGCTTTCTTTACCTATTGAGCTTTTTGAAAATGCCATATTTTACTATGACTTTATGATTTCTGTAAACTATAATATTTGAAATTTTATTTTAAAGTGCAGAGTATGATGGTGGTACTGCCTTGGGTAGTACAAACATCCTAGAAGAATATTCTTTCTTCTAACCATTAAAACAAGATAATGAGGAAGAGAAGTGTGCTCCTTGCTCTCAGGTGAGTTCACCTCTGAAGTGAAGGAGCGGAGTTCTGAGGGAGGTTTCCTGAGTGCTGAACCCCAGTCTGGATGTAATTGACAGGTGATTTCTTCTGCTCTGACTTGTGATGGCACGGGAGGATGTAGGCGATTCCCAGCTGTTGCACTCCTTCTTTCTTGCTTTAAGGCGGTAATCACCACTGTGTTAAACCAAGGCTGCGTTGGCTCTTGGTGTGCCTGCTTGGTTCCATCTTCTTCAGACATCTTTCCTTTGCGTGACCTACCTGCCTGCTGGGTTTGCTTTGTTGTGTTTGTAATCATTATGGTTCACTTTCAGAATGAGGTCCACCTATAGCTCATTAGAGAATCACAACTAAGCAGGAGACACTGGGCCCCTGTCTTCCTGACTGGCAGCTGACACCTGCTTGCCTGGCGCTCTCAGTTCCTCCCAAGCTGAAAAGGTACAGGTGCTCATTGTGGTGGTGGCGCACGCCTTTAATCCCAGCGCTCGGGATGCAGAGACGGGAGGATCTCTGAGTTCGAGGCCAGCCTGGTCTACAGAGCTAGTGCCAGGACAGGCTACAAAGATACAAAGAAACACTGTCTGAAAAACAACAACAAAAAAAAAAAAAAAAAAAAAAAAAAAAAAAAAAGAAAAAAGAAAGAGAAAGAAAAGTTACAGGCAGACTGATGCACAACTGAGTCCATGTGTCAGGAAAGGAGGGAGTCTCAAATCTCTGAATATATCATAATATATAGACAAGGTTTCACATTCTGAACCTGGGAATTTACAAGAGGTAAAATATAACTGGTATCTCATCTCTCCCTGAAGAACTCAGACAATGAAGAACCCAGGGATCAGAGAACTGTAACTAGAAAAACAGCCCCACCCCACCCCACCCCCCACGAAAATATTGTTTTTTGCCGAACTGTTATGCCAGCCATTTTTACTTTTTCTCTGCTGATGCTTCTCTTTGCAGGGCAGCAAAAGCCAAACCGCTTTGCTGCCCGAATTGCCAGGACTCTTACTGTGAAGTGAGGATCTTTGTTCACACCCTCTTTGTTCCTCTTCCCCCAAATTGTAGCCTCCTGGATTGCTGCTCTCCCCACTGCCCTCTCTTTCTCTCCCACTTCTCCTCCTCCGTTCTATTTCCTTCCTCCTCTTCCATCTTTCCCTTCCCTCCTCTCGGTTTCTTTCCCTTCCCCACCCTCTGGCTCTCTCTTCTCTCTTTTTCACCTGGTCTTAGGTATTGAACCCAGGGTCTCACACAGCTAAGCACTTTCCCACTGAGCCACATCCAGGATTCTCTTTCCAATGAAGAACAGGTTGTGTTTCTCTTGTTTCTTGCTGTGTTCTCAGACTATTCTGCCCTGCCCCCACCCCACCTCAGCTAAGATTCTCACTGGCTTGAATGTAGTGGCTTCTGTTTTCTGGGATCACATTATCACCATAAGCTGGGTTTGGAGTCATTCTTGGGACAGGCTGTGTCAGGCTGGGAACAGCAGCTCTGGGGTTCTCTTCAGGGGGGAGTGGTGGCAGCCCCAGTTCTCTGTCACAGAAGAGCCTGTGCTCCTGGATCTGATGTCCCTCGTCCTGACATCCAGCTTATCTGAGGCGCAACTCGCTTTTTGCTGAGTTATCATTGCACTTTCTCTCTCCCTTCACACTTGTCTCTGCAAATAGACTCCGAGTCATTCTTCCCCCAGCTTCTGAGATTCCGTGTACTCAGTATTCCAAAATGGACTTATCTGGGTCTGCTGCTATGGGTCTGTCGTTCCAGCTTCTTGGGAAGCTGAGAGAGGAGGATAGCCAAGTTCACAGCCAACTTGGTTAACTTAGCGAGACTCTTCCTCAGAATACAGAGTAAAAGGGGGGCTGTGGGTTCAGTGGTTGAGCGCTTGTTCAGCATGCGTGAAGCCCTA
>NC_022034.1:4807592-4819924 GCF_000317375.1 Microtus ochrogaster
CAGAAAGTGGGTGTGAGTCTCAGTTTACCCTAAGGAAAAAAACCTGACTCCAGAAAAGACCACAAACTGGGACCACTCAGGGACCACCCAGAAATACGTAATGGTTCAACCACTAGAGATAGGATTACTTGATGTCCCTCTACCCAGCACACACCCATCCCCTTTACACCAGGGCACCCCTAGACAAATGTCAGCCAATCAGGGGTCCTGAGCCTTAGAAATTCCTCACCCCAAACTCTGCTTTTAGAAAAACCCCACCCAACTGAGCTCGGGGGACTCTCTGATCCTGCCAATGTGTTGAACGCACCAGAGGGTCCGAGTTCGTACTTGAATAAAGGCTCTTTGCTTTTACATACAGGATTCGGTCTCTTGGTTGGTTTGGGGGGACTCCGCGATCTGGCCTAATAAAAACCAGAGCTATAGGCAAGACCAAGCATTAGAGCAGTTAAGGATTCCCTGCTGTGACTAAGCTTCAAATCTGGAATGATCCAATGTTATTCTTACAAAGAGTGTATGAGAGAAGCCTACAGGACAGCTGCAGACCCCGCATGATGTGTACTGCCTGAGTACACATGGTGGGTGCTGAGAGAAAAATTCAATCACAGCGGCTCCCAGCAGATCTGGCGCCTTCTTAAAACCTAGAGCTGGGTGGAGAGGTCCTGCACCAGCCAGCGCATGCGCATTCGTGACGCTGCAAACTGCGGTCTATTTGGGGGTCCTTAAATCTGTTTCTGGCTCCGGCGGGTGGAATCTTGCTCCTTCCACAAGCAGCACCCACACTGTCCTGTGGAATGAAACCGGAAGCACAGCCATCTTCACCTAAACACACACAGGTGGGGAGGGCTAAGAGGGAGCCAGCCCCAGTGCTCAGCTCTGTTGTCCACATAGAGAGATGTCAACATAGCTCATTTCGACTTGGGGCAACATTTCTTCCTCCCCAAACACAGGAAGCTGTTTCCTATTTAAAGTCTCTTGTTCACAACTGACCCAGAAATCTGGTGAGTGGTAAGTGATCAACAAGAGAAGGTTGAGAAATTATCCCCACGTGATGACAGCAGCAGGTGCTGGCCACACTGCAGTAGTAAGTGGCCTGCATCTCCAGGCCAGGGAAAGACTGTTTCGCTGGAGACTGGCCCATGGAGATGCATAGGAGCAAGGCTCAAGTAGCAGACAGCAAAGCTGGGGGACTGTGGGTTTGTGTGGGGTGCTAGTGTTCCCTCTGGGAACATGGCCAGCACAGTCAGGACAGCATTTCGGGGCACAGCATGCTGAGCAACATCAGGTTGTTCTACCTTCATACTCTGAGGTGTCCTCTACATGTTGGTATCCAGCAAGCAACAGCTGGTCGGTCCCTGGAGGACTTGGCATCTTTGTATCCTGACCTCTGGTCTTGCTAGCAAATGGCGGCCCTGTGGGCTTGGGCTAAGCACAGCACTGAGAATTTGGAGGACAAGAGCAGAGACCTCACACTGCATAGAGGCCAGTTCTTTCCCTAGAAGAGTAGCCACAGGCTGAATCTGTCCCCTAGGTGAAGATGTCACATCTTCTGAGAAAATGGCCCTTTTTTGTTTGTTTCTAAGGCTTTTATGGCTGGAGATGGACTTGAGAGAAATGAGATTTCCACAGGACATGGACCAATGTGGAAACATCTGGACATCCTCTCCTTAAATTCTGGTTTGTTTTGTTTCATTTTATTTTCTGTGTGTTTGTTTGTCTGGTTGGTTGGTTTTTTTGAGACAGGATTTCTCTGCGTAGCTTTGGCTGTCCTGGAACTCACTTTTAGACCAGGCTGGGCCTTGAACTCACAGAGATTCCCCTGCCTCTGTCTCCCGAGTCCTGGGATTAAAGGCTGGGATTAAAGTCACATGCCACCACTCCGTGGCCTGTATGGATGACAAGTATGACTGTTTTGCTCTCTGATCTTCAGGCAAGCTTTATTTACTAAAGCACAAGTAAATATACCACTCTAAGATTCAAATCACAACACTTCGCCAAATGTCTGGATTATTTTGCAGAGAGGAAACACAATGGCTACTGGGAAACAATCAGCCAGGAAGAGCAGGGAGGTGGGAGCCTCCGAAACCTCTGTAAATCCCACTGTCCTGTGCCATTTCTCCTAGAGGGCCACGTGACAGGCATGTTTCGGCACCAGACCATGAGTGTCACGGAGAAGTTGTAGCCAGACCTGCCTCTTTCCTCATTTCCTCTCCATTTTAATATATTTTTTAAATTTTATGTGCATTTGTGTTTTGCCTGCAAGTATGTCTGAGTGAGGGTGTCAGATCTTGGAGTTACAGACAGTTGTGAGCTGTCAAGTAGGCGCTAGGAATGGAACCCGGGTCCTTTAGAAGAGCAGTCAGTGCTCTCAACCTCTGAGACACCGCTCCACTCCTCCCCTCTGCTGGAAGAACCTTATTGTACTTTATTCTTCTTGATTACGTCATATCGAGACCCAAAGCCTCACGGGCAATGTTCTGTGACCAGAAAATGTGAGTACTGGCTTGCAACACCTGCGTGAGTCCGTGAGCCAAGCTTCCACTGTGAGAAACGCTTCAAGACACCCAAAGAACCTGAGCTACCTGTACAGGTAAATTGGACAGGTACACTTAGGAGGGGCAAGAAGATGCCCTGGCGAGGCTTCATCCCGCTTACTCTGTGGAGGAAAGAGGGCTTCTACGCCAGGCATGCAGCGAGGGTGTCTGATAACAGGCCCACCTGAGGCTTGGGTCTCCAGTGAATGTCGGCCCACTGCCGTTTGTTCAGGAGGAGAGGCCAACACAATCTCTTACATTCACTGTAAATGAATGTGTTTGTCCAGCAGCTCAGAGGATTGTGGGCCCACAGAGGCCTCCTCACTCAGAGGTGAAGATTTCTGCCTCACACAGACCCTTGGAGGGGAGAGACAGGTGCATAGCACATGCCTGGATGGGAGGGCAGAGTGATGAGGCACGTGGTAGGCTATGTTCAAGATCACGGACCAGTTCTTCTTTTGGAAACTCACGGTTCTAACCAAAGAGTCCCTAGAGCGTGCACATGCATGCTCAGCACACATGCACCCAGCAGCGTGAGCAAGCACCAGTCTTTGTAGGAAGCAGCGCACACAACAGCCGAGTAGTGGATTCTGGTATGGAGCAGATTGTATTTAAAAGCCAAACGTGGGTTGAAGTGACAGCTCACTCAGTAAAGGGCTTGCTGTGCAAACAAGGAACCCGCGTCCAATCCCCACATAAAAGAAAGCCTGGCATAGCGGTGCTCATCAATAATCTCAGTGTTGGGGTGGCAAGAGGCGGGGGATACCTGGGGCTTGCTGCCCGCCAGTCTATACTCAACTCCATGAGCTTTGGCTCAATGAGAAACTTAGTCTCAAAAAACAAGGTAGACAGAACTCAAGATTCATAACCAAGGTTGACCTCTGGCCTCCTCATGCACACACATCCACAAATACACAAATGTTTTAAAATGCCAAACGCAGTGCTTCAGGGGATGGCTGCCCTTGGGGACTTTTGTTACACATGGCATTTTTATGCTGAGCTTGTTTTTGGATTGCTGACCCAACTTCCTGAAGTCTTCCAGATGCACCTAGCAGTACACAGCAGTCACCTCATGCACCAGCTGTTGCTGCATCCCAGTTCTCTCTTCAGCTCACACTGCTGCTCTCATGGGAGCACGTGACCTCACAGACGGGTCCGGGATCCTGGATAAAGTGTGTGGCTCCTGCGTCTGGAAGAATGAAGGGTTCCAGCATGGTGGGACGTTCCAAGCATGTTCTGTGGATCCCAAGACGTCAAACGTGGCATCCCTGCCAGTGTGACCCACAACAGCTGTCCAAGTTAGTTCTACAGCTTATTGGCCTTTCTCTCACTCCTAGGAGGGAGGTCTGACTCACACCTAACCGTGAAATCCATACCTCACACCACTGAAGCACAGGGCCAGAGGCGGAGCACAGGCGCCCAGTCTGTTTTCCCTTACTTTGGTGGGCGGTAGCAGAAGGACTGGAAAGGAGGCCAGGGTCATTCTCCACCAGCGCTGGGGGCAAAAGGGCAAGGTGGCTACTCTGACTCACACTTG
Source organism: Microtus ochrogaster (assembly GCF_000317375.1). NCBI lineage: Eukaryota > Metazoa > Chordata > Mammalia > Rodentia > Cricetidae > Microtus > Microtus ochrogaster. The sequence goes on from NC_022034.1 coordinate 4,811,661, forward strand.
CACACTGACACGCATTCACACGCATACACACGTGTCAACTATACGTACTTGGACTGCTCAGCCACACTCCCTACTACCTGAACTATTTGACTATAGACACACACACACACTCACACACACACGCCCTCACACTATCTCATATGTATGACAAGTATGTGTGCCTTGCCACACTTGAGGTCAGAGGGCAACTTTGTGGCATTGTTTCTCTTCCTCCATGCTTACGTGGGTTCTAGGTATCAAGTTCTGGTCATCACGCTTGAGTGACCGTCACCTTTACCCGCTGACACATCTCACCAGCCCTGGGAGGAAACACTTTTTACAGCCCCCATCCTGTGCGGGGAACCAAACTTCTACATCCTGTGTGATGACCCCTCCGCTACCTTCTTCCTGCCTCAGTGTGGTCCTTGTGTGATGACCCCCCTGTGACCTTCTGCCTGCCTCAGTGTGGCTTATGGTCCCTCACCACCGATCTGAAGGGGGGATGGGCTCAAATTCTCAAAGACTTGTCCCTCATGACCCACCTCTGTCAGTCAAGGCCACACCCTATCAAAACACTGCCACCATCTGGGGACCAGCATTCAAACCTATGAACCTGTGGGGGACATTTCGTGCTGGATCTATAACATGAAATTTAGGCTTCTCCTCCATATTCTGTGGCACCAGCTCTAACAGGTGCTCAGTCAGACTTTCATCAATGCCTGAATCATCCCTGACAGGAGGCTCTGATGCAGAACACTGGAGCCTGTTCTGAGCCCAGCGGACCCTCACCTGTGGGCTGTGTGAGTTCATGGAAGCCACCGGACCTCTCTGGGCTCTCATGGCACAGGACAGACACTTCTTGCTCACAGCGGGGAAGGGTGACTGGCATCTGTCCAGAGGGGAAACATTCATGGCAAACCTATTACACATTAAGAAGCTGCAGGAAAGCTGCAATGGACCTTGACCTCCCAAGCATAGTAACAGAGCTCTCCAGTCCTCCAACAGGGCAGAGACAAACACAGCCAGAGGGAGGGAGTGTGGGCGGAGCCACCTTCAGCTCTGGATTCCAGGGAGAGGAGGCAGGGCCCTTCCCAGCTGTGGTGAACAGGTTTGAAGGCACAGAGCCTTCTTCTGGTCTGTGTCCTGACTTAGGCTGCTACCCAGGCAGGAGTCCCCAGAGTGCTGAACTCTGACTGGCCACAAGTTCTTTTCTGTGGGAGCTAAAGCTTGACAGCTAGAAATTCACTACATTTATGCTTTTAAAGTTAATTTAATATAATGAAGTTATTAAATACTTTCTTTGCTTTAAAAACCTTTTGTGTGTGTGTGCTTGCCTCGTGTGCTTGCCTGTGCACACACACACATACATGGATGGATGTGCGCACTCACGTACCCACAGAGGCCATAGGAAGTGCTCTGTACCCCCAAGACACCTGGAATTCAGCTGGTAGTCTGCAGTTCTTTCCCTATCCCCCCACCCCCAGGGCAGAGGATGCAGGCAGTTCATGCCCATGCCTGGCTTTGTATGTGGGTGCTGGGATCTGAAACCAAACCTTGACGTTTATGTAACAAATAATCTCTCTAGCCCTTTTAGCAACATTGGAGGTGCTGGGCAGCCACTTCCGCTAAGTTTGTTGCTGAATCGCATACATCACCCCGATCTGGAGATAACATGGATGGTGGAGAGTCATCAAGAACATTCATGTATTATCCACGGTACCAAGTAGAGTCTGGTAGTGAGGACAGTACGCCCACTCGGGCAACCCAGCTGCTTAGCAGCTCTGGTGGGCACGGCTGGGGAGTGCCTGGTGGGCTGAATGGGAGATTATAAAGCCTTTGGTGCTTATGCTGGGCATGCCAGCCCTAGGCTTGTAGAGAAGCCCAGGAACACCCTCGGCTGGCAGGTCGGGGAGGGAACAAGATGGCATTGCCCTGCGGTGGCTCAGCTGGGCAAGCCTCCACTGAACACGGGCTCACCTATTCAGACTCACACATACGACTTAGTAGTTGACTTACTTCACTTGACACGGGACCTGATGTCATCTAACAAGGTTCCCTTGATCACTGCACACACGCCCTGTCCTTCTTTTGCATGTGGCAAACCCATGGTTCTTCTCAAATTCCTGAATAATTTTTGTGCTATCGGGTTGGGCGGGGGAGATGGATCATGGTCTTCCAGAAGCTTCCTGCTCCTACACTGCCCATGGACTTCTGGATCCTACACTCGGGGGTCTCTGCCCCTCCCACCTGACTCTAGAGCCAGTGGAGATAGGACCAGGTTTAAACAGTGCAGCCTGCCTCTGGAGAAGGGTGGAGATTGCAGCATAGTGCAGCCCCACAGTAGAAATAATGGAAGAAGCCGATTCCACCCCACTTCTCCAAGTGCCCCCATCTCTGACTTCTGCAGCTGGATGTTGACCTTGCCATCCTCCCTGGGGTCACACCTCTGTTTCTGTAGTGCCCCCCTTCTTGCTTTCCCAGCCCCCTCTTGTTGGTATGGAACAATCTCAACTGGTGCACTTCTCCTAACTACCACTCTGCCCTCACGTCGGTTCAGTTTGCTCAGGATGCTGTAACAAAAGCCACAGACGGCAGTTTGTAGACAAATAGATTTGTTTGTTTCCGAGCCGGAAACCGGAAGTTCAAGGTCTTGCCTTGGCCTGCCTGGTGCTGGGGGAGGCTCTGCCTGGTTTGCAGAGAGTGTCCTCCTTCTGTCCTCACTTGGCAACCACTCCTGTCCTTCCATGTCAGGGCACCAGTCCCGTCCTAAGGGCTCCGAGATGAAGGTCATGATCTAGTCACTACCCAAGGCCCTGGCATCACCTGCATACCTGTATACATCACCAGGATACCTGCATCCTGGCAGCACCAGCTTCAAGAACAAACCTTTGGTAGGTGAATCTGGGGGGCAATCCAAACACAAGCTCATGTTACTGTGACATCCGACAGTTTTTAAGACTAGTGGGTCTTAGCACACTTTCTCTTTCCTAAGGAGGCTGCCCTTCAGGCAATTGCCCATCTACCTCCTAAGGCTCCTAACTTTTATGCACCCCGCCCCCAACGCTCCTTCTTCCACCTGAGTTGCCAGTGTGGGATTTTGCTTCCTGAGGTTTTGGAAAGCCATCAGTGCATCCATCCATCACACAGATCTCTGTCAGCGCTGATGGACAAGGAGCCAGAGGAAAAGCCTAATTGCAGTCTGCCCCTCCTGCACGCGAACACTGGTCCACTTCTCCCCGGTTATTAGAAGTGTCGTGTTCCTACAACTTTGGCCCAGTTGTCATTTGACAATTTCCGTGTCTGCATTAGTTTTGTTCAAAACATTCAGTTTGGGTCGTCACCCATTAATCTGACTCCTGATTCTGACTGGGGACAACCTACCCGTGGAACAAGTGACAGTTGGACTTGCTGCCTCCCTCACCAAGCCCCCCAGTCTCCCCAGAGCAGAACAGAGCATAAACACTGCAGAAGGGCTCGGATTGTGGCCCTGCCCTGGCATTCATGGTGGGCAATGCCATCTGTTGGAGCTTGCTGGGTGTCCTTTAGTGCTGGCTCTGCTGTTCTACTACATCAGGGTTGGGTATCAGTCAGAGCAGTGTGGGGGAAGGGTGACCCGCTGCTGCATCCTTGGCTTCCTCCCTCTGCTGAAGAGAGGGGCACCTGGGTCCCCTGCCTGTTTTACCTTCCTGGGGAAGAAGGCTGGAGGCCCACAAAACATCTTTTTGGGCTTCTAACACAGCGAAAGTGTTTAGTGCCATTTGTATCTGGTATTGTTTATCCAGCATCTCTGAGTGCCGCTAGAGATTCTGGGAACAAAAGGCTCAGGGCTGGGTGAGATGCCAAGTAAGCTGTATGCAGAATGAACAAAGCCTGTGGACCAACCAAGGACTCAGTTTAGACTCCGCTCTGGGTCTTTAAAATGCCCTCCTGGCTCAAGACATGTGTAAGAATGTCAAACAAGCCAGGAGAGACGGTTCCTTAGGCAAGAGTGCTTGATGGGCAGCACCCACATAAAACACTGGTCATGGCTCTGTGCCTAAAACCCCAGTGGTGATGGATATGTCCCTAGAGCTTGCTGGCCCGCCTAGCCAAAATAGCGAGCTCCCAGGTCAGTGAGAGACCTTATCTTAAGGGAATAAGATAGAAGTTGACAGAGATGTTTTTCTCTGGGCTCTGTGGGAGTATGCACCTGTGCATTCACTCCCCCACCCCCACAGACAGACACACACGCGCACACACACACACACACAGAGACACACACACACACACACAGACACACACGCACACACAGACAGACACACACGCACACACAGACACACACGCACACACACACAGACACACACGCACACACACAGACACATGCACACACACGCGCACACACACACAGACACACACGCAGACACACGCACACACAGACACATGCACACACACACAACACACATACACACCATGCAAACACAATACAACCTCCAGCCATTCTTCATTTTCTAAGATTCTTACAGGAAGGCAAAGCCTGTGTCAAAGAGGGTTTGTGGATCTGAGAGTTACCGTACGGCATCCTCATCTGTCCTGGCTGGCTAATTCCCCTGCACCGATCAATATCACAGGCCTGGGCTTGCCTCCAGCCTGTGACTTGCCATGTGTTCCTGGAGAACACTGTGGCTGCATTTCAGAGCGCACCCACGGTAACCTGCAGCATCCATATTCACAGACAGCCCTGAGAGAAAAGATTCTCCTTAATCTCCTAAAATCATGATAAGGCAGTGGCAGCCTGGAGATTTTTTTTTTTTTAAGCAGGAAATGGAAAACACAAGGAGTGGTGCATTCATTAGAATTCCTCGTGTCTCCTGACCCGCATAAATCTCAAAATCCCTTCAATGGTTTTGTAGTTTAGAATTCAAATTCGTGGATGCCAGCCAGCCAGCCAGCCAGCTAGTCAGCTGAATCCCTGTTTCCCATTCTTTTTGATATATCATCAAAAACGTCTTTCTTACAACTGGTATGGACCCCAGGTGCCCTGGGAGCATGCAGGAAGCCTAATTTGGCCCAGGGGAAGATTATAGTTAGTGCAACCTAGGCCTTTTGGACGAGGGGCGGGGGCGGGGGTGGGGGTGAGGCATAGCACAAGGAAGCTGCAGGTGTAATGGGCCAACACCCCCCCACCCCCCCACCACCCCCCGCCAGCTCAGGCTTAGGGGCTGGGAGAGAGGAGGAGACCGGTGGGAGAAGAGCTGGAGAAGCCGAGAAGGGCTTGAGCAAGCAATAAATTTACGGCCTGGTGCCTTGATTCATATGCTAAGGAGCATCGAATTCGGCTTTAATTGGTGCGAGAGGGAAGCTCGCAGCTGCTTCAGGCCCACACTGTGCACTGTGGGACGCTCTGTGAACGGTGTTTAAAGATAAGCCCGGCAGGGAAAGCCGCGCCCGCGAAGGCTGAGAGCGGCCAATGACTGGGAGAGGGGGCTGGGCTCCAAGGTTACAAGGTTAAATCTGAGTGAACCTCAGACCTCAGTGCTGGACTCAAAGAAATATCTGCTTCACCTTTCTGTGAAAATGGTTAGTCTTTGGTGCCCTTTGCCATCCTACTATGGACTCCCGTGGAGAGGGTGCTATCTGGCGGGAACCAGGTCTGCCTGCGCTGCGTGGTCGCCTCCTCCAGCCCTCCCTTTCCCCGCTCCGCTGAGCCCCACCTAAGCCCTAGGAAGGGACCCCTAGAAAGGGTAGAAGGCTCTGCCCGAAGCTGAGCCTTTGCTACTGGAGCTCCCAAAGCAGGAAAGAATGGCACTTGACTAGGGCAGCCCTGCTTGGGTGCTGGCCAAGCCCAGGCAAATTAATTCAGCCTCTTCCTAGCTGCAGTGCAGGGTGACCATGTGGAAAGGCAGCTCCTGGCCAAGAGGCTCGGAGAACAGGATCTGGGTGAGGTGCTTACTCTTTGTGTGTGTCTAGGTTGTAGGAACCATTGCTCATGGGCAAACCAGCAATGAAGAGGCTTTCAGACCTGAGTGTGTGTGTGTGTACATGTGTGGAGAGGGAGGAGGGGGAGAGAGAGAGAGAGAGAGAGAGAGAGAGAGAGAGAGAGAGAGAGAGAGAGAATCTTTGTTGTAAAGGAAAGTCCAGTGCATTCCATTCCGTGGTGAATTCCATGTGCCAGGCTTCAGGTGAGTGGGTTGAAAACCCAAGGTGTGGTCTGTAGCCATCAGCGTCTCCTCAGGTCTCTCAAGGCAAGGGGGACAACTGTAGTTCCAGTTCTGGGGCAGGGTAGTCATGAGGTCTGACTGCAGTTGGGTTTGTAACAGCTTCGCGGCTTATAGACTTTGAAAGCATCTCTGAGTATCTGGAGCTGTGTCTTACTACTGTGGCAGATTGTCCCTATTCCTACCTCCACCCTCGCCAGCCCTAGGCTTCCTTTTGTAGTCCTGGGCAGCGACCCCGGGTCCTTGGAGGAGTCGGGAACTACAGCAGAATACCTCATGGGAGGGAGGCTGCTCCTGGGAAGTTGTGTGTATACGTGTGTGTGTGTGTGTGTGTGTGTGTGTGTGTATGTGTGTGTGTGGTGGGGAGGACCCTGTCAGGCCCTGGCTTCTCAGCCTGTGTGCAGAGCTTTGGGGACACATCTGATAAAGCCCCAGGCTCCAGCAGGACAGTTCTGTGGTTCCCCAGCCTTGTGGGTTCATATGCGACCTTGGTGGCTGAGATGATGCTTCTGTGACCGTCCCTGAAGATGGAGCCCAGCCTTGTGTTTCCGCCTTAGCGAACACGCTGGCTCTTTGTCCTTTGGCTGCATCAACAGCTATTGCATCTGGGGACACAGGCTCAGGCTTTAATCCCATCAGTGTTGGAGGACAGTGTACTCTTGGCAGCTAGGACACTGGGTGAGGATAGGGCATGGTACTACCGGGAGAGACCTTGTGTTCCATATCTGCCCGGACCCTCTGAAAAGGGTCAATAAAGGAGCAAAGGGATGCTCTGAGATTTAGGGCGTGAGGAGTAGCCTTGGCGAAGGCCACGCTGCTGCAGCCCTGCTTAAAATGCTTACTCGGCACGAATGTTCTCCAGAGCATCAGAAGTGGTGACGAGATGGTAGCCCTGTCTGTAAAGCTGTGAAGTGAAAGCTCAGACTAGGAGGGTCCCCAATGTCCCCTCATTAGAACCCGCTGCACTCACACACACCCAGTTCCGGAGGGTCCCCCATGTCTCCTCATTAGAACGTGCTGCACTCATGAACCCCCAGTTCCGAAGGGTCCCCAATGTCCCCTCATTAGAACTCTGTACTTATGCACCACCAGTTCCGGAGGGTCCCCAATGTTCCCTCATTAGAACTTGCTGCACTCACGCACCCCCAGTTCCGGAGGATCCCCAATATCTCCTCATTAAAACCTGTTGCACTCATGCACCCCCAGTTCTTTGTCTTCTAAAGTTCTAAAGGTCTTCTCTTGGAGTGGTCTTGGATTAGCCTGCAGGCCTCCTGTCTCTCTAGAGCCACAGTTCTTTCCTTGGGACAGAGTGAGGGCACAGTTCACAGACCACATGCACACACACCCAAGCACACAAACACGCACACACACACACACACACACACACACACACACACACACACGGTTGGACCTAACATCAGTGACTGTACGCACAGCCTGGGATCTTAGCAGAGAATGTAGGTTGGAAGCCACAGGGCTCTGTCTGCCTGGCTCTTCTCTTCCTTCAAGAGAGGAACAGGGAAGCAGGGAATCCCACAGTCGCCCCTACTACAGTTAAGCTCAGAGGAGAGTGGGGAGCTGAGGGTTACTCCACACGCTAGTAGTCTTAGCTGCTCCTGGGATCACCGGGGCTCTGTAAGCTACTGGTTCCTAGTTAAGTAGGAACTCAGGGAGGGAGCCGCCAGGATCTTTTACTGATGAAAGATGCACAAGTCTTGGGTGTGACCAGCTCCGAGGACTGTCTCCCTTTATCTTGTCTACACTACCACTGTCTACACTCTTCCATCAGATGTAAGGTGTGCCCTGAATGAATCCCCTACCCACACTGTATGTGAGAGGCACCCTTCCCCAGAAACATTAAAATATGACAGAGAGTATCTAGTACCATACATGGGGCTGGGGCTTCACCTCTGTCTGTAAGGTCCTTGCTCAGCAAGGACCACTGGGAGGTGGAGATGGGCTGATTCCTGGGGCTTCAAGGGTAGCCAGGATAATCAGGGAACCCCAGACCAGCGAGAGCTCAACAAACAAAGAAACAAAGTAGGTGGTCCCTGAAGAATGTCCCGGAGGTTGACCTCTGGCCTCCATGCA
>NC_022034.1:4820038-4822714 GCF_000317375.1 Microtus ochrogaster
TAATGTGAGAGAGAGACTCAGACCCTACAGCCATCAGATGCATCCCCAGTGTTATCCAGCACCATTGGCATTCTTTGTGAGCAACCTGCCGTAGAAGTTGAGCCACCATTGGACGAGGTTGTCTAGGATGAAGTCCTCACTTGACCTCTGGCTGGCTCACCACCTTCTCACTCAGTGTGCACCAAGTTCAGACCTGTTGCAACAGAGCTCAATTTTCCATACAGCTGACCAAACTGTAGAGGAGTCTGACATCTCTTCAAGACAGGGAAAGACATTTTGATGGCTGTTTGGAGAAAAAGAAGTGCATGGGAAACCACAGAGCTTCTGTAGAGTTCCAGCTTTGTAGAGAGGAGCTGGAGTCCTCTGGGAGAGCCCAAGGAAAGACCTGGCAACAACTTTTCCAGGGAAGGTCTCGGGACATGTGACATTCACGCTGAGGGTACCATTCCCCCCTTGCAGTGTGTCCAAATAGGTCATCATATTGGAGTGTTGGGAAGTTGCTCCCAGACCTGAGTGTGGAGGGGGCCAGAACTAGGTAGCATCCAACAAACGCTTGGCCACACGATGGGAAGCAGCCACACTGGGGAAGAAATGTATCCACTGTCACCTCCCTGGGACCTTCCCTAGGGACCTTCCACAGGATGCTTCAGTTCTGGGAACTTTTTGACTGTGATCAGCAGACCACCCTGTATGGGGAAATGGGTGGAGTGTTTTCTGTAGATGGCTGGGCTGGGGCGAGAGCACCATGTCTGGATCCACTCATCCAGGATGTGGCCTCGGCTCATCGACGATAGATCTGAGGCCCTGCGCCAATGCCCTCACAGCCTTTGCCCCTTGCTTCAGCAGTGGGGCTGTGCACCACTTGCTGTTCTAGGATTACAGAAGTGCTCTAGGCAGAGTGCTCAGGGCAGGGAAGCCAGCAAAGCCCAATGCTGTGCGCTGTGCGTGCTCCGAGCCCTCAGACCCCGCCTTCTGGAAAGCAAGTCCTTCCTCCCACGTGATTCCACTCTACCCAGTATATCCAAGGTGCTCCCAGAGCACTAGGGCATGCCTAAAGGAGGGAAACTGGTCCAAGGAAAACAAGACAGGAGGCAAGCTACTCTTTGCTTGGCTATTTTCTAGAACCCTAGTTTTACAGAGTCTGATATTTTTTTTTCTTTCTCAAATCTTGGCCTTCATCTAGTTTTATTGTTTACTCCCATCTGCTGGCCTGTGGTTTATTTAGTTCACTGTAATGAGATTCCTGTCGTGGTGGGTATCTGGTCCCACCAATACTGAACACATTATATCAAGTGTGTATGTGTATCAAGAATCAAGTACGCATCCATAGGGAATGGGTGGGTAGATTATGTATGCACAGGTCAGTTCTCCCGGGGACTTGTTCACGGTTAGTGACTCTTAAATAGCTTTTCCTCTGGGACTTGCTGGTTCTGGATTACATCCGTACTGATTCTACTATACAGCTGTACAATGGTTCCATTTTCATGGCCAGCATGTTAAGCTCAGGCTATGCCATGCTCTACCGAATGGAGGGAAAGTGTTTTTATTCTGAGAGAGACAACGTGTGGAAACATCATGCAGGGTTGTGGTGGGGAAAGAGACAACGGTGGTGATGTGCTGAGGACTGCCGTGCTGACCAGCTAAGTGAGTGCCTCGGATCTGAACCACTCAGTCTCTACACCAGGCAGAAGCCTTTTCTCTCCGTGCGGACATGAGGATGGAAGTGAAGGGCAGCCCTGCGCTTCTGGCCTTTGCCCTGCCCACGGGAGCAGGTGTTCACATGGCCTGATGTCCAGACAGAATGCCCACCCAGTCGGAGTGGACATTTGGATCATGTTAGTGTTTGATTCAGAGCAGAACAGCGATCTCAATGGTGCTTAGTCCTCACACTCTGTCCTACACCGGGCAGGCTTCTCTCCTTGGGCTGACAAAACAGGAATGCTCCTGCCTCAGGGAAGCGACCTGATGAACTTCCCTGGGAACTGGGAGGTGTCTGGATCCCTGAGGGAGCCCTGGAGGCCAGCAGGAGCCACCTCTCAGCTGACTGTAAAAGGAAGTGCAAGATACCTAGAGGCTGTGTTACTTGGTGGGGTTACACTCTGTCAGGGATGACTGGGTCACCCTGGTGCCTGCCCTTGGAGGAGCCAGCCATTCACTGAGAATGAACACAATGAGTTCCCAGGAGGCAGACCCCAGCCCAGGTGTCCTTATGTTTTAGTGATGTTCCCCAGAGGGTGGAGAGAGGCTACCTACACCCTAGGCATCCCCAGCAGCTGAGGGGGGTTGCAGGGCCGTGATCTCTGCCATGGGGATATCCCCTGATGTTCACCATGCTAACAGAACTCTCTCAGCCTCTGGGCTTCCCTGCATCCCCTGCACACATATTTTTCACAATAAGCCACAGGAACAGTGAGCTTGAGCCAAAAGGCAAGGGGCTCTGAGGGACCCTGTTTGGCCCTCTTGAGTGGGATAAGCTAGTAGCACACAGGACAAGAATCAGGCAGGAATTTAGGCAGAAATTTAAGTCCCCGGCTTTTCTAGGGATCTTATTCTGGTGACCTCTACATAAAGTTATGTGAGTGGCTCCCATGACTCAGAAAGACTTCAGAATCATTCTGTGCCAGAAAAATCATCCTCTGGGATTGGAGGAATGGAGGCTCCTCTGGGATTGGAGGA
>NC_022034.1:4822814-4834642 GCF_000317375.1 Microtus ochrogaster
AGACACACTCCAATGGCCTATGCATCTGTTGGGTTCAAGCTGGAGAGATACCTAGACTTGTATTGTCCTCATGGGAAAGACCCTCAGGGATGAAAAATTGAGGTTTAGGGGCTAGAGAGATGGCTCAGTGGTCAAGAGCAATGACTGCTCTTCCAGGTTCAATTCCCAGCACCCACATGGTTGTTCACAACTATCTGTAACTCCAGTTCCCAGGGGATCTGACACCTTTATATCAATGCACATAAAATAGTTTTCAAAAAAGAAAGAAACAAAAATCCAGGCCTAGCAAGCACACAGGTTACTGAGCCAAGTGGGCATGTATCCTCCCCAAAGACATAGATTCAAGGCCAGCCTCCTCAGCTTTTGGCCCCAGGGTTTATACCATGCTCCCCAAAGTCTGAGTGGAAGGCCATATCTGCTGTTCAGTTATGGCAAGGCAAGAACAGCAAGGATGCACTTTGTGCATGGACAATGCTCGCAGGTCAGCTTCCTGGCTCCGCACCCCTCAGTCAGGAGCACACACACAGCCCATATGCTCTCTGCAGGCTGCACAGTCAGTGAAGCCCAAGATCAGACTGGCCTGGGAGTCTACAGATGTCCCGGCTTCCTTCTTGGCCATTGCAGAACTGGTTCCTTGGCTATCGAGTCGTAGGAGGAGGTAGGCTTGGAGAAGAGCATTCCCTAGGCCTTTTCCTCAACCTTGTACCCCTCACTCAACCCTTGCTATGTATCAGGAGCCAAAGCCCAGGGTGCTGGCTTCATGGAGAAGGAACTCCTCTCCAGACCTCATGCCAGGGGGTCACCCAGCAGCAGAGGGGTCTGGATCAGAGTCATCTGCAAAGGAGATGACCATCTGCTCCTGGATGCCTGCCAGGTGGGGTCCCTTACTGTTCCTGCTCAGGTATGAGCCCGTTTTGATACATGCCCAACCCTCACCCTTCCAGGCTCGCTTCTTGTCATCTCATATCGCTTCAAAGATACTTTCTTGAAAACAAGTCCCTTTCGGAAGACATACCCAAGATAGCAGTGTGCTTTGCTTAGGCAAGCCTGTGGCCATGTGACCCATTTGGTGGGAGCTTGGGAATGGGTGGGCGGGACTCTGCTAAAACTGGGCTCATCTAGGTTCTGTTTTGTTGGGTTCAGCTCCTGGTGAGGACTACCGTCTGTGGGTCCCCCTGGTCTTGTATCCTTCATCAGAGTCTGATGACCCTGAGCTGTATTCTCCAGTTGCCATTACAGGTGCGTATATGCCTCAGTTCACAGAACCCCTGCAGGTCAGGGTTCACCTGTGTCACCTGTTCCCCCCTCACAGTGGCGTAGCCCCACCAGCATTAGAAATCCCTGCTGACCAGAGAGAAAAATCAAATTGGTCAGGTCCTTTCCCCAGTCGGGCCTCTCAGTGGGAGATAAGACACCACGGCCCAGGAGCTGTGGCAGGACAAGCAGAAGTTCAACACTGTGGCAATAGCGGTGTCTCTGAAGTAGCAAAAAGTCTGGGAATGTGGGAGGCAAAGGAGCCTGGTCAGAGGTTGGCCAAGACACGCCACATCACCTTATCAACTTCCAAGCAACAAAGCTGGCTTGACCCAGAAACTCAGAGAAAGGAAAATGTTATCTCCTGTTGCCTGGCATATCTCATGCCATGAGGGCAGAGATGGCGAGCCATGGATAAAACACTTTGAGGGTGAAGGACATTATCAGCATTCTCAAACGCCTTACATAAACACCGCTCCCCACCCCCAGCCTGGGTCAGTCCAGGCTCCCTGGCCACTGGACTGAGCAGATATCCTAATGTTAGTCAAACCCTTCGGTGGAGATTCAGATACCTGCCCATCTTCTCAAAGAGGCCATGGGGAGGGGCAGAGGTGCTATGAAAGGAGCTGTTACTTCATTACTTCTTCGTGTGTCTCCTCCTTCCTACCCTACACATTCTGAGTCCCCTGGGAGGTTTCCATTGATGTGCGCACTGTGTAGTGCTTAAATCAAGGGAAATCTGTTTCCTCAAATCTGTTACAGTAACAGGATCCAGGATGCTTTGCAACACACTTTTGTTACCATCAGATATTTCACCAAGTGCCACAAGAACACTGCCATGGAGACAGGGTGGTCTGTGCCAGGCTATTTTTTGGGGGGAGGGGAGTGGCCACCAACCAGCTCCCAAATCATGACACGGAGACTTCTTATTAGTTATGAAGTCTTAGCCTAGCTTAGGCTCGTTTCTGGCTAGCTCTTTTAACTTAAACTGTTTCTCTTTTTTGCCTCAGGCCTTTTTGACCCTTTCTTTCTGTGTATCTTTTCCTGCTTCTTCCGTGTCTGGTTGGCTGCCTGGCTTCTGGCCCTGGAAGTGTCTGTACCCCTCTTTCTTCTTGTTCTCTTCTCTCCTCATTCTTTTTGAGCCTAGATTTCTCCTATTTATTCTTTCTGCCCCCCAACCCCACCTATCCCTCTCCTGCCTCGCTAATGACTGCTCAGGTTTTTATTACACCAATCAGGTGCCTAAGGCAGGCAAGGTGAAACAAATAAAACACAGCTCTTCATAATTATAGAAATACAGCATAAACAAATGCAGCACATCTTTGCCCAGTTAAAATAATATTCTACACCAGCCGTCCCCATATGCAGGATCCAGGATGAGAGCCACTTTGAAGAGTCCCAGAGATCATCTGGACAAAGAGTGGAAGGAAGGAAGGAAGGAAGGAAGGAAGGAAGGAAGGAAGGAAGGAAGGAAGGAAGGAAGGAAGGACCACTTCACACAGGAGGCGTGACTCTTGAGGCCAGTGGCTTGCAGACGGAGCTGCCTGGAGCCTGGGCAAGTTCTGCAAACGGGGGCCTCTGATGGCCTGGAGTTGTCGGGAGCCCTGCATGGTGGTGAGGCAGAACCATGCTAGTCAGACAGGATGGAGTGGGGGGGATACTGAGCATTGAAATATGTGGCCCTGTGACAGAAAGCATGGTCAGTAGACAGCCATTACCACCAACCGCCCATCTCCATAGATTTTTTCCAGTCCCCCAAAGTGAGACTAAACCCATAAAGCAGCGGCTTCCCACCCCTGACCCAACCCACCTCCCACCCCCGGCACTTCAGAGGCGCCCCCGGCACTTGTTCTATGACAAGATTTCTTCACTCCCCCCATGTCTTCAGGACCCCTCCCCGTAGTATTGCCTTGGCATTTCCTCCGTCTTTCAGGTGGAACAAAACTCCACTTGTCGGGACATGCAGGTGGATTGAGATTTTGATATCCTAACACCACCTCAAAATTTGTAAAACATGTCCGGGCCATCTTCTTTTATTTTCTCAGCTGTCTTCTGTGATCCCAGTCTAGACACAGCAAAGCATCAGGAAAATGGCTGTCTGCATTTGCAGTGCCCGAGAAACCCAGGATAGGACTGAGAACCTTACCACCTCCCTCCGAGGGGTGTTCCCAAATGCCAGGGCACCCACACAAACTGTTTCCAGCGAAGGGGCATGCCCTCCTGAGCAAGATCCGGAGTGCACAGACAGGAGAGAGCAGCTTGTTGTGCCTCTGGCCTCACTCTCTGACGGACACCCGCTCAGCTGCTGTCTCTTAATTCAGTTTTAACACTGTCTATTTGGAGGCTGTGTCAGATGCCACACGTCAAACGTGCAGGCCCCAAGATGGCTGCCTGTCCAGATGGCGACCCCAGCTTCAAGCTGTGACCCATTCTGACCAGCTAGTTGTGATCCAGAGCAGAGCCACCTCTTCTCTGGGTTCTGTTTATTTTCTGGAGCAACTCAGAGGACTGCCAAATGATTAAAGAGGGTTTAAGAGGCCATGCAAGAGGAAGGGGTGGGGCTTCCACACCCCTCCCACTGCCCTCCAGTTCAGCTAGCTGCCCTAAGCTCATTGACCTTATTCTTGTGGGATGCTGTAGAGGTTTCCCAATAGCAGACATGCCACAATCGGTGTCCTCACCTCGGCTCTCCTACCTCTAACTGCCCCATCCTAAAGCAGCTGAGTAATCCCAGCCATCCTGGCTGTGTGCAAAAGATCCAACCCCACTTGGGAGATTCCAGGGCTCTAAGGAGCTTAGGTGAGAAGCACGAACAAATATACATTTTTTTTTTCACACTACTGAGAAATGCAAGGTGCCGCGTTGCTTTTGACTTGTGCTGGGTTGCTTTTACTGCTCTCTAAAACAAAACAAAACAAAACAAAACTGATAACAGTGTTCAGCAGAAAAAGAACACTACACCATTGTTGTTGCTCAACGGTGAGGCTCCGAGAACAATACCCCCAAGAGGGGGTGTTTCCTCATGCTGAGCAATTGGAGCGAGTTGAAAGAAAGAGAAAATGGAAGCTTAGAGTGAGACTCGGGCCGAGCTGGCTTTCCTGTCACGCTGGGCCACCTAGGCAGTCTGTTTAGAAACACAGGGGACGCTGGACCTGCCACACAGCATTCTTCCCTTCGGACCCCCAGGACTCTGAGAGGGTGGCCAGCCCTGCTCCTCAGGTGTCTGGCCCGACAGACCTTGCATCAAACTGGATGTTCTCTGGGCACACTGAATGAGTGTTGGGGGTTGCAGACCCCTGGCCCCTCGACTTTCTCTGCCTGCCTCAGACCCTTTGCCTGCTGGAGTGAACTGAGCAAAACAGCTTGTTTACCTGTGCCTGCAGCTGCTCTGAGCACAAGACCCTGATGGCAGAGGAGTGGGTTCTGATGAGGCCTGCAGCTGGGGCGTGTCTATCAGTTAAGGATCCCCGTATAAGTTTCCCTGGAGCACACTAAAGTGGGCACTCTTGTGTCAAGGATGACCCATGTCCCCGTCTGTCTGTGTGCGTGTGTTTTTAAGTCTCCAGCTCACATGCTGTCCTGTAGTGCAGGCCCTACAAGTGAGTTCTCCGGAATCCCATTCCAATTCCATGAAGGTTTCCTGTGCCCGCACTCCCCTGCGCTGCAGAAATAGGGCCCTGCCATTCCTGAGTCGTGCTGGGCAGAGGGTAACTGACTTAGCACCAGCAGTGAACAAGCCTCCCAGCATGCCTTTCTCTATCTGTTATTGTGAATTTCAGAGAACGGAAGGATTTCCCCTCCCTGCAGATGTGCAGAGAGGGCTTTTCAGCTCAATCACACCCACTAACGACCCCCAGGACAGTAACAGCCTGGGTGACAGCCAGAGCAGACACTGACTCCTTCCAGGCTGCAGAGAGAAAACAGAAGCGGCCGAGAAGGTGGGAACTGTGCGGAGGGAAACAGCTGGCCGCCTATGAGACCATGGTTCCCCTCTCCCTGCTAAGATGATGCTTGCAGCACACACTGGTTTGAGTTTAAGGAGGTGAGGGTGTCACTTGCCTGAGCTGCTGAGGCAAGGTCACACTGACACATCTTAGAGCTGTGGCTCATGGGAGATGTGGCTCGGCCAAGATGCCCAAGGGGATGGTGCCTGGACCAGGCAATATGGCTGCCAGAGCCCAGCCTTGTGCAGGGAACGGGTGGAATGCTTCTGTGATGGCGGAGCCTGTGTGGTAGCGCTGGGGTGTGTGTGGTGACTGGGGCAGCACTCGGGTGTGTGGAGTGTGTTGTGTGTGCTGTGTGTGAGGTAGCATTGTGAATGCGAGACTTTCTTTGCACGCCCATTGGCCCTTAGTGCGGTAGACTTAGACACAACTTACCAAGTACACTGGTCGCGTTGACCTACTTAGAAAGACTGACGGTTGAAAGAATTTGTCCTGGGGGGAGGGGCCTTGTGACCTGAAAATTTTCCTTTTCTGTTAAACTGTATCAAATGATTCTATTAAAGTGTTGAATATATTGTTATATATATATTTTATATGTAGGATTTTACAAATAAAAAAATAACTGGATCCATACAGGGTTGCCACCAAAGGATGTCATGGGAGGTGTGGGCTCATTCCCGGTGTTAGGATTCACTGTGATCCAAAGCTCTTCTGGAATTCCCCCAGAACTTCTTATTTGGGCTCTGTGATCTGGACAATACACCTTTGGCGTAGAAACATGGTCTTCTGACTTCACACCCCCGGCTTCCACACCCTGAAATGACTTCCTTCTGTAAACAAACACAGTTTGGAATTTGGAGGATAAATATGTTGAAAAATAATACTGGGTAATACAATTCTTGTTGGAAACCCAGAAATCAAACTGGCTCTCAGGCAGCTCACAAACTGGCCCTAGGGGCTTCCACTGATGCTTGAAGCCCTGGGCAGGCCCGCCCGCCCATGAGGAGTGGCTTCCTGTGGTGTCCACTTCAAAAGACAGCCTGGCGGCTCACACAGTGGCCAACTGATTAAAGAAACACTGTCCTTGCGAGGACCTTTTCCTGCCCAGCAGCCCTGGGTCAATCTTCTAACATTCCCTCCTTACTGCACAGCCTGCGATCTGTCCAGCTGAGGACCATCGGGGAGGACGGGACAGGTCTGTTTCATCCTGGAAGATGTCCAAGACCAGACAATGGCTCTTTTACCCATCCTCGAAACTGGGCTCGGGTTACTCCCTGCCCTGGTACCAGGAAATTTATTTTTAGATCGGGAAGACAGTGTGGGGGAGGGGAGGAGGGAGGGCGTGGATCCCGCCAGGGCAAACATTTGACAATCTGCTCTCAGAGCAGAAAGACTTGCATGCCTGTTTGCGATTACTTTGAGTCCTGTGAGAAAGGGGCGGAGCCAATGATGGGCAAACACACAGGGCTCTTCATGAGCACCCTGTGCAGGGGGACTCTCACCCGGACAGTCGCGGACGTCAGCCGAGCTTTCCTTGTCTGTAGACAACTCTGGGTGCACCGTAGCCACAGCTCACCCAGGGCCTTTCCCCAGCCTGCCTCTGCTCCTGATGTGATCTGGTCCGGCTGCTTCTCCCGCGCTTCTCACCATCTCTGTGGTCTAAGTCTTGTGTTAAATTGACACAAGCCATAGGGGAGGAGGGGCCTCCACTGAGAAAACACCTCCATAGTATCAGGCTGTAGGCAAATCTGTAAAACATTTTCTTAGTGATGGACCCCATTGTGGTTGGGGTCACCTATGGGCTGGTGGCCCTGAGTTCTCTAAGAAAGCAGACTGAGCAAACCATGGGAACAAGCCAGGAAGCAGCGCCCTTCTATGCTCTCTGCATCAGCTCCTGCCTCCAGGTTCCTGCCCTGCTTGAGTTCTTGCCTTGGTTTTTCTCAATGGACCATGAGTCCACATACGTAAGCCAGAGAAACCCTTTCCTCCCCAAGTTGCTTTGGACTGTGGTATTTTATTAGCCCCAACTAAGATACTGTCACAGATCTTGAATGGAAACCCGCAGTTCTATGAAATTTCATAGCTGAGATCATGTTAAGGGACAGGAGGCCATAATTAGAATATAATGTATGAAAAAAATAAATTTTCAGTTAAAAAGAAAAGAGAAGATATATCTCCTCCAAGTTAACTAGGCTGTGTGAGCTGCAGGGGCCAGCCTCAGTACCCATGGAGTGGGGTGGCACGTTTGTCCATTCAGGCCTGTCCCTCATGGGAAGTAAGCCTCAGGATTTTCTCGGGTCATGTAAACCTGTAGGGTATAGGACACTGGGGTGATGGGCCCTGGAAGTGTCCTAGGAGCTCCTAGAACTGTTGGGTGGATTTGGAACATCCACAAAGGATTCACCTCACCATTTCTCAGCTTGAGTGTTGTCTGCCTGGGGCAGGCGGGCATGGCTACATCACAACCTGCTAATAGTGGGAGCAAATATGTATATAATATACGATGTACAACCATCCATAAACTATATATATATATATATATATATATATATATATATATATATATTCTCAGCACGTCTCTGTACCATCCTGTACCTCCCAGGCAAACTCAGGGCAATGATTGACGTGCACAGCTAGGAGGAGGCTTCTGAGGAGCAAGGCGTGTTCCATACACCCAGTTCTGTGATCGTGGGTCACTTAGGAAACCACATGCACACATGCGAACACACGCTCACTCGCACACACACATGCATACACACACACATGCACAGTCACTCACTCTCACACACACACTTTCACACACACATGCACACATGCGAACACACACTCACTCGCACACATACATGCACACACATGCACACACACATGCATACACACATGCACACACACATGCACACACACATGCACAGTCACTCACTCTCACACACACACTTTCACACACACATGCACAATCTCTCTCTCTCTCACACACATACATGCACACACGTTTTCCCTCCCTTGTCTCCATGGCCTTGTTCTCCTCTCCACACAGACCACATGGGTTGTGGGAGGCTCTGCTCTGCAGACTTGACGGCCACAGGTACTCTTCTTGGCTCTGCTGTCGGCAGGAGCTGCACTACTTACAGACACAACCTCTCTGGCAAGTGCCCAAGGTCACCTGTTCCTATAAAGGACTCTTACACCTTGAGTGTTTTATTATTGTTGTCGCTGAGAAACAGAGAAGGCCTGTGCTGTTTCTCCAAACACACACTTATAGCCCCGTGGACCTCCCCCTTCCTTTCTGCCTCCTCCCTCTTCTGTCCCTGTCCTGTCCCTCCCTTGTCCTTAATCCCCAAGAATTAACTTAGAGCTTTTGTTCCTCTTTCTTTCTTCTTTCTCCTTTCCTAATTTCTCCCCTTCTTCTCTTCCTCACCCCTCCACCCTGTGGTGGGTGTGCAGATGGCTCGGGTGGGGGTGGTGTCTTTCACAGCTCTGTGAACCTCTGAGCTCACGTCTTACCCCAGCTGCACAGGACCTGCTTGAGTAAATTAATTCTATTGCTCGAGTGCCAATTAATGCTGGCGTCACTAACATATGCCTCACGGCGCCCTCGTTCCTATGGCACATAAACCTTGCTGCAGGACACCATGGGAAAGTGCTGTTTAAAATATGCACGCAGCTTTGGTTTAGTGCATTTGCTTAATTGGGTGACACTAGGCCTACCAAAATTAGCTAAAATAATCCATGAAACAATAAAGAGAACAGCAAACATTTCATTGTGGAAGCAGAACGGTCTAATGGCCCTGATGATAACAGCTATTGACTCTGCAGTCGCGTTAGAATAAATCTTCTCATTCAGTCCCTTCCACGAGACGAGGAGGGAAGGCCTCAGAGAGGTCACACAGCACACCCTAAGACGCTCGGCGGTAACTGAAGGTCTCCTTGTCTCTCAGCCTGACCTCCGGACCTCTGTTCAGGCCTTCAGTGCCACTTAAAGTGAATTTGCCTGATGTGGGCATCAACATTTAAAACAAACAGTGATGGCAGTCTGTGGAGACATTGGTTTAAGAAATTAGAAGGTTTGCAGCAAGGTTCCTTTCTCACACTTAAAATATAACTGCCTTTCCAAGAGGAAATGAGAATGGATTTCGTGTGAGTGTGTCTGTGTTTGTGTGTGTGTGTATATGTGTATGTTTGTGTGCTTGTGCATATGTGTGTATGTTTGTGTGTGCATGCGTGTGTATGTTTGTGTATAGGTGTATGTTTGTGTTTGTGTATATGTGTGTACTTTTGTGTATTATGCATATGTGTGTTTGTGTATAGTTATGTGTGTGTGGCTTTTCTGCATGGGATTTTCTCTTGCACATGCCCCCTTGCCACATTTAGAAACATGATTGTAAAGAAAGAAGGTGTTTTTCTTATTTTGTTTCATTTTAGAGTGCGCATGTGTGTGTTCATGTGTGTGCATGTGTGCACACGTGTGTGAAATCAGATGTCAGCCTTGTATGTTGTTCTTCAGGTGGCATCCATCTTGCTTTCTGAGACAGAGTCTCACTGGGACCCCGGGGATTATCAGGGAGAATAAACTGGCTGGCCAGTGAGCCCCGGGGACATGCCTGTCTCCACTGCTGTCGTTGGGATTATAAGGGTGTGCTCCCAGGTCTGGCTTTTTACATGGCTCCGAGGATGGAACTCAGGTTCTCAGGCTGCCTCAGTCCCCCAGAAGAAGGTTTTACCAGTGCAACGCCAGCTTCCCAGAGACTCTCTCACGTCGGGATGAGTCTGTGGCTCATGTGTGGGTGTGGCGGTGAAGTTCTTTCCAGCTGCCATCCAAGGCCAGTCCTCTGAAACGGACCCCTGCGCAGTCGCTCAGAGTGTGGTGGCTTTCCCCCACTCTAGTCCATTTAGTGGGGAAGAGTCATATTTTTTTCTTTTTTTCTTTTTTCTTACAGCACTGTGTTCAAATGCCCAACCTCCATCAGCTACAATGTATCAAACCTGCTGCAGAAGGCAGAGAATCAGGAGACCTTGCCCTTTTCCTACCCTACAGAGGCTGAGTTTGGTCATGTGACTTGTTGTGGTCCCTGTATCTGTAACTGTTCACCATCTCCTGCTCCTTCTGCACCCCTGAGAAAAGCCTGTGCCCTAGGAGGAAAAGAGGCAGCAGACATCCTAACACGGTCAAGCCCACCTCGACTCAGCCAGGGTTGAGTGTTAAATGTGTCCAGTGTGTACACACGACAGTCACGAACCAGCAAAGGAGTGGCCTTCGCAGGCAAGGACAGAGTCAGAGCTGGGGGTTTCATCTCCCCTCCCGAGGAGTGTTGGCCACACATTCCTCACCTTCCAGGACTTGGCAGAAGTAGACCTCACAGAGCCAAGCTCCACCCACAGGGCAGCAGGGGTTATCTGGAAGTCGGACTTTGAGTTGGCCCAGCCTCTGAATTAGGAACATTGCAGGCTTCTGGTCTTCTGTGTCTTGGGGTGAACTTTGTATCTGTTCAGTTTCCAGAGCAAGGAGTGTGTACATGCACACATGTACATACACACACAGAACATACACAGACACACATAGACACACAACATTCACACAGAGACAGACAGACACAGAGAGGAGAGAGAGACAGATAGACAGACACAGGCAGGCAGATAGACACACACACAGAGACACACAGCACACACAGAGACAGAGTGACACAGAGAGGAGAGACAGACAGACAGACACACACACAGACAAACAGACACAGGCAGGCAGACAGACACAGTGATAGACACACACACAGAGACACACAGCACACACAGAGACAGACAGAGAGACAGAGGAGAGAGAGAGAGAGAGACAGACACACAGGCAGACAGACACAGGCAGGCAGACACACACAGAGAGACACACAGCACATACAGAGACAGATATATAACATACACACAGAGACACAGAGAGAGAAAAAAGAGAGAGGCAGACACACATGCACACAGAGACAGATAGACACAAAATGCATGCACAGAAACAGACACACAGACAGACAGACACACACACATACACAGCTCCTCCATGGTCCTGTAGGACTCTGTCTCAGCAGGCACACAAATGTGGTATGGCTCTTTATCAGAATAAATCTTCAGATTTGAGGAACTGTCTCAGAGGAGGGGCTGGCTGGGGTTTAACCTCCTCCTAAGGAGAATGCCCACCCTCAGTGGCATTCACTTCCTCTAACAAGGACACACCTCCTAATCCTTCTCAAGTAGGGCCACTCCAATATATGAGCATTCAAATATATGAGACTATGGAAGCCATTTTTATTCAGACCACAATTTATGTTATGTGTTTAACACAATAGAGGCAAACTCTACCTTAATATGAACACAAACATAGACTTGGTATACATCTCCAGAGCCACATGCCCCACCCCCCACCAATGCACATGACTGCACAGAGCACAGGCTCACTGTGAGTTTGCCAGAATTTCTAGGGTCTGGCTTTAACCTTTAGACTGGAGTTTCTGTGGATAGGCCTCAGAGGGTCACCAGCTGATCAAACTAAACTAAAGGATACATGGTTGTTTTTAATTTATTTCTTTTTCTTTTCTTTTCTTTTTTTCTTTTTTCTTTTCAGATTTGTTGGTAGAGGTTTCTGTCCCACCTGGTCCTGTA
>NC_022034.1:4835197-4843949 GCF_000317375.1 Microtus ochrogaster
CAGCACAGATTTTTATGATTCAGGAAATTTTTTTGCAAGAAGATACAATTCTGAACGCTCCTGTGGTTTTAGAGAAGGGGCAAAACTGTGCACTGCTATCCCTACTGACTTTCTAGAGCCTGGCTCAGAGCTTCTCTCACTAGGGAGAGGTACTGCTGGTGTCTCTCCCAGGTCAGAGCCATACTTGAGGAAGTTGCTGGCAGGTATTCCTCAGGCACCATGATGTTCAGCCTCCATTATCACAAGAGAGCTAAGATGAAAGTTCACTTTGAAGGCTGGCAAACTCAGCTGTTACCATGGCACCCAGCAGCTGGGATGGCACGTCTCCTTGCTATGACAGTGTGACTGGGACACAGCACATGCTCTCGTTCAGTAAGTTTCTGTGCCTTAGAGCTGAGGCATCTTCAAAATCCATCTGGCACCAGGTTCTGTAAAGAAGGCCACGCTGAGCAGCAGTGAGATGGAAAAAGAGGCAGGAGATGCAGCGAGGAATGGGTAGTAAGAGGGCCTTGACTCTGTGCGTATGACCCGTTGTACACCATTTCTCTTTGAGTGTGGGTATGCGCGTGCGTGTGTGTGTGCATGCGTGTGTGCGTGTGTTGCATGTGTGAGTGTGCGTGCAAGCATGTGTGTGAGTGTGTGTGAGTGTGTGTGCATGTGTGAGTGTGCGTGCAAGCATGTGTGTGCATGTGTGTATGTGTGCGTATGTGCACATATGTGTGTGTGCGTGTGAGTATGCGTGCATGCATGTGTATGTGCATGTGTAAGCATGTGTGTGCATGTGTGTATGTGTGCGTGAGTGTGTGAATGTGTGTGTGTGTGTGCGTGCATACTCTTGTCAAGAGACGGTGACAGCCCACAGGCTCTGACTCCAGGACCCCTCTCCTGTCAGAAAGCCACCCTGGGGAGTGGCAGAAAATGTAAAGAGACAACTAAGCAAACATGAGGTTCCCAGTTAGATCACTGCACCATGAGCAGTCAGGAGTGGGGGTGTGTGCTTCTCATCCAGGTGCTGGGGGTGGGGCACAGAGACAGGATCCCGAGACTGGCTGCTAGCCAGTTTAACCTAATCATGTAGCCCTTCAGGTAGAGACCCTGTTCCAAAAAGCAAAGTGAGCAGTACCTGGCAAGCAACCTCCAAGGTTGACTGGCCTTCATACATGCGCTCCCTCAGCCTGGGCCCCGACTAGACTTATCTACCACAGGTCCCTAAAGATACATGTTTGAGTGCTACCTTGGGCCCCACCCCCTTCATTTCCACACTGTCTGGAGTCCCTACTAAGAACGCTGTAAGAGCCTTCTGGTTTCCTGGTTTGGTTCCCCTGACCATTGGAGTCTTATCTGTGCAAACACAGAGGTTCCTTTACAGTCACTGCTTCCAGCAGTCTGAGCCGTGTGGCAGCCGGCACATCCCTGTACTGTTGGAGTTTATTCTTGTTTCCTCTGAATCTGTGAGATGCTAAGGACTGAGATTATGGATGAATTGTTTTCTGTCCTTTCAGGGCCAAACAACATGATGAACACACAAGGCAAGAGCTAGCAGAGGGGCAGGAACACACCGGAAGTGCCTAGCTGTAGCGGCAAACAAGTATGCAGAGATGATGTGTGGAGGGACCGCTGAGCAAGGCTAAGTGAGCCCTGGAGAGCATCCTGCTGAGTACTGGATCCCGGCCATCATCAGCCCAGGTACCAGATGGCTTCAGGTACCTCTACGAAGACTTGTCTCCCAGTAGGTGTCTAGCTATAGCAGGTGGGTGTGAGCCCACGTGCCTGTGTGAGTGTGTATGTGTTAGTGCTGACCCAGGAGCCATCATTTGGTGACAGGGGAGGGACTGTCCACCAGCAGACAGGAATGATGATGATAAACTACCTTTTAAAATTCCAGCTTCCTACTCTTCGGCTTCATAAATGGCTCCTTGTTTCCGGTGCTGGGCGTGCAGTTGGGGTGCTGCCGCATTGCCAGGACACTGGGGAGGAATCACTAATGGAGATGATTGCCCGTAATGACGCTCTCTGGAAGTGCCTGGCTGATTAAATGCTGAAGGAAGAGGGCATAATCGTCGGAATTTCAATTAAACGCTCGTTTCATACTATCAGAGGAAGAAGCAATTTCATTTGCACTCCTGGCCGCAGCGCCACGGTTTGTCAGAAACTTGCGGATTGTGTCTCACTTTGCGGCTGAACTGCAGCTCCAGGCCCAGGCTCGCCTCTGTGCCAATGTCAATCATCCAGAGCAGCGCAGTGTAGCCCTCAGCCCCCACTCCTTCCTGAGGAGGTCAGGGATGCTCCCCTCCAGGCCTCCTACAGTAATTACCACAGGGAACCAGGTTTGCACAGAGCTGCGAGGTGAAAGGGCCGTGTGCGGTCAAAGCCCACCGGGATTTTGTGTACAGAGTCACACACTCTGAGAGTTCAGCCACCTTGGAGGTTTGATGAGAGATAGTCCCCTGCGAGGGTCCTCTGAGAGACCAGTGCCGGGACTGGAGACCAGTGCCCGGACTGGAGCAACAGACTTAGGTCTGGAGAGAACCTGAACTACCACCCCGCAGGGAGCTGTCCTCCATCCCCCCTTCCTATTTCTTCTCTCGCGCCCTCTCTCTCACCCTGCCTCCTCCTTCACCTCCCTCTTTTCTTTTCTTATCCTCCTGGCCCTCCTCTTCCACCTGCCCCTACTAATATCTTTTCTGAGGGCCTCTATGTCCACTCTCCCCGCAGGGCAGTGTCTGTCCCTGGCTGTGGTGTGGACTGAACTCTCTTTTCTGCTCCTCAGAGACAGAGGTTTCTCCAGTTGTTTTAGTTGTTTTCTGCTTCCAGGGCCTGGGTCACCATTGGCCAACAGTGGTTTTCATCAACCATTTCCTTGGAGGCCTCCTGCCTTACCTGTGTGGCTTCCCTGGCCAGAGCAAAGCATCTGTGGTCTTAGGGATAGCCTAGGGGCTACTTCCTTCCTCCAAGAGTCCGGATACACTCGCGCGGCTCTGGTGCAGGCCATCACTGCTGATCAGAGAGAGGAATGGTTGGGCTGATACAAATGTATGCAGGTTTTATCCCATTAACATCACTTCATGGTGTCACCCTTGTCAGCGGCGTTCAAGGCATTCATCATGTGTTCACGGTAACGCTGAAATACGTGCACACACCAGTGCCAGCAGAATAAAACTATACAGCACACACAGCTATGAATGGTGCTTGATGTTTGGCGGTACTGATGCGTGTCTGTCCTGGTTGCTTCCTGATGCTGTGCTGTGGTGAAAACCACAACCTTGGTAAAGAAACCTGGGGAGGAGAGGTGTTATTTCAACGTACACTTCACAGTCCAACATCAGGGAACTCAAGTGGGGTAGGAACCTGGAGTCAGAGACAGAGACCATGGAGGGGTGCTGCTTACTGCCTTGCTCCTCAGGGCTTGCTCCGCCTGCTTTCTTAGATAACCCTGCCCAGGAGTGGCCCCGCCCATAGTGGGCTGACCTCTTCCATGTCAGTCACTAATGAAGAAAATGCCCGTACAAACTTGACTTACCTACATGCCAATCTTATGCAGGCATTTTTTTTTTAAAGATTTATTTATTATGTATGCAGTGTTCTGCCTGCATGCATACCTGCAGGCCAGAAGAGAGTACCAGATTTCATTATAGATGGTTGTGAGCCACCATGTGGTTGCTGGGAATTGAACTCAGGGCCTCTGGCAGAACAGGCAATGCTCTTAACCGCTGAGCCATCTCTCCAGTCACTAGGCCTTTTCTTAACCAAAGCTCTTCTTCACTAGAAGATCCTATCTTGTATCAAGTTGACCAAAAGCTAAACCAAACCAAAACTGTAACAGTATGCATGCTACTGGTGCCAGTGTTTATCATCATGTTGTTATTGTTGTTATTACTGTTATTGTTGCTACTTTAGGATGCCTTCCTGTGAACAGTTTTCTGGGTGAGACAGTGACAGCCTCCGTCACACTGTCTGCACCTCTCCCTTCTCTTGATCACCTCAGGGTGTTTGCCAGGCCACTCTCCTGTCCCTCTCCATCCGTAAAAGCGTCCCTTGTGATGCTCTCAAGGGGCAAATCCATCCGTAGTGTATCTCTGTGTCCCCATCGTTAAACCCTGCAAGACTGCTTTCCTCCTGTTCCCAGGGGATTGATTTGTACAGCCCCCCAGGTGCTCACTTTGCTGTGAGTTGACCTTCAGACAGAGACACGGGGGAGGAGTCTGGAGTGCATGGCCATGAAAATGGATCCACTTCAGAAAAACAGGTTATGTGTGGGCCTTTATGTGACTCCATGCTTGGTGGTTTTCATGGCTGGCACTCAGATGTCACTTTGGCCACTTTGTGTGAAGGGCTGTTTCATGGGGTGCCAGGTTTTGATGTCCTCCTTTGCTGCTGCTTTTTTGTTCTCTTTGCTCCAGGACAGACAAGAGCCCTGGGTCCGTTCCTTTTGGTGCTTGTTTTAAGCCTGGAGAGTTTGACTCCAACTCTGCAATCTTCATCCACTGGCAGCTTCGGTTGTTCTCTCTCTCTCTCTCTCTCTCTCTCTCTCTCTCTCTCTCTCTCTCTCTATATCTCTGAGGAAAATCCAGAGTGTCATTTTTGACATTGACTTTGAAATGATAATGTGTGTATTACTCTGCAGGCTAAGATCTCGACGTGATCCCAAGGAAACCCTGGAGGCTAATGTGAATATATCATCCCCTACAAGAGGCAGACTCCTTTAATTTCAACTAGAATGTTCCTCTTCCTTCTTACTTTTCTTTCTCATACTGTAAATGTTTTAACGAGCACTACCAAAGAGGGGCTTGCAAGGGTCAGCCCTGTTAACAACAGAAGCTGGAGGAGCCTCAGCTTCTGGCACAGGGGCCCAGCCATGGAGAGCTTCCTTTGTCCCGGGAATGCTATGATCTGTGGACTGTGGTCTATGAAACAGGGCAGCAGAATGAAGGCAGGTTTCCTAGTGCCTGACCAAACATCTGCCCCTCTCTGTGTGTCCCAAAGCTCCCCTCCTCCACGCCTGAGTTTCCTCCTTCCTCGCTTAGGGCCCAGAGCCCCGGAGCTCAGTGAATAGAGAGCTACAGGCCTGCCTGCCTTCACGGGTGCCGATGGCTCACCCGGGCGTCCAGTGGCCTTAGAGAGTGTGCTAAAAGAACTGCCCCAGCTAGTTACATTATCAAATGCTCATCATGACGGAGGGTAGCCAGTCCTCACTCAGGCGGGGCCAAGTATGTTGGGCACAAAAACTCTCGCAATACCGTGTGCTAATTCCTTACTCCGATGAAATTATCATGGAGCCGGTTCCTGTTTGACGAACTGATATTTAGATGAATCAGTAGGTTTGGGTAGATGAAGATCCAGGAGAAGTCGGGAGGTGGTCCCTGTTACCATTAATCTCGCCACTTTCTTTCAAAAAGGCCTCAAAGTTGATGTCTGTAGCAGCTGTGGGTTGAAGAGTGACCTTCTGATCTCCAGTTCCTGTGAACGGGACCTCTTTTGGAATGGGGATCTTCGTAGATATCATCCAGTTGAGATGGAACACGAGAGTAGGTTTTCTCTTTTTAAGAAGGAAAAACAAGGTGGGGAATAGAGGCTCAGCAGGAGGGCGTGAGATGGCAGAATTAGAGGGCCTTATGCACCTGCAAGCCAAGGGAGCTAGTCAGAGGCTAGCAGAAGACCCTAGGGAAGACCCTCTCTCCACCTCCCCGGGGCTGAGCTCTGCGGACTGCAGCATTTCTGATATCCAGGGAGCAAAGCAAACATGCCACTCTGCTCCCAGTTTGAGATCTGTCATGCTGCCCCTAAGACAACTTCTTACCCTTTCTCCACTCTCAATTCCCTTTTGCCCAAGAAATTTTTATCTGGCTTCAGGTATACAGGAATATAAAATAGATGCAAATCAGACATTTACTGATTATAAGTCTGCTGTGATTGTGTTCACTGTTAATAAAGTGAGGATTGGCTGATAGCCAACAAAAGGTATAGGCAGGGCAATCAGACTGCGGATGCTGGGGAAAGAAGGGCAGAGCCCAGGAGATGCCGGTCAGCTGCTAGGAGAACAGACTTGCAAGAGAGTAGGTAAAGCCACAGGCCACATGGAAAACACAGATTAATAGAAATGTATTGACTGAGGTCTCTGTCCTGCCCGGTCCTGCAGTCATTCAGTCCCAAAGAAATCACACAGAGGTCTACGTTAGTAATAAACTGATTGGTATAGTAGCTCAGACTTCTTATTAACTCTTATAACTTGTATTAGCCCATTATATTTGTCTATGTAAGACATGTGGCTTGGTGCCTTATTCGGCCAGGCAGTCACATCTTACTTCTTCTGTGGCTGGGTTAGGACTGCAGAGTAGGACTTCCTTCTTCCCAGAATTCTCCTGTTCTCCTTGACCCGCCTCTACTTCCTGTCTGGTTGTCCCGCCTATACTTCCTGCCTGGCTTCTGGCCAATCAGTGTTTATTTAAAATATAATTGACAGAATACAGACCATTGTCCCATACCAGAAATGGGTTAATTTAAATGTTAGAGCTAGTTAGTAAGAATCCTGTGCTACACACTGAGCATTTACAATTAATATAAATCTCTGTGTTGGTAATTTGGAAGCGGCTCCCAGGACGGAAAAACTCTGCCTACATAAATCATAATGAAGCTCATTTTGACACAATTCTTTGTAATATATATAATTCTACCATTTATTAAACACAAAAGAAAATTTGCATGCTAATGAGATGGACGTGCTTGTTTATTTTTACACAAGGAATTAAATCTTGTCTGAATGTTTGATATGGCAGAGCACATAACATTTTTATTTTTCAGAATGATTAATATTTTGACTTTATCACGGTCAGTGCTGAGCTGCCACTTTGCATAAATAAGCAGCACAAATGGCAGAAGTACATTTAGGGTCACTTCAGAAACCGTTGGAAATACGAGTCTAATGTTTTTCCTTAGAGAATCAGCTTTCTGTCTTCCTTTTTTTGAACATAATTTTTATTGATTTTTTTTTTGAATGTCAAATCATGCACCCCAAATCGACTCATTTCCCAGTTTTTCATGTCCATCTTCAAACCTTGTAACCTCCCCAGTAAAAAAAAGGTAAAAATTAAGAACAAAACCAAACTGAAAACAAAAGTCACCATGATCATCTTGCTGACCGCTCTGAGCCACAGCTGATGCTCTGTCAACCACAGTCTTATTGCGCCTGTTACAGCTGTGAGTCTCCACCATGTGCCAGTTGGCTCCCCTGTCTTTCCCTCCTTACACCTCTTTTGTTCATCCTAGTGGTCCTGGGAACTGCAGTGTGTCATGCAAGGGACCCTTTGCCCAAACAACCTTCCTTGCAAATGCTCATTGCGATGAGTTGTTGGTCTGTTTCATGGGCTCTGGCTTCTGCTACACCATCCATACTGGACCCTCACCGGACCTCCTCTAGGACATCCTGTTGTTGCCCTGTGTGGGGATTCTGCAGCTTTGATTCTACAGGACCAGTCCCTGCACGAGCTCCAGCAGGTCATAGATGGGGTCGATGCTGAAGAGGACCAACTCAAAGCCTTGGATCTGGGCCTGAGTGATAGCTGAGTCGGTCAACCTGCGCCCCTCCCCAACAGAGTGTGGGGTCAGCTCAGCAAGGGTGGGGACATCAACATGGCCTCAGGGGTCGGTCTAGACCGTGAACATTTGCATGGCTCTTTGGTAGTAACGCCTGCTGACATCAACACAGACCCCTGCTGCAGCAGGACCATGGACCCAGCCTTAACTTTCTGCATCAACACAGGCCCTGACATCACATGGCCTCAGGTGGCACCGCAGGTCGCTCACATCAGCCTGTCCCTCACCGATGTCCCTCGAGTCTCCAGTTCCACCTCTCTCCCCCGCCTCTCCTTCTCTTCCATCTCTCCACCACATACTCGCTCATGATCTGGCGCCCAGCCGCTTATCTGCCTGTGGAGCGCAATGTGAGCCTTCAGCCCCACGCCTGCCTGCCTCCTGCCATGCTTCCTGCCACAATAGTGGACCAATCCTCCAAAGCTGCAAGCATAGTCCCATGTAAAACTGTCTTCCGCCTGCCTGCCTCCTGCCATGCTTCCTGCCACAATAGTGGACCAATCCTCCAAAGCTGCAAGCATAGTCCCATGTAAAACTGTCTTCCACCTGTGCATGCCGTACCCCGAGGTAGTGGGTGGGCCTGGGTCTC
Source organism: Microtus ochrogaster (assembly GCF_000317375.1). Taxonomy (NCBI): domain Eukaryota; kingdom Metazoa; phylum Chordata; class Mammalia; order Rodentia; family Cricetidae; genus Microtus; species Microtus ochrogaster. The sequence goes on from NC_022034.1 coordinate 4,843,374, forward strand.
TGTCCTGATCTTAAAACAAAATAGAGTGAGTGATTTTTTTTTTTACCAAATAAACTGTAATTCAGCAACTCAAACAACTTAAAAAAAATCCTATATTCTGCTGTGTGTGGTGGCTTGTATCTCAATCTTAGCACTTGGAAGGCAGAGGTGGGTGGATCTCTGTGAATTCAAAGCCAGTCTGGTTTTCATAGTGAATTCCAGGCCAGCAAGGGTTACATAGTAAGAGGCTGTCTTAGAAGATCAAAATAAACAAACTTTCTAGCATAATCTAATCCAAAGATGTACTAATTTAATGTACAGTAAGTGCAGCTCATAGTGCATGCTGGTGTCAGGTGTGAGCTGAGCCGTTGTTGATGTCAGGTGTGAGCTGAGCTGTTGCTGGTGTCAGGGGTGAGCTGAGCTGTTGCTGGTGTCAGGTGTGAGCTGAGGTGTTGGTGTCAGGTATGAGCTGAGCTGTTGCTGGTATCAGGGGTGAGCTGAGGTGTTGGTATCAGGTGTGAGCTGAGCTGTTGTTGTGACAGGTGTGAGCTGAGGTGTTGGTGACAGGTGTGAGCTGAGGTGTTGTTGGTGTCAGGT
>NC_022034.1:4845348-4848484 GCF_000317375.1 Microtus ochrogaster
CTGTGCAGGGGTGCCAGGCCACTGCAGACACAGGGGTACAGCTTGGTATCTGGACACTGTTGGGCAGAGAAGTGTCATTATCCCTTCATTATCACTTCAGGTCCTAGAACTCAGCGATGTCGCACTATTGTGTGACTTTGCCAGCAGAAGGAGTGATTTTTAATACCCCAGGTGCCCGGCTTTCTCTGTCTTCCTTTCTGTTTCGGGCTTTCTCTGTCTTCCTTTCTGTTTCGGACTCCGCTATCCTTGCCAGAAGCAACACTGTTAACTGAATTCCTCTGGTAGAGCCTCAGTGCTCACTCCCTTGTTACTCTCAGCGGAACAGACCTGCAGGATTTCACACCCACTGCCCTGCCCCCATCTGCAGGACGCTCTCTGGTGAGTGGTGCACATATTTACTGCTGGAGGCAGATGCCTCTCTGGGTTCCTAGTGGGATGTGGCTGTAATGGAAGCTACATCTCCACTGGCCCTGACTGCGTTCCCTGCAGGTACCTGGGGATGAAGGAGGCTTGTGCATATCTGCAGCTCTGGGGCTCAGAGAGCAAGGGAGTCCAGTTCCTTCTTACTCCAGATGCAGCCTTTCTGCCAGCTTAACGGCCATGCTGACGGGTCCCTCTGCTCACTGAGTTTCTGTCGCCTTCTCCCCATCTTATCCCATTGTCAAACACCAATAGCCCCAAACATTCGGTTTTTCTGCTGCTTTTCATCTAAAATGCACTGAGTTACATTCTCAATGTGGGTTTTTGAAAAGGAAAAGAATGTTTTATCCCTGTCTCCCAAGGAAGCGTCTCCAGTCCTAACCAACTCACTTCCAGCTAAAGTTGTAGAATCTTCTGTTACTTGACTGCTGTATGCGAACACGGTGCTCACCACCGTTCTCATATCTGCACTTAGATTTACAAAACTGCTGCCAGATTATTGCCATCCCTCACTCAACAGGTGAAAAGATGGGCTCGGAAGGTCACACTCCCACAATTAGTTCCTGGAGAACTGTAAGCTGTGCTTATGTATGTGCTATGGCCTATGCTGGCTTACACATGGAATCCACAGCGCATGCACACACCTGCACACGGAACCAATGGTGCTCCCACACACCCACACACAAAGAACATATATCACACATAAACCCCTGCACAGAGTCCACAGCACACACACACCTGGACCCCAAAGCATATACATACATCTATACATGTGGAACAGCACAGCACAGTACACACATCTGCACACAGGGAGCACACATCATGTGCACACATCTGCACAGCAATGCACACACCTGCACACAGAGCCCACAGGACATGTACACACCTGCACACATGGAACCCACAACACTTGCACACATCAGCACACACAGAACTCACACACACCTGCACACAGAGCTCACAGCAATATACATACCTGCACATAGAACACACAACACTCACACCTGTGCACAGGGTACATGCAACACATAATATGAACACCAGGAGTTCTACAGCACTGTATGTGGAACTCACAACACACACACACACACACACACACACACACACACAGAAACTACAACATATGTGATGTGGGATTGCCCTCTGTATGCTGTGAATATCATTGGTTAAAAAGGAACTGCTTTGGGCCTATAGCAGAACTATAGGGGAACAGAGTTAGGTGGGGAAAACTAAACTGAATGCTGGGAGAAAGGAGGTGGAGTTAGAGAGAAGCCATGTAGGCCCACCAGAGACAGACACTAGAACTTTATACAGTAAACCACAGCCTCATGGTGATATACAGATTACTAGAAATGGGTTAAATTAAGATATAGAAGTTAGCCAATAAGAAGCTAGAGCTAATGGGCCAAGCAGTGATTTAATTAATACAGTTTCTGAGTGATTATTTCAGGGCTGAGCATCTAGGAACCAACAAACGGCCTTCTTCAACACATATGCATACCCCACCCCCCGCCACATAACCCACAACACAAACCTATAGGTATGGAATCCCTAGCACAGACACTCCTACATACACCAAGATGACAGCTAGCTCCTCTGCAGACCCTTGACTACCCTCCACACAAACAAAACAAGACAAAACAAAACAAGCAAACAAAACACACCCTGTTATCTTCTATTCTGTGTTAGGATGGGCTCAAGCCAAGCAAGACACATGATATGGTAGAGGGGGTAGGGCTCCAACCCTTCTGGGCTGTGTAGCCTGACTGGATAGTGGACAGGGGGCAGTACAGGTGAGCTGGGGGAAGGTGTTCTCATCCCGCCCTTCTTACCACACCTCTGTTCCCACCACAGACCCCTGTGTGTGCTTTCGGGGACCAGTGGAGCTCTGCCAGGCCTTCTGGAAGTTTTAGTCCCAGAGGGCTGATTGTAAACACGGTAGCTGCCTGTGTTACTGCTGTGGAGGTCAGACCCAGAGGGTCTCTATTATCCTCATTCCTGTTGTGCCAGTTAAAAACCTGTCTGGGAACATGTTCAACCTGTCTCGCTGCCTCTTGCTTCTTCTCAGATAGAGATCTCAGTCTTCGGGGCTTTAGGAACCTGGTGTCTTCAACCATGACCTGCTTGGTCTGGTGCACATTCCCAGAGCCTTTCAGACGTGTGTGGGCAGAGCCGAGGCTCCCAGGCTGCTCTGCTCCTCGGAGTATCAGCTTATGAATCTGGGACTTGGGCTAAGGAAGCAGGATGCTGTTGAAGATGAGGAGTGAGAGGCCAAGTCAGCACTGGTGGGACTTGGTCCCTGGAACAGAGTGGACCTGGCTGGAATTTGAAGTAGGTTCTGAGTAGGTGAGGACTCAGGGAGCCTACTGTACCACTGCCTACTGTACCAGGGAGCCTACTGTACCACTGCCACGCCTGTAACCGCTGCCCTTGTCTGGTCACAGTGCAGGAGCCACAGTGTGGACCAAGAGTCTCAGTGTCTTCCTGCATGCAGCACAATGCAAGCCCAGGAGTCACATTGTGGCCATGACCCCTCCAATCTTACTCGGGACAAAAGAGGCTTCAGCTAAGCCCCAGCTGTTGATTTCCACATTGGAGGATGCTGGAGGTTCCTGGATTTTGGGGCTTCCTCCTCCTCCTCCTCCTCCTCCTCCACCTCCTCTTCCTCTTCCTCTTCTTCCTCCTTCTCCTCCTCTTTTTCCTCCTTCTCTTCCTC
>NC_022034.1:4849076-4853475 GCF_000317375.1 Microtus ochrogaster
GAGTGTTGCACGCGTATGTATGTGTTCATGTATGTGGGAATATGTATACGTGGGGGCACACGTACTCGCTCACTTTTGGGGAGGCCCGAGGTTGACGTTAGAAATCACCTTCACTCTCTGCTCCACCTTTTTCAGTGAGACGGTCTCTCAGTTAAACCCACACAGTTTGCCAGCATGGCTTCTTTGCTAGACAGCTTGCTTTGGGTACTCATGTCTGCCTTCTGGGTCTAAAATTACAAGTGGGCTGTCATGCCCACTGAGCATTTTTATGTGGGTTGTGGGGATCTGAACTCTGATCTTCAGGCTTTCTTGGCAAGTGTTCAACCCCTGAGCTGTCTCCTCAGGCCCTAAGCAGCCATCTTCAGTGGGAGGGCCTACAGGTCCACACCCTCTGCCTGGACGCAACTGTTGACATCCAGGGCCTTGAGTAGCACAGTCTGACTGCTTTTGTCAGAGATCCAAGGACTAATGCCTTGTAAACAGACATTTACTGACCATAATTCTGGAGGTTGAAGGCCAAAACTAGGTGTATGGTGAAGGTGCCTCTCTGGTTCATAGTGGCAGCTTCCTGAAGGCCCACCAAGCAGAGGGGAGACCGGAGCTGTCTGTGGTCTCTGTGAGTGTTGGGAGAGGCTGCTTGTTCGTTCCCAGCTGCATAGACCCAAAATAATCACTCAGAAACCATATTATTTGCAATACTGTTTGGCCAATAGTTTAAGCATATTTCTAGCTTGCTCTTATATCCTAAACTAACCCAACTCCATTAATCAGTGTATCACCACATGGCTGTGGCTTACCAGGTAAAGTTCTGTCTGTCTCTGGTGGGGCTACATGGCTGCTCACTGACTCTGCCTTCTTTCTCCCAGCATTCAGTTCAGTCTTCCCTGCCCAGCTCTATTCTGCCCTGTCACAGGTAAATCAGCTTTTTTATTCATTAACCAAGAAAAGCAACACATACACAGAAGGATCTCCCACACCAAGCGAGGGTGCTGATCGTCTCATGGGGTCCCACCTGACCTCAGCACCTCCACAGGCCTGCCTCCCGACACTCCCTTCCATCTTTGCTTTGAGACAGTTTCCCTGAATGCCTTCCAGGCTGCTCTCGCATTTGACCTCTTCTGACCTCCCTTCTGTGCTGGGGTCACCTGGTTTGTGCCACCGTACCCCTCCTGGGCAATTGCATCCTCAGCAGCTCCCGGACAGATGTTCCCAGTCTCCGCTTCTCCGAAAGGCTAGAGTAGCAAGCTGCACATCTGGGTGTAGCTACCTGCAAAAGGAGAGAGAGATTCAGTGGCTGGCACAGACTTGGTGAGAGTGCAGACTGGCCTCCGTGACGCAGACCAACACTAAGGACGAGGGTCTTCCCAGCTGTCTCCACTCACGCACCGCCCACCATCCACCACAGCCCCACAGAGCCTGTTACCTCTGACTCCCAGAGGCTCCCTGCCTCTGGACAGGTCTGTGTTCAGTCATCACACTGCTCTCTGCCGCCTGGATGAGGTAGACCCTGCAGATGCTTTGCTTCATAGAATGAGCCGGGGTGTGGAAAGCTGGGTTTGCTAGAAGTCCCCACCATTCCGAAGTCATGCCTGCCCTTGGCGTGGCTGGCCAAGGGACCCTCACACGGAAGCTTGTTTGAGCCAAGACACCCTACAGTGGTACCACTGGCATCAGAGGAAACAAAATCCACATGATGGTGAAAGCAGGGTCCGCCCTACAGTGGTACCACTGGAAACAAAATCCACATGATGGTGAAAGCAGGGTCCGCTTTTGGTTTTGCAGTCGGCACAGAAACTATCTGGGAACTTCAAGCATTCTCAGGTGTTCTGCTAGCAGACAGCATTTTCTGTTTTCCTCTTGCTATTATATTTATTCATTTTTGAATCATTACATTCTGTTATGACTCATTTCAAATCATTTTCCCATCAAATAATTTTCTACCTCATTTTATATATACAATTCTATGTTGTTTTTCTAATAATACAAATGCGTTTCCAGGCCCCCGAAGTCTGCATGGGCCTCCTGGAGAAGGATTGGGAAAGAGGCTGGTCTCTGACCAACTCAGCCCCTCCTCAAGTGGGTGGAGGGGTCACTGTGTCCCTCAGGTATAGGGCTAGGAAGTCTCAGTGCTCACCAGAGTGACAGGGAGGCAGGGGGCACCGAGGTATGAAGCGTCCCTTCCTGGCTACCACTTGGTCACAGAAAGAGTTAAGAGCAGCAAAGGAGAAGATCTCAGGAGCGGCTGTGCATTTGGAATTCGGGGAGTGGCAGAGACGCCAATAGGAATTTTAGGGGCCACTGCTGAGGCCTCTGCTTGTATTTCCTCCCAAGTTTGTGTGTCTTGGCGGGAAGGAGAGGGAGTGGGAGGCAGTGAAGACGGTAATTGAGAATTGAATTATTTTTAAGCCTTTCCCTCCCTTTGGCAGCTAGATGTTGTTATGATAATGAAGACTGGACCACGTGGGACCCAGGGTCTTGATCCACCCAAAGCACCCTGTTTTCTATTTGTTGACCTCTACAGGACCTAAGCGTGGGCAGCTGGGTGCACTCCCTGTGGGTGCCTCAGCCTCTCCCTACCTGGGGGCGGCCCAGCAGGGCCCAGGCTGTCCTTACCCCCACACCTTCCCCTGCTGCTCTGTTCCCTCCTGCTGCCCCCTTCATCTCCCGAAGGTCCCTTCTCCTCCCCAGGCAGGCTCACTACCAAGTTCATCTGAACATTCCACGAGCTCTCTCGTCTCTGCCTTTGTTCGCTTGGATCATTCCTTCTGGAAAGTTCTCCCTCCCTGGTGACCAGCTCCTATTTAGTCCCAGTGCTCAGGATAAACCCAGCTGTGGTAAACACCTCTGAAGGACCTTGCCTGTAGGGACTGGCCTTACATGGAGAAGTTGTAAATTATTTGTTTCTTTCTTCCTTTGTTTCTTTCTTTCTTCCTTTGTTTCTTTCTTTCTTTCTTTCTTCCTTCCTTCCTTTCTTTCTTTCTTTCTTTCTTTCTTTCTTTCTTTCTTTCTTTCTTCCTTTCTTTCAATTTATGATTCAGCAGAATTGAAGTCAATTTGATGGGGGAAGTACAGGGCCTGGTCCTCCAGCCCAGCATCCCTTGGGCTTGGCCGTCTGTGGCCAGGAGGTCTCTATGCTGCCTGAACTTTGTGTCTGCAGAGGGAGTTAGCTCTAGGGTGAGAGGGCAGGGCAGGCCCATCAGGGGAGGATGTTTATGTACTTCATAGACAGGACTGCAGTGGGTCCCTCCTCATTGCTCTGGCTAAAGATGACTGCCTTGCTTGAGGCCACAGCCCTCTGCTAGAGGCTGTGTCCTTTGCCGATTCAGCTCAGCCCTGAGACCTCTATCTTGGATTCCTCTGCCAGTCAGTTCCTCTTCCTGCTCTGTCCAAGTTGCTCTCTGAGACCTAGGACATTTCCAGTTCTCTGGGGCAGACATTCCAAGCCCTGGCCACCCTTCCATCAGTCTCCATTGTTAAGTCCAGATCCACGGAGATCCCCCAAACCAGCAAGGAGACTGAGTTCCATATGTAAAAGCAAAGAGCATTTATTCTTATTCAAGTTTGAACTCGGACTCTCTGTGTGTTCAACACATTGGCACGATCAGAAAGCCCTGAACTCAGCTGGGGTGGGGTTTTCCTAATAGCAGAAGTGAGGGTGGGGGATTTCTAAGGTTCAGGACCCCTGATTGGCTGATATTTGTCTAGGGGTGTCCTGGTGAAAAGCTATGGGTGTGTGCTGGGAGATGATCCTATCTGTAATGGTTAGAACATTAGGAATTTTCTTTGGATGGTCTGTTCCTGGGTGGTCTCAGTGTATGGTTTCCTTGGAACCAGGTATTGTCTAGGGTAAAGTACTGAGACTCAGGCCCTTATTGAGCTTGTTGTGGCCGGGCCATGGAACACGTGTGTCACATGGGACACACGCCAGCCTGTTAGGGACTCCACCTCACTTTCCAACCAAGCAGAGGGCCGAGGCGGAAGGACTCTGTTTTTTTGTAGATGGACATCGATACCTCAACCTACCCTATTGCCACAGAAACAGCTGCACCTGCTTCTTTATAAACTGTCTTTCTGAGCTTTCTGTGAGCACGGAAGGAACTGTCACCGTAACCTGGTGTGCTTAGATCCAAACACCCAGATAGGAAGAAGCATTTCTAGGAGGATGCTGACACCAGAAGGGGGCCTGGTGAGGAGCTGAGAGAGCATGTGACTGGACGGAGGAGTGAGGGATGCTGAGTTGGTTCATAAGACCGAGTGAGCTAAAGTGGACGAGAGAATAAGTGCACGAGTGGACCTGTGGAAGGACGAGCCTGCGGATGACGGCTCAGTTGGTGAAAGAGCAAGTGAGAGCCAATGAGTGAGTCTGGCACGCTGACTCCATGGTTCTAACATGGCAGCT
>NC_022034.1:4853575-4854228 GCF_000317375.1 Microtus ochrogaster
GCTCTGGCATGCTGACTCTATGGTTCTAAGATGGCAGCTGTCACGCTCCATGGTCAGGACCACATAGCTCTGGCACACCGACTCTATGGTTCTAACATGGCAGCTCTCACACTCCATGGTCAGGACCACATAGCTCTGGCACGCTGACTCCATGGTTCTAAGATGGCAGCTCTCACGCTCCATGGTCAGGACCGCATAGCTCTGGCATGCTGACTCTATGGTTCTAATATGGCAGCTGTCACGCTCCATGGTCAGGACCGCATAGCTCTGCCACACCGACTCTATGGTTCTAATATGGCAGCTGTCATACTCAATGGTCAGGACCACATAGCTCTGACATTCTGACTCTATGGTTCTAAGATGGCAGCTGTCATGCTCCATGGCTAGGACCGCATAGCTCTGGCACACCAACTCTATGGTTCTAATATGGCAGCTGTCATACTCAATGGTCAGGACCACATAGCTCTGACATTCTGACTCTATGGTTCTAAGATGGCAGCTGTCACGCTCCATGGTCAGGACCACATAGCTCTGGCATGCTGACTCCATGGTTCTAACATGGCAGCTGTCACGCTCCATGGTCAGGACCGCATAGCTCTGACATGCTGACTCTATGGTTCTAAGATGGCAGCTGTCACGCTCCATGGTCAGGA
>NC_022034.1:4854328-4857318 GCF_000317375.1 Microtus ochrogaster
GACTCTATGGTTCTAAGATGGCAGCTGTCACGCTCCATGGTCAGGACCGCATAGCTCTGGCATGCTGACGTTACTCAGACATGAAATGCCCGTTTCATCTCTGCACTGCCTCTGTGCCCTAATGGAGATGGCCATAACCTAAACACTCCCCTGCTGGAGCTTGTGTGGGCTTTTCCATCTGGGCGTGGGCCTGTTTTCTGTGTGAATCGTGTCTTGCTGCCTTGGGCTTGTCTATCAAAGCTCTCTGCATGGCAGCACACCATTCCGAGTGTGTACCGACGAACACATACTCCGTGAGTGCCGTGCAACTTCTCACCCTGGTCAGGAACTTCCCTGAAACAAGCAGAAACAAAAACACTTGAAGCCATCCAGCAGGACAGGACGTGTGTGTGTGTGTGTGTGTGTGTGTGTGTGACTCTGCCTTGTCTGGTCCCTGCTCACATTGCTCTGTCCCTGGTGACTCTTGCCACCTCTGCTCCTCAGCAATGGCTTTAGTAATGAAACAGTCTCCTTTCCTTATTCTGATGTGAACTCTAAAGAAAATGCTGACACAAGTCACATCTGCAGTCATGGGATCAGGGCCTCGGGCTGGGCCTTGCTCTAAGGAGAACTCACACCATCTTTATTTTCTCCCCACGGGAGCAGGGGCTATTGATGGCCTTCGGTAGGTTATAAAACCCTGTGGGAACTGGTCATGAGTCCTCCAATAGGGGTGGCGCCGGGCCCATTCAGCAGTCTGATGTTCCAGGCTTTCTTGGAATGCAGGCCCTGGTTAGTGTGATATCTGTGTTACTTCGTTGTTCACAAAGATTACAGGTATGTGCCCACGGTGGAGTCTCGTGGGAAGCAGTGTGGATGTGGCCCTCACAGGATGGGTGTTTGGAGGGCCGTGGGGGAGCATTGTGAGCACTGTGATCAGAACTCAGTGTTCTCAGCAACAGCCGGCCCCTGTGAGCCTCTCTGCCTCTCCCACCATGGGGTCTGTGGCCTGTGAGGTAGAGCAGGACAGCACACTCAGCAGTGACTCATTGAAGGTGACCTTGTTGTGCATATGAAATTCTAAGCTAGAGGTAGCTGGAGTCTCTCTTCAGAACCATTTAATTGCTGGCCACAGGGTGGACATTTTAGCATTAAAATTTTAATTTCAAAGTAAGTCATGCAAAAATATATTTTTTTTTCAGAGCTCAAGCTTCTGCAGCTGCCCTTGACAAGATGGAGGGGTTGAGTGAATTTGCTGGGCAATCCCCAGGCATAATTTTGTATTTAAAGCAGGTCCCGGAAGGGACCTGCCAGGTACCCAGTATGGTCCTGGGTCCTGGGTCCTGGGTCAGCACCCTGCCCGTCCCTGGGCTTCCTTATTTTAAGAACTTCAGAGGATGCTGGACAATGAGAAGACCCTGTGTGGCCGCTGCTTAGCATGGACTTGGAAAATACGACGCCATTGACTGGGGAGACCCGACTGTCAGTACCAGGACCCTGTGGTGGGCAGCAGAGAAGGAAAAGCAGGACACACAGCAGAGACTGGTGGAGTGGCTGGAAAGATCCACAAAGGAAGAGGTACGCATGCGCATGCCGAGTCTGTGAGGGCCGCCGACTGTAGGCCGCCGAGACACGCTGGCAGATAAAGGAGCATGGACGGGATGACCCATGGCTGATGCCTCCTGAGACTAGGTGGGCCTCAGGAAGGCTTTAAGACACTGCTGAGGAGCCTGAGCACAGAACCAGAGTCTTTAGGCTTCCCCTCTCCAGGTGGGAGTGGTGACGAGCTGGTGGACAAGAACTTAGAGCCCTTGCAATCCGCTTCTGTCCAGCCCGCACAGCTCTGACCCATACAGCAAGGTGTGGGACCCTCAATTCCTCTTGCTTGAGCTTATCCCACTTTGCGTGAAAGCGTGGCTTTGGGGTACCAAAAGCCGCGGTTCTGCCTGCTCGCTGCTCTCTTCCCGCGCTCCACACCTGGATGTTGGACTCCCCCCTCCCTCGCCCTGTTCCTGTTCCGTGAGTTTTCCCTTTTAATAAGGAAAAACCTTAATATACCTTATTCGGAGCTAGTGTGAGATTATTTGACTTGCGTTTCCCCTAACTGACGAGTCCTGCTTCGTTGTAGCCTTTGCATTTTTTTTTTTTGAAATGTGTTAATATGTGAAGACATTATCAGAATATGAAATGCTAAAACCTAGATCAGGGGAGCCTTTGACTGAGGTCTACATATTTCCATTTGGCTCTAGTTCTCAACCCCGAGCCCAGGGGCACCCAGCTGTCTGTGTCAATGATACCTCATGGTCAGGAGGACAGTGGTACAGGCCCTCGACCAGCTTTTCTTCAGTGGGGTTTCCCTGCCTTGTGACAGTCATTATAGCACACACGATCACATCCGGTCACAGTCCCTTCCTTACCCTTATTGGTGGTTCAAGAGCAGCCTGAGAACAAAGGTCACAGGCTGGGGAGAGGAGCCTCCTTGCTCTGTGGATCTCACTCCAGGTGCAGCCATCCTGGGGGTTGAGTTCACAGAAGTGGGCAGCATCTACCAGGAAGGACCCCGGTAGTTCGTTAGCTTCAAAAGTGCATGTTTTAAGTTTTTGTTTTCCCTCTTCAGTAGAATTAAGGATATGCCTTAAAAGTTGCCTTTAAATTCTATTCCATTGCTCGAACTGTTAAAATTACTAGTTCCTTAAAAGCAGAAATGCTCCCCAGTTCTCTTTGTGGTTCTGAGAGAACGCCTTGTAAGGTATTAAAAGCCAGTCCTGGGATGATTAGAACACAGCTCTGGAGAGACACACTTCACTTGGTTCTCATTGTCTTGGAGAGGGTGCGGTGTTAGGAAGAACAAGATATACTACAGCGAAGTGCTGGGTGTGACCTGAGCGTGATTTCATCCGACTCCACAGTTCTCATGGGCAGTAAGCGATGTCATCACAGCTGTGGGATGAAGGGCTCATCTTGAGAGTCACATGGGTCCCTTCACTCCTGGTTACCAATTCCCAGGGATT
>NC_022034.1:4857903-4861755 GCF_000317375.1 Microtus ochrogaster
ACAAAAACCGAGAACACAGCCAGGGATATAGTTTGCCATTTAAATGTTTATATTCTTTGTGAAATTCTTTGCAAACTAATATCATGGTGATAAAAAAAAAGAAAAATGCATATTCAAGTATGCACCCCACGCAGCACACAGTGCAGTGAAGCTCAGCTCCAGACAGACAGAGGACAGGAGGAGACACTGGCTGCTGAGTCTAGTGAAGCCTGGGATGGATGTCCTGCCCTGGGCGTCAGCAGCTCTGAACCGAGATAGGCTGTGACTTAGCCATGTTAGACCCGGCCTTCACAGAAGAGTCAGTGGGGGACTCCTGGGTCCACTTGAGTTATCTTTAGAGCAGGGACAGCTGTCCTGGGAAGGCCTGTCTGGACACCTCTGGGCTGCACTACTGAACCAGTCATGTGCAGTGACTGGTATCCACTGCCTGATACACCTAAGATCATATAGCATTTAAATCTACTTTCAGTATTAATAAGTACTGTGTCGTATAGTTCTTTTTTTTTAAAGATTTTTTAAATTTATTTACTATGTATACAGTGCTCTGCCTTCATGTATGCCTGCGGACCAGAAGAGGGCACCAGATCTCATTACAGATGGTTGTGAGCCACAACATTTGGGTGCTGGGAATTGAACTCAGGGCCTTCGGAACATCAGCCAGTGCTCTTATTCTCTGCTCCATCTCTCCAGCCCTTCATATAGTTCTTGATATTGTGATTTGAAATTTACAAACGAGAGAACAAAGGCTCCATTAAACATGCCTGTGGCTGTATGGCGTACCCTCGAGCCAGGTATGTCTGTGGTTCGAGTCCCCTATACCACGCTACCCTCCACTGAGATACTCTTTCTAGCTCTCAGCTGCGCCTTAAAGTGCCATTCCCATCAGCCTGAAATGAAAGGGGCTTTTAGAGGCTTTCGGCATTCTCTATGAAAGAAAGCATTCGGATAAGAGAAAGCTGAAAATATGGGTGTCTCGTGAATGCCTTCTTCAGAGGAGACGCAGGGAGCTTTGGATATGGCCCTGTTGGACCCTGCGGCCTTCTTAAGATTGATGTTGTTCAGTGAGCACGAGGGCTGGGGAGGGGACTAGTTACTGAAGCCATGGGCTGACTGGTGTGCAAAGGAGAAACTATAAGGGAATCTTGTTAAAACTTGAGAATTCTGCAAACGAAAGAGAATTTTTAATATCTTCATGGTTGCCACTGTGTTCTTTAAAAATAAAACATGTGTGACTGTATGAATGTCTTTAAGGCCACCACTGCAGGGTGGGCATTTTATTGTAACTTTAGAACATGGCATCCTAGACTGGAGAGATGGCTCAGTGGTTAAGAGCACTGCCTGTTCTTCCAGAGGTCCTGAGTTCAATTCCCAGCAACCACAGGGTGGCTCACATCCCTCTGTAATGAGATCTGATGCCTTCTGGTGTTCAGGTATGATGCAGATTGAATACTATATGTGTGTGTATGTGTGTGTTTATATATACAAACATATGTTATACATGTACATATTTTTATATATAGTATTTGTATATATGCATATATCATCTATATATAATATATAACAGTGCTTATATATGTGTTTTTAGATATACATATATGTTATATATACGTTTATATATACATATGTAAACACTGTATACATAATAAATAACTCTTTAAAAACAAAACAAAGCATGGGACCCCAGGAAACACGCAGTGGTGTGGAAGAAAGGCTGTAAGGAGCGTCAGCCTTGACCTGGCTCTCGCAGAGACCATCTGACATGAGATCTCGGGAGTCAAGGTATGAGAGAAGACTTTTGGTTTTGTTTTGGTTCTTGCTTTACTTTACTATAGTATCCAGGCTTGGAAATCAAAGTAGTTATGGAAACACAGAAGCAGATGGATCCTGCATAGCTGCATCCACATCACCTCTGAGCCTTTTCTGACAGAAGAGGAAGAATTTTGCTATGAGAGTCGATTCGCAGCCTCTTGTATAGATCAACACTCATCGTCCCTCACAGGAACAAACAAGACACTGGAGGGAACTGTGCAGGGTGTCTCTCCAGACCCTGGGCCTCCAGGAACCAGGCCTGCTACCCACTGTGCTGGGCTTTGTGAATGGACCACACAACCACCTGAGAGGAGTCCAGCAAAACAGGGCTCCCCCTAACTTCAAAGGACTTCCAAGATTCAGCACCCTGTGGCTCAGCTCCGTCTTACTCACCCCTGCATGTCTCAACTCCCTCTTACTCACCTCTGCATGGCTCAGCTCCCTCTAGCTCACTCCTGCATGGCTCAACTCCCTCTAGCTCACCCCTGCATGGCTCAGCTCCCTCTAGATCACCCCTGCATGGCTCAGCTCCTTCTATCTCACCCCTGCATGGCTCCGCTCCCTCTAGCTCACTCCTGCATGGCTTAATTCCTTCCTGCTCATCCCTGGCATGGCTCAGCCCCATGACCCAGAACTCCATGGCTCAACCCCTCATAGCTTGGTATCTCGTGGCTGATCCCACTCCACCATGCTCAGCCCCACATGACTCAAACTCTCATGGGACATCCCCCCACCTCTACCCCAATAGTGGCTCAGTCCCTCAGTGTAACAGCTCTCTTCATGGTGCAGCCCAGATGGTATTAACTCGCCCCGAGTTGCGGTTCAGCCTCCATGAGGGCAGCTCTGGTCTCCCCAGTCTCAGCAGGCCTGGAGCAGCCTCGGGAGCTCCACCCGTCCTACAGACGTTTGAAGCAGGAAACTTGATATGAATGTGAGTTGTTTGTTATTGTAGGAATGGCTGTCCTTTCTAAGGGCTCCCTCCCAGCCCAGACTGGGACCTGCTTAAGTACATTGTTTGGGTTTTTTTAGAACTGTCTTATGATATAAGGACCATGTTCATGTTTATCAAATTCCGGGTAAGGAACCTGGCAGAGTCACTGGAGACAGCATGCCTTGGTGTGCACACGGGAGGGAGGAGAGAGCAGGGCAGGGGCCACCCAGGCAACAACACACCCTGAGAAAGGTGTGGAGCCAGGCCAGGACTTAACAGGATTTAATGAGGGTAGGGAGAGAGTGCCTGGGTCAGGGTTCAGGGTGTGTCAGGAAATAAGTGGGTTTTTTTTAAATGACTCTAGAGTTGGCCCCACAGTTTCCCCGCAATATTGTTTTTCTCTTTGAAAGGAAACAAGATCAGCTGAGATTTCTGTAACTATTTTTTTTTTTAACAGAAAAGAAAAGAAATCAGTGGCTGCTCTCGGTTCACAGGAATGCGAGGCCTAGTTCAATATTTGAAGTTCATGCGAGCCTGGGGGTCTTGTTCCACATGGAGAATTTCTTTCTTTTTCTAAGTAGCTGATGAATTTTAGAAATAAATGATGTGCGTTCTCTCTACATCCGAAGTCGTGGAGTGCTGGTTTAGGCTCTTTGCCATGCCCAGGGACATGCACGGCAGGCAGCGTGTCTCATTGCTAAGGCATCTGGGGAGGTCACGCCTCCACTCACCTCACCAGCCTGGTGGGGCCTCACTAGTAACAGGACAGGGGGAAAGACGTGGTCCTGATGTGGGGACCCTATCCGCGCGCAGACCTCTGATTCCAGTGAAGGGTTCAGGCATCCCTCCTGTCCTCTTCTCAGGAGGTTAGGCTGTAGGATGTGACTCCACCTCAGAAGAAAAATGGGAAGAAATATTTTATCAGAGAATTTTAAAAGCATTCAAGCCTGCCAGCAAGAGAGCAGCCACCTGGCTGCCTCATCTTGGCCATTGTAAGCCACTGCAACGGTGTGCTCAGAAACTTGGCGCTTAGGACCCCGTCCTCTTTGGCTTCCCTGTCCTACTCTGAGGACTTCCCCGCAGAAGGCAGACTCTGGAATGAGTGCTGGGCT
>NC_022034.1:4862940-4867302 GCF_000317375.1 Microtus ochrogaster
CTTAAAGTAGGACTTTATTTCCTAAACGGAGCTAAAACCAGTGCTCACCAGCAGGGGCAGAGTGGAGTGAACTCCTTCAGGTCCTGCCATGAATAGGCAGTTCCGAACCTGCTCTGGAGCAGCCACCCTTAATGAATCATCAAAACAAGCCACGCCATCACAGACGTGGCAGAGTGGGGCGCAGCCCACACCTGTGGGCAAGACGCCGAGGGTCGAAGGACCTCTCGTTGGTTTTAGGGGTTCTTGATCGCTTTTGTGATAGCCAGTAAGGTTCAAGCCCCCAAAGCAGAAGGGTGAATTGCTGAAGGCGTTAGTATAATAGCAGCTGTGGGGGGGGGGAGGGGAGCAGAGCAAGACCAGCAAAAACCCTGGCTGAACATTTAAACAAGGCAAACACTTGCGGTGGCAGACCACAGACCAGATTAAGAGCTTTTTCTAAGCATTTGGGTGTTTTCTCCCCACACCAGGTTTGACAGAGCTTGCCTGATTGGTCCTTATTTTCTCTCTGTGTTCTCACGATCACCCAATCAGGGCACAGCATCTCCGGTCTGATCCTCCGTTTGTTTCCAGGGCTTCAGAGGCATTACCAGGTTCTTGGCACTCAGACATATACAAACACATTTGGTGGGGAGGAAGGGACAGCCAGCCATCCCAGTGTGGTCTTGGTGCTCTGGTATGGGTCCACAGTTATACCCTTTGGGACCAGTGAAGCCATCCTTCATTAAGGCACTCAGCTGAGCTGGTAGGGGATTGCTTTTCTCATGGGGAGGTTGAAGGGGAGGGGTGGGAGCCCAGGGTGACATTGAAAGGGAGGGAGTGTTGGGAGCCCAGAGTAACATCGCTGACATGGAGGCCTCACCTTACATGCCCATATAAAGATGGTTCTCAAAGTAGTGAAAGCAGTGTGAGCGGGGCTAACCTTAAACCGGGGCTAAGAATTGGTCCTGGGATCCCTTGAGAGCAGGAAAAAGCTTCAGCAATTTTGTGTTATGATATTGTTACAAGCCTATGGGGGCCAGGAAGTGGCATCGTTAGGAGGCGTGGCCTTGTTGAAGTAGATGTGGCATTGTTGGGAAGTGTGTCTCTGGGGGCGGGATGTTAGGTCTCAGATGCTCGAGGCCTAGGGGCTCCTTCTCTCTTTCTGCTGCCTGAGGACTTGGATGGAGAGCTTTCAGCACCTCACCACCACCATGTCTGCTTGCACGCGGCCTTGCTTGCTTCCATGATGAAAAGGGACTGAACCTCTGAGCTGTGAGCCAGTGAAATGTTTTCCTTCTTAAGAGTTGCTGTGGTCGTGGTGTCTCTCCATGGCAATAGAAACCCTGACTGAGACAGCTGGAAAGGCCACCCTATAAAGTGGCCCACGAACTCGCGCCTACCCCTTCAACAGATCCCTAAGCATGTAGAAAGAGGGGGAGGAACGGAGGGAAGGAGAAGTTCACGGCTTGAGAACAATCTGTCCTTTGAGCTTTGTGAGGAGAGAGACATCTGAGTCTCATGTCATCTGTTCCCTTGGCAATTGAGCACAGGGTCTCGTGCACGTCAACACGTGTGTTACCTGAGGTACCAAATTGGTATTATGAAATATAGCAAGTATGTCCTCATTGGTTCTCTTTTGATGTTCATGTTATTTAAAGGGATGTATATAATTTTCTGCATTTTAGTTTTTAATTTTTAAATATTCATCATCATTATCATTGGGTTTTTCAAGACAGGGTCTCACTATGTAGCTATATCTGTCTTGAAACTCACTCTGTAGATTAGGACTCACAGAGATCCACCTGCCTCTGCTTCTCAAGTGCTGGGTTTAAAGGTGTGCACCACTATGTTGTAACTGAACATTTCTTTCCCACACACCAATTCCAGAATAAGCACTCTGAGGTTTAATATTAATTATAAATGTTTGGCTGATGGCTTAGACTTATTACTAGCTAGCTCTTACATTTAAGTTAACACATTTCTATTAGTCTAAGAATTGTCACATGACTGTGGCGTTACCGGTTTGCTGGCTTGTTGTTCCTTGGGTGGCTGGACGGCATCTGCCAGACTCAGCCCTTTTTCTCCTGTGTCTGTGTCCTGCTTGGCTCTCTCCTGCCTTGCCATAGGCCAAAGCAGCTTTATTTATCAGCCAATGAGAGCAACACATATTCACAGCATACAGAAAGATATTTCACAGCATTATGACAAGCTATATTTTATAATTTTATAAGTATTTTTATAATCAAAATAAGAAGTGAATAATCCAACATTTGAACAGTAAGTTTCCCCAAGGGAGTGCACAGAACATTCGGGATTAAAAACTCTGAATGCTTCAGAGGGCTGGTTGGATCATGTGTTCACTTAAATCTATAATAAAACAAAACAATTTGAAAGTTACTTTTAGATCCTGGTGGTAGGAGACAAAAATGAAACAAATTTAAAGGAATGTTCAGAAATAGAAACTAGGTCAATCTGAAGTACATGCTTCTGTCTGGGGAAAGAACATGATTTTTGTTCTATCCATCCATCCCTATCTATCTATCTATCTATCTATCTATCTATCTATCTATCTATCTATCTATCTATCTATCTCATCGGGAAGAGAGAAAAATCACTTTAACATCCTGCTTTTCTTCCTCGGGAGGTTTATTCAAGCCCCTTGGCTTCTCCCTGTGTTGATGAAACCTCAGGGAGGTACCTGCCTGCATTTGAGGCAGCATGGCTATAAAGGTTGCCGAAGGGGAAACCAGGAAGCTTTCAGTTAAGGCAAGAAGAGAGTGTAGATGGGGATGGGGAGGGACTTGCCTTGGCACAACCAGGACAGACTCCCAGCTCCCCAGGGCAGCCCTCATTCTGGCTCACCCTTTTACTAAGGAAGACGTTTAGAGAATCTAATCATCCGCTGTGTGTTCCCAAGTTGTCTCTAGTTTTCTTTTCCTTTTCTTTTCTCTCCCTCCTCTTTCCTTCTCCTTTCCCCCATCCCCCCAAGGCAGGGTTTCTCTGTGTACCCCAGGCAGTCCTAGAACTCCTTTGTAGACCAGGCTGGCCCGGAATTCACAGGCCACAGCCTTTGGAGTGCTGAGATTAAAGGTGTGCGCCACCACGCCGTCTGTCTCTAGTTTTCTAATAGAAGGTTTGCAGCGGTGGTTAGGTCTGTCTGCTTCTTTTCTCTGTTCTTTCCCTTGATTAGATGTGACCAGCCCAAGGCTAATACGGGGGGGGGGGTCCTACAAGGCAAATTCCTACCAGAGAACCGACTTCAGTCCTAACCTAGGGCCATCCCAGAGGTCAGCAAGAAGGAATCCTGAGCTTGGCGCTTGGTTCTTGCCCTAGGGGAAAAGATACTGCAGATGCTGTATGCCCACTCATGCCACCAAGACTGAGGCCAGCTCTGCAGCCAAAACACATTTGTTACTAGTTTGCTTTCTGTGACAATGAATTCCTTACAGGGTCAGATTACAGGGCAGAAACGTGAGTTTGGCTCACAGTTTTGTGCATTTGGTCCGTGGTTTGTTGGCTCATTGCTTTGAGCCTGTGTGAATCTTGTCAGAAAGCAATCGGCGAGGCAGTTGCTCCCTTGTGGTGGCCAGGAAGCAGAGAAAGGAAAGTCATGGCTGGGATCCTAACATCATCTTCCTCCCAACACTTAATTTCTTCCCCCTGGGAGCCACCTTTTATAAGTTCCGTCATTTCCCACTTGCAGGCAGAGCCTCTGGGGACATTCCAATTCTAACACAGCAATGCTTCTCTGCAAAGAAAAAACAACGCTCCCTGGTTTTTCAAGACAGCGAGTTGCTCCTCAGTCTCACAGAGCAGGATGGGAAGCAATTTAAAGAGACACTGTATGCACCTCACATGGCATTGCAGAATTTTATTATTTTTCCATGCTTTCCTCATGCATTAAAAACAGCAGTTATAACACATGCCTAGTTGAAGCGTTAGGTGACTTTGGCTCCATCCTCTTTCTCCTCGTGGGGGCAATGCTGGTTCTGCGTTTCATTTGCCGCCTGCCGTTATGCTTCATCCTTTTGTTATGTGCATACATGTCATGTTTGCTCTCTATTGCTGTGGTGAAACACTATGACCAAATGCAGCTTGAGCAGGAAAGGGTTTATTTGGCTTATGTATCCCAGGTCACAGTCCGTTTAAGGAACCCGAGGCAGGGACTCAAGCAGGGACTGACACAGAGGCCATGGGTGGTTGCTTACTGGCTTGCTCCAGGACCCCCTGCCTAGGGGTGGCACCGCCCACAGTGTGCTGACTGGACCATCGCAGGTCAATTGTCAGTCGAGAAAATGTCCTGCAGTCTTGCTTACAGGCCAAACTGAAGGAGGCATTTTCTCCGTTGAGTCTCCTCTTTCTACATAACCCTAGGTGGTGTCC
>NC_022034.1:4867863-4869671 GCF_000317375.1 Microtus ochrogaster
GTGGACAGACAGCTCACACAGTGTTGTGGACAGCCAGCCAGCACAGTGTCATGGATGGACAGCCAGCAGTGTCATGGATGGACATCCCGCACAGTGTCATGGATGGACAGCCAGCACAGTGTCATGGATGGATATCCGCATAGTGTCGTGGACAGACAGCCCACACAGTGTTGTGGACAGCCAGCCCACACAGTGTTGTGGACAGACAGCCCACACAGTGTTGTGGACAGCCAGCCAGCACAGTGCCGTGGATGTGTTGGAGGCTTCACTCCCATTTCCCTCATCCCATGCCCTGGCTCCTTGTGTCTGCGGCACATTTCTCTCCAGCAGTAGCTGTGGTTATGCACGGCTGGTCCTGTGCTTGGCTTACACCAGCACCTAGGACAGCTCAATGGACCCCAGACTTCTAAGTGTCACCTTTCCAACTTAACGCTGTCATACAGTTTTGAGATCTATTCAACAAAGCACAATATTGTGATTTTTATCTTTAAGCTGTTTTGAGTCATTCAAAGTAACCGTCTATGATGTGCCCTTGTAGAGGGGTTTATGTATTCTCCGTCTCACTGCAGCAGAGTGAGCTTCAGGCTGCTGCTTTCGGTGCCAGGGAGCGAGCGACGCTGGCTCATTCCTGTTTCCTTTCCGTTTCTAGGTTTCATCTGGCTTTGATGCCAGAATAACGCTGTTTGACAGAAGATGTTGGCAAGTGTTTATGTCTTTACTGCAGCCCAGAATCATGAGAGTACTTAGGTCACATGGTGCTAACTTGGGAATTTCAAATCAGAATTCAGTTAAAAACGGCTTCTACCAGAAAGTAGATCGTTGTAAGCGGATTCGTTACAAACAGATCACATGTGTGTGCTTTCAGAATTATGTGTTTGCAGTATTTTCTGATATTGCTTTCATTTATTCTTCGGCACATGGATTATTTAAAATTGTATCATTTGTGTTCTGAAATTTGGATCTGTCTGTTTTTGATTGTGATCTCCTTCTGTTGTGCTTAGAATAATTCATTTGGCTTAATATTAATGACTTTTGTTGTATGAAGACTTGTTTGTGGTTAAAACATAGACTATCTTTGTAAATATTCCATGTGCAGTTGAAAAGGATGGGCAGCCTGCTGCCTGGGATAGGAGGAATCCAAAATGCCAACAAGACCAAGTGGGCTGCCAGAGCTGTTCTTGAGGACCGTGTAGCTACAGGTCTGTCTGTGAACTCCTAGCGTTTCACGTTGGCCTGCTAAGAACCCACTCTTTTGTCCGTCTCACTCATCAGTTTTTATACAACTGATTGGCCTATTAGCTCAGGTTTCTCATTAATGTTTATATTAGCCCATAATTCCTGTCTGTGTTAGCTATGTGACTTGGTACCTTTTTCAGGGAGGCAGTCACATCTTGCTTCTTCTGTGTCTGGGTGACAATTGCAGACTGAAACTTTCCTCTTCCCAGCATTCTCCTGTTCTCATTGCCCCACCTATACTTCCTGCCTGACTACTGGCCAATCAACATTTATTTAAAATACAAGTGACAGGGTATAGACTGTTGTCCCACAGTACTTCCCCTCTTTCTTTCTTAAACAAGAACTCTGAATCTAATCTCCGTTGTTTAGCTTTTCTCCTGACCATTTTCCATAACAACTTGTGACCAACATTCTAAACAAAGGCAAACATTTGTAGTAATAGGAGTGGCGGGGCTGAGTCCCCAGCACCCTGGCCGCACCCCGGCTGCCTCCGGCTTATGCCCCGAAATAATTACACGGACACTGTATTCTTTTAATCACTGCTTGGCCCATTCTCTTCTAGGCTAACTCTC
>NC_022034.1:4870847-4877430 GCF_000317375.1 Microtus ochrogaster
AAACAATTCAAAGACAACACAATAACATACAGTATCCAGATTCTCTGTGTATTTTCCATCTTTATGTGGCTTTATTTTAAACTCTATTTCTTTTCTTTTTGTTTTTAATTTTTAGTTTTTTGAGACAGAGTTTCTCTGTATATCTTTGGCTATCCTGGAACTTACTTTGTAGACTAGGCTGTCTTTGAACTTACAGAGATCTGCCTGCCTCTGACTCCCAAGTGCTGGGATTAAAGTTGTGTGCCACCACACCCAACTACTCTCTTTCTTTTCTTTTTTTAAAAGGACTTTATCCTTTCTCTTTTCTCTCCCAAGCCTACACATTTTTAAAAACACTCTCAATCATTTAGAGGTTTTTTTTTTTCCTACTGAAGTTTTTGATTCATCCTCCATGTCTAATCCATCACCCAGAACAGTATGGTTTCTTACAGTAGGTACTGGATTGTTTAATTTTCCTGATGAGACATGTTTTCCACAGTGACTGGGAATGACTGGACCTTGTTTGACATGGAGGCCTGCAAGAAGCCCTGCAAGGAGTTTCTCAATGATATCAGGTTGCCTTGTCTGCCTCTTGTTGATCTACATTCATTGGTCCAATGCCGGCCTTTACCACACCTCCTACATATACCAGAAGGCTGAGTCCTCCTATTCTTGCCATTCCCAGAGGAGAAATTATTCCTAGGATCCTACAGTCCCTTCTTAGATGTCCTATTCTACTACAATGAAAACATTTGACATTTTGGTGTCTCCTTACATTATTGGAATCACTTCTCCTACCCAAGCTTCAGTACTATAGTCAAATGTTTCAATATTCATTGTATGCAAGATCCATTCATCTATGGGTGCTGATGTAACCTTTAAAGGCCCAAGGATCTTCTTACATTCTAAGGTGGCATTTTCAAAAGCCAAGGATTCAATTGGTACATGTCTTGCTTCAGGGTCTGTCACTCTTATTTGTACAGCCTTAGTCTTTGTAAGACGTCACTAAAGGGTTATCTCTGGCCCTGTTTAACCCTAATATATGATTCAATTTTATTTCCTAGTTCTTGAATCCTGTCCCAATCATTTAAAGCTGCTGTGTTACATAAGGACAAGGTGCATTCTTTGTAGCGAGCCTGTTCCTGAGGATCAGAGTAATGACCCTCACCAAGAATTTGATCTTGGGAAGTCTCAAATCCTTTTGCTTTTCTTTGTTGTTTTAATTTTTTTGCCTCTTCTCTCAAATAAAACTTCCAAAGCAGCTGAGGTCCATCTTCTAGGACTGCTGAGATTAACTGAGCCAATTGTGTGGGGAAGCCTTGTTGTTTGAAGTCCACATTTTTACCATTTCCCTGACAAAAGGTGAATGTAGCCCATAAGAAAGTATTGCTTGTTTTCTTTTAGATTGCTCAAATGCATTGGTTCCCATCATATTCTTTGATTACCATAGGGTACTTTGTGCCAGATGGTCTTGCCAAGGAAATTACAAGATATGCAGTTAAAACTCTGTGTAAGTCATCCCAGGGTCTGGCACGTACTGATGAGGCTAAATCCTGTCCTTGTACCTTCTGTCCCTGCTCACCAATTTCAATAAATTCCTCAGTTTTCAATTTTTTTTACTCCTGTGTTTTGTAAAGTCTGAATCTCCTCTTCAGTGTTCTGTTCTAATGCCCTCATTGAGGATTCCAAGGTATGAAACTTGTCTAATAAGGATATCTCATCACCCAGACACAAAGAAAGCAAGATAAGAATGCCTCACTGATAAAAGGTACCAAGTCATGTGGCTAACATAGTCAAGAATAATGGGATAATGTAGGAATTAGTTAATAAGAAACCTGAGCTAATAGGCCAATCAGTTTATAATTAATGTAGACTTCTGTGTCTTTCTTTCTTGCTTGCTTTCATTCTTATTTATTTATTTATTTATTTATTTATTTATTTATTTATTTATTTATTTGGTTTTTGAGACAGAGTTTCTTTGTAGTTCTGGAGCCTGTCCTGGAACTAGCACTTATAGACCAGGCTGGCCTCACACTCACAGAGATCTGCCTATCTCTGCCTCCCAAGTGCTGGGATTAAAGGTGTGTGCCACCACCACCCAGCTTCTGTGTATTTCTTTGGGACTGAATGGCTGTATGACCAGGTGGGACAGAAATCTCTGTCAACAATGATAGGAACTTGGAGGCAGAAGGTGATGCAGAGGACATGGAGGGTGCTTACTGGCTTGCTCCCCATGGCTTGCTCAGCCTGCTTTCTTATAGAACCCAGCCCAGGGATGGCACCACAATGGGCTGGGCCCTTCCCCATCAATCACTAGTTAAAAAAAATGCCTTACAGCTGGCTCATACAAAGGTATTTTCTCAGTTGAGGTTCCCTCCTTTCAGATGACTCTAGCTTGTGACAAGCTGACAGAAATCTAGCCAGCACACCTTCCTTCCTTGTCCTCTTTGATGCTATGATTATAGGTGTGTATTACCACACCTGCCTCCATTCG
The DNA here is from genome assembly GCF_000317375.1 of Microtus ochrogaster. Classification (NCBI taxonomy): domain Eukaryota; kingdom Metazoa; phylum Chordata; class Mammalia; order Rodentia; family Cricetidae; genus Microtus; species Microtus ochrogaster. The sequence goes on from NC_022034.1 coordinate 4,873,321, forward strand.
TTTCTGTACATTTATAGTGCCTTTCCTGTAGCTGGACGTTCGTGGGTCTTGTTTTTCTACCCAATATAATCACAATGCTTGTGTTTACCCAGGTCCCATGTCCACTTGTGTGGTTCTTAGTGGTTAGGTCCAGGTTGATGGTGCCTGTTTGTTTTAAAGCCTTCTCATCTTTCTTGTTTCCCTTTCTCACATTTTTCCATGTTTGAACTAATTGGGTGTTTGCTAGTCAATTTCATCTCCTCTGCAGGATTATTACTTATGACTATTTTTTTTTCCTGGTCTAGTGATTGCTGAGCATTCACAGAACACAGATTAGTCTGCTCTCCCGGTATCATCCCAGCTCCTGACTGATTTATTGCAAGAAATAAAATAAAATAAAACAAAACCAAAAAACCCCACAAAAACCAAAACATTCATTTTCAAAAGTGCCTTGCATCAGCTTAGATGGATAGGAAAATACTGGGCCCCTGCTAACACCTGTAAGTCTGGGTGCCCTGACCAAATCTAGATTGAAAATTATTAACAGCCAACCTTGCCTGATGGCTTACGGACATGACAAGTTTGTGTACCTGAGAGCTCCTAAATGAACAGGATGTAAAATGCAGGGATGAAAACATGGTTTTGCTGAGAAATAGACAAACATAAGAGGGAGAGAAAAAGCTAAGACCCAGATGGTATGTGTGGTAGTTTGAATGTAATGGGCCCCTGTAAGTTCATGAATGGGAAGTGGTGTTATTAGGATGAGTGACTTTGTTGGAGTCAGTATGGCCTTGTTGGAGGAAGGGTGTCCCTGTGGAAGTGGGCTTTGAGGTCTCATATATGCTCAAGCCATGCTCAATGTTTCAGACCACTTCCTGTTACCTGCTGATCAAGATGAAGCTCTTCCCCCCCCCCCCCCCTTAGTTCCTTCTCCAGCACCGTGTCCACCTGCATACTGCCATGCCCGTGGCCAGCTGGGTGAGCCACAGACCAGCCCAGGAACTCCTAAACACAAGGGTGCAGACTTTATTTTCACCACGGTCCCTTTAATGCAGAGTTAGATGTTTGGGGCCATAGACATCAAACAGGTAGGTGGATTGTTAGAAGTAGTTTGAAATACTGTGATACCCTCAAGCCACCAACCACAGAAGCAACAAGCATTTCATGATTTTAAAATGTTCTTAAATGTTTTGCAAATCTCTGTGGAAAAATATTCCCGTGTGTCTCACTTTTGGCTCTCACTGTCCCACTGTTCCCAAGCAGGAAGCTCAAGGGAAATGGCCCAATGAGCAGGGCTTGGTGCTCCTGTGGTCTGCAACCCAACAGAGGCATGTGTTGGCGTGTTTTAATTGTCAGCTTGACACACTCTAGAATCACCTGAGTAGGGAGTCTCCCCAAGGAACTCGTTTAGCATGGGTTGGCCTATGGGCACAGCCATTGAGGATTTTCTTAGGTGGGTGACTGGCATCGGTTTTAGGATTGGGCCATGGATTAAATGAAAGGGAGAGGTCTGTCTGCTCCCTGCTCTCTGCTCCTGACTGGGGATTTGATGTGACTGCCCTAAGTTCCTTACACCTTGATGACAATGATGGGCTGTAACCTGAAAGTGTGAACCACATAAACCTCTTTTCACTTTTGTCAGGGTGACTTATCACATTAACAGGACCAAAGCGAAGATGGCAAACATGCATCATAGGCCAAGGGGAAACCACATGACCCTTGAACCAGGAAGGCCAAGCTGAGGACAGAAGTGTAGATGCCTTTAAACTAGGCCAGGTCACTGATGCAGACAGAAATCCAGGTGGGAAATAGATGTCCCTTTTGTGTGAAGAATTCTGATCACCTTCATCCGTCACTGAAGTACCTTAGAGATGTCTCAATACACAGAACAACTGACTACAAGCAGAAGGGTAGAGAGGCTGCCCAGTGCTACGATGCTCTTTTAGAACTATGGCTTTTTAAAAAAAAAATTGTTCTTATTATGTATACAGCGTTCTATCTGCAGGGCATGAGAAGGCACCAGATCTCATCACAGATGGTTGTGAGCCACTGTGTGGTTGCTTGCTAGGAATTGAACTCAGGACCCCTGGAAGGGCAGTCAGTGCTCTAACCGTTGAGCCACCTCTCTGGCTTTTTATTAAAGTGTCTTCATAAAATTCATTTCTCATTTGCTATCATTCTCACCAATTCTTCTCACTCTGGTATACAGCCACCTGGGAAATGGCAGAAAGTTCATGAAGGCTTGGCACCCTCAAAGAAAATTCTTCAGGGCCCAACACTGAGGGCAGGGGTTGTTTCTGGAATCAGACTCTTCATTCTCAGCGCTTTGCATTGCCTGGTCTTCCCAGCTTCAAGGCTTTTTAAAGAACTGGGAGACGTTCTGGTAGCTTACGGGCAGAGACGCTTTTCATGTTCTTCAGACTTGCTGGAGGACCCAGCCATGGAATGAGATATGGCCACTGCCCCTGGGAACATGTGATCAAGACCCACTGCTTCTCAAGATAAAGGGGAATGGTTCCCTGTGTAGGACCTTAGAAACACTCCCCTCCCCATGATAGAGTCACATGGTGTCATATTTAATCAATACAATTACATTTCAAAATAACAAGCATGGAGAAAATGATGATTCTATATATTTAACAGTTATTAATATTCTTGCAATAGGAGCTAGACGATAAGCACATTACGTGTGTTTACGATGTGCTGCCATGGTAACCTTGAAATAAAACCAACTCCAGGTCCCATAAGGCATGTAGCTTGGTGTTTAAAACTTACTCATCCAGGATGAAGCCACATTCCTGCACCAGATGTGCGTGTTGCTATTTAAAACCCCATCTTCAGTTGCATGCCTGCCACACGCTGCACATACGGTATCCCAATCCAGCTCACACTCCTGGTAGCATTCCCAGCAGATGCCCAAGTCCATGAAGAATCTACTGCATCTCCTGTGGTTAACAACAGGAAGCATGTTCTGCTAAGCTGCCCACATTCTTCTGCAATGAGAAATTGCTCATGTCTTGCCATAGTGTAACGAACCCAAAATGTCATCAAGTATATCCCGATGTCTCTGGTGCAGATAACTTTCTACTGTGTCTTTAGTCTGGACTACCTGAGCCCTGCAGGTGGTGCTGTGGGAAGGAACCTCCACAGAAGCTGAATTCCCTCCATGCCTTCCCACCACTCACATTCTACTTGGGGAGACCAGACACAGAAAAACCCAGCCACGGCACCCTGAGATGGCAGGGAGCTCACTACAACACTCACTGGTGAAGACTTGGCAACAGCAGTCACTACAGGAGGTTAGGTTTTGGGGGCTCCCCTGCAGAGTGTGGGGCACATGGAGATGCAGGGTGTCTCAGCTGGCCTGGGGAAGGGCACATCCTGGAAACACTGGGCCTGGGATCCCATCTGGGAAGCTCAGAGTCAGGGAGGGTCAGGGGTGACAGAAGAGGGGGAGAAGGACATTTTCTAAAGTAATATATATATTACTTTATATATTATTATATATATTAATATATATGTTATATATATATTTGAATGAGCTGCGCTTTAAAAAAATTAATTTTTTTCAACATTCTTTGGGAGCTGCTAGTAAGGACAGGAGATGGGTTATTTATTTACTTATTTAATTTTGTTTTCTTTCGAGACAGGGTTTCTTCGTGTAGCGCTGGTGTCTTAGACTCACTCAGTAGACCAGGTTGGCCTCAAACCCACAGAGATCCCTCTGCCTATGCTTCCTGAATGTTGAAATTAAAGGCACAGGCCATCATGCCCAACTTAATTTATTTTTGGAAGTTAGTTATCTTTAGCTTTATCGAGGTACAAATGACAAAATGATGGCTATTTGAAGGGTCAGTGTGATGGCTTGAGGTGTGCCGCTCTGTGGAAATATTTGCATAGCCCAGAGGACTGTTGACTGGGGTCCATTGACATCGTGAGGTCAGAAAGACATTTTCTCAAACTCCTGCAGTGCCCCTTCCTCCTGTGTGCCTAGAAGATGCAGATGCGGATGTGGAGTGAGGATGCGGATGCGGATGAGGATGCGGATGTGGAGTGAGGATGCGGATGTGGATGTGGATGCGGATTGGATAGATGAGGATGCGGATGTGGATGTGGATGCGGGTGTGGATG
>NC_022034.1:4879611-4889756 GCF_000317375.1 Microtus ochrogaster
TGGAACCACCCTCAGGTTAGTCCCATCAGGAAGGACTTGCAGGTTTGTTTTCAGTGGTTTTGTTTTAGTATCATGGGGCTGACTAAAAATTGTCCCAAGGATTCACACTACCCAGGAAGCTGAAATCAGTGGTCGAGGGCCCATGGTCTTCTTGTCACGCTTGGTCCCTGCTGTGATCAGCTGGTCTGATTTGCTGTCATCTGATGCACACTTTGACCTGAACCTGAACACAACTGTTCCATTATCCTCTGGGTAGAGCGGGCTGCCTTGAGCTAATACCCTGTCAACAAGAGAGCAATTGGTAGGAGCACAAAGGTGGCATTGCAGCTGGTCAGAAAGGCCACCTCAGCCTGTCTGGTGTGTGCTGGCTTCCTTTCATCCGGCACTTTAAGGAGTGAGTTACCCAGCCTCCATTTTCTCCTGTTTTCACTGTTGCTAATCACAGTGACCAGGAGTCTATCCACGTTCTCATAGGGCTCATGGGAAATCGGCAATGTGTTTTACCCACAAGCCCTCCTTCTGGCCTGCGGATTAGAAGGTTAATTGAGATTTCTGTGTGTAGGCTCTAAAGTGCTAATGTATTGCAGGTCTGTATCTTTCCGAGCCGGGCAGGGTTTAATTGCCACTCTGAAGGTAAAGCCTGTTTGCTCCGGATGGATTACAGGGCAAGAGCCTCCCTGATAAGCCCTGAAGGATGCAGATGACAGGTACGAAGGATGCAGGTGCCACCCGGGACTAACCAGGTGATAGCGTCCTGAATCCAGCCTCATCAGTATTGATTGTTCTCGTCCTCAAACACTTGCGAAGCGTTTTGCATGGATTTCAGCTTCTATTTTGAGTGGGCCTTGCATGATGTCAGAATAAGTGAGAGTTTATTTATAGAAGCAAATTGGTTTAGGTGCAAGTGGATTGTTTTCTAAACTCAGGCAGTCGGTAGAGTGGTGAGCGGTGTAGACAGACACGGCACCCATGTATTTTCAGGAGACGTTCTTTCTGTCATTGCTTTCATTTCCACTGACCCTGAGCGGGGCCCTGCTTCTGGTATGGCATACTCTCCGGCATCAGTCTCAGATCAAAGGTCAGCCAACTGGTGAGCCTGGCACGGTCATCAACACCTCCAATCTTTACTAATTTTTCTACATGTTAAAGCTGTAAGAGTTTCGTGGAACTCACATGGAAACAACGCGTGCTTCACAGGTGACTCACTCCATAGCTGAGGGCTGCTTCTGGGGACGATGATGGCAGCGATGGCAATGGTGGTGATGGTGGCATCGATGGTGATGATGACGACGTGAAGGTAGTGGCTATTACGGTGACAATGACAGTGGTGATTGGTGGTGGTCAGGAGGGTGACTATGGCAATGGTAACGTGGTGGTGATGATAGTGATGACTTAGGGATGTAATGATGGTGACTATGAGGATTGCTACCACCCAGGCACATCTGGCCCCACCCCTTGGGGGCCTGGCAGAGGCATCACCCCTGCTCACATGGCAGGCAAATACCCTGGCCTGCTGTGTGGTCTCTGTGCACATGTGCTGCCCTCTGTCCCTTTAAAAGGCACAACTCGCCTACTCCCTTCTCCTCTTCCTCTTCTTCCTCTCCCCCACCTGCCTCTTTCCCTCCCTCCCTCTCTCTCTCTCTCTCTCTCTCTCTCTCTCTCTCTCTCTCTCCCCATCCCCCCCCCTCTCTCCCTGTCCCTCTCTCTCTCTCTCTCTCTCTAGCTCTCTGCACCTCTGTGTCTCTTTGTTTCTTTCTCTCTCTTCCCACGGGGTCACTTTATGCTCCCTTTCTCTCTCCCCTCTCTCCGTTCCCTCCCCACCACTTTGGACCCAACTGCCAAGGTTCAGCTCATGCCTTATCATAAGGGTGATGATAGTGATGCCAGTGATGGCCACGTGAATGTGGTGGCAGTGGTGCATTTAGCCTCTGTAAAGACCTTGAATTAGAACAGCATATAATTTTGATTTGTACATTTTTATCATTATATCTGTCCAACTATTTCCTTTAAGAGAATTTCCTTAATTTTCTTTTCCAATTTCTTTTTCCATGAACATTTGTCGTATGTTTGAGACTTTGGGGCTCCTGCTATATAATTTTACCTTCCTTTGACTCTATATGTTTCTTTTAAAGTCAATCCTAAATTACTAGAATTTCTGAGGTCACCTTGAGCTTTGTCCAGTTAGTGGGTATTTTCACCCTGAGGGATGTGTGCGTGTCGGAAATGGAAATGATGGTTCATCCTGAGGAGCCTGAATGGCCCAACATGATCTTGGTGTTTGAAGCTGGCCCATGCTATGAGATGGTTGAGTTTTGACTCCTGCGTCCAGGCCTCTTGGGTCCTGCACTGCTGTTGACACTAGTGCAGTGTATAGATTCCTCTCTTGTGGGGGTGTCCCAAGCTGGAGTCACAGCGCTCGCTCCGTCCTTGTGTCTGCCCCGTGTGTTGCCCCACGAGCTTCCCACCACTGGTCCTCTCTCTGCCCTCTCAAACCCAGCTGCACCTCCGCCGTTGAGCGATGACCCAGCTTCTCCCACTGCATCCTGGGAAAGCATTGTCTCCATCCTTATGAGAAATGGTTTGTTCGTTATTAAGGAGTGTGAAGATGGACAAGCCATCACTGGACAGTTAACTTACAATCTGTCTCTTTGCCCTTGTTCCTAGCCCACTGTCCCCCACTGTCTCACTTGGGGTGCAGCAGATGTGAGCCATCGTCCTCCTGGTCCCTGGCCAGAGATGGGCTCGCCTGGCCACAGAGTATGACAAACAAGGCTGTGGTTGCATACATCTTAGAGCCAAGGCCTGGGAGCTCACAGCCTTGGTCTGAGCAGTGTGGAGCACCAAGGCTTTTGTGTTTTAAAGAAGGGTGAGAGGGAAGAGGAGGTGCTGTGGGAAGTCCCCTCCGTGTGCTGTGATTACCATTAACAAATAAAGAAACTGCCTTGGCCTGTTGATAGGGCAGAAGCTAGGTAGGCAGAGTAGACAGAACCGAATGCTGGGAGGAAGGTGGAGGGAGAGATGCCATGGAGCTGCCGCCAAAGTGAGACATATGGAAACTTTGCTGGTAGGCCACTGCCTCTTGGTGATACACAGATTAGTGGAGATGGGTTAAATGAAGATGTAAGAGTTAGCCAATAAGAAGCTAGAGCTAATGGGCCAAGCAGTGATTTAATTAATACAGTTCCTGTGTGATTATTTTGGGTCTAAACTACTGGGATGGCTGGGAAGAACAAGCACCCCACCCCCCACCCCCAACAAGGAGGCAGGGAGGTGATAGAGAGGAGTGTCCTCCAGCAGAGCCCAGGAGCTGCAATGCAGTGTGGGAGATAGCACCTAGCACCTAGCTGCTGCATAGACCAGGCTTCAGGTGACTTCTGGAAAAAAAAAAAACTGAAACATACACAGAACCATCTCTCTCCCTGAACTCCAACTACTCTGCATGGTTCCCACATTCAATGGCCAAGTAGCATACACCATGTGCCCCAGAATATCCTGAAGCCGCTGTTACTTCTGGTTCTCTCCCCCCACCTACCTTCCCCATAGGTAGACAGGCAAAGAACAGGGAGACGGGTGAACTTCAGGAGAACATAGCCTGGGTGCTCTATGGTCTGTGTGCTGCTAGCCCCTATCATAGCCTGGGTGCACTATGGTCTGTGTGCTGCTAGCCCCTATCATGCCAGGCAGTACTCCAAGGGGCTTTGCAGAGATGGGAAGTCTGCCAGGGCAGAAATACGTAAAGGAAAGAGGCTGAATGAAGGGCAAAAGAGATCACAGAAGACAAGAAGAGAAATATTGTTGCCTTAAAACCAGTCCCTGAGGCAGGGGCATTGCTTCTGGAGAGTTCTGAGTACACTTCTGGGGACAGGGAGAGAGGAGGGAGGGGGTGGGAGGGAAGGAAGACGAGGACAGGGAAAGAAGGGGAGAGAGGTGGGAAGGGGGGAAGAAGGAGGGAAACCCTGCCCCATTCACAGCTTTAGAGAGAGGCGGGAAGGGGGGAAGGAGGGAAACCCTGCCCATTCACAGCTTTAGAGAGAGGCGGGAAGGGGGGAAGAAGGGAAACCCTGCCCCATTCACAGATTTAGAGCAGGTGACAAACTCTGGTATGGGAACGTCTTTCCTTTGTCTTCTCCTTCATTTCGTTTCAGGTTTCAATTTTTGTTTTTTTTTTGAGAGAGAGAGAGCAAGCATCTTACTCTGCAATCCTGGTTTGTGACTTCCCAGCCTAGCCAGGGTCCCAGGTGGGAGCTCCCATTCTGCCTGTGTTTAAAGAGTTATTTCAGTTTTACGAGTGTTTGCTTATCTGCATGTATGTGTGCACATGTGTACCCAGTGCCCTCAGAGGCAAGAAGAGGACATTGGGTCCCCTGCCACCGGAGTTACAAAAGCTAGTCAGCCACACTGTGCGTGTTGGGAACTGAACCCAGGATGATGTGAGATTCCCCTCTGCCTTGGCCTGTTGATAGGGCAGAAATTAGGTAGGCGGGGAAAACTAAACTGAATGCTGGGAGAAAGGAGGTCAGAAGAAGCCATGTAGCCCCACCGGAGATAGACACTGGATGGACCTTTAACCCTGTGAGCCACAGCTACGTGGTGATACACAGATTAATAGAGGTGGGTTATTTTAGGATATGAGTTAACAAGAAATACGCTTAAGCTATTGGCCAAACAGTATTGCAAATAATACAGTTTCTGGGTGAATATTTCGGGGCTGAGCTGTCAGTAAACAAATAAGCGACCTCATTACTGCACCAGGCAGACCCTCTGCGAAAGCAGCCAGGGCTAACTCCCCAGCACCATTCTCTGTGTTTTTATTCAGTTTAACATGAGGCTGTAAACATTAGAAGTTGTGTTCTAACCCTTAGCATCTCTTACCACATGTAAAATGAATGGGGTGTCTTAAACGTACTGCTGGAGCTTCCTGACCGATGCTGGCATTGGGGCAGATACTGTCTAGACCCGTTTCTGGGTGTAAAGGCAGACAGTGAGAAGAACCTTGGGGATGGCCCTGGTGAGAGATGCTCTAATGCTGCCAGCAGCTGCCTCCACCTCTAAAAGCTTGATCTAAGGCTCCCTTGTGGGAATCACCCAGGGGAAATCATGTATCCAGCTCCAGCTGCTGTTATGTCCCTCTTCTCCTTCCTCCCAGCCAGCGAGTGATTTTGTTGCCCCAATCGCTAGGCAGAAAGTACTGTCAGGAAGAGGCTGTGTTTATTTTTCAGAAAGGTAGACATGCAGGCAAAACACCTGTATGTCTGATAGGAGTCATAATTTCGAATTCAGTTACATAGAACTTCGGTCAGTATCTAAAAAGTTGGATGTTAGCCTGTGTTCTTCTCTTCGGCCCTTCTGCATGGGGCACACAGGTGTTGCCTGGTAAACTGAGATACAGTTCAAGGGGTCAGCTGTTCCCACCTTTGTCCTACTCAAAGATTCTCTGAAATATTGCCTACTCATTGCCCAGTCCTGTGTGGTCAACTGAGTGGGTGTCAGCTGTCCTTAGGCCATGGTCAGAGTGACCACTGTGGTTTGGGTGCCTCCCAAGGGGTCACATGCTGGAACCCTTGTCTCCATGGTGATGGTATCGATACAGTGGAAACGTCAAGACTAGGGCCGTGAGGAGGGGTTGTTGGGGACATTGCCCGCAGAAGGGACTAGTTCTCATAGACCTGGGTTATCTCTGTCCGGGGGGGCACTGCCAGCAGAAGGGACTAGTTCTCATAGACTTGGGTTATCTCTGTCTGGGGGAAGGCACTGCCCACAGAAGGGACTAGTTTTCATAGACTTGGGTTATCTCTGTCTGGGGGAAGGCACTGCCCACAGAAGGGACTAGTTCTCATAGACCTCGGTTATATCTGTCCAGGAGATGTTACAAAAGAGCTGTGCCAATCTCCACTGCTTTTCTGGCTTCCTGTGCCAATCGCCACCGCTTCTCTGCTTCCTATGCCAATCGCCACCGCTTCTCTGCTTCCTATCTCAAGTGACTGCTTGGTATGCGCCTATGCCATTACACCATCCACCATGACGTCAGAACTCTTGTGGCGCCAACCCATGATGGCACCCTGTTCCTAAATTTCTTAAATCGTAAGAGAAATAAATCTCTTTTGAGCTGGGTGGAGGTGGCACACACTTTAGTCCTGGTACTCGGGAGGCAGAGGCAGGCGAATCTCTGTGAGATTGAAGCCAACCTGGCCTACAGAACTAGTTCCAGGACAGCCAGGACTGTACAGAGAGACCCTGTCTTGAAAAAACAAAAAGCAAAAAACCAAAAAAAAAAATTCCTTTTCTTCACATATTACCCAGACTTGAATATTTTGTTAGGGAAAACACACACCACCACCACCACCACCACCACCACCACCACCACCACCAACAACAACAACAACAACAACAACAACAACAACAACAACAACAACGAAAACTGGACAAATGCAGTGACTTGCCACTGTAACAAACACCATGGTTTGCTAGGAAGGATACATTTTTTCACTTGTTAGTATCTGCAACATCAGGGCCTGTCTATATCCCATCACGCTGCTGTTTAACCTGCAGCAGGCTTTTTCCTTCCTGCTGCCATCCTCCTCAGTCTCGGATCTGGGCTGGTGCAGGTGAGCAGTGGAGGGTGGCTGGAACTGGACTTAGGCAGCAAAGATGCTTGCTTCTCTATTCATCTCTTGGATTGGCACACCAAGAAAGTGGCCACGATGCGTACAGACACTTGGCAACCTGAGGAGGAACGACATGGAGCGTGAAGTTCCGCCAGTGACCAGGGCCAGCTCACGATCCACGAGCAGGGATCGTCTCACCAGCGGGCTGTCCAGTCCCTGCCAGTCCTCCAGACGTCACAGCCCTGGCTGACCGTCCTCAGTCCCTGACTATAGAGTTAAGGACTATTAAGGTTTTAGGCCATCAAGTTTGGGGTCACTTGTCATACAGCAGTGGTTAACTGGTCCCCCACAAATGCCCCAGTGGGCTGTCTTTGCCACAGTCATTTCCCAAGACTAGGGAGTTGAATGAAGCTTTCTCTGATTCTCTCATAGTGTAAGAGTTTGGAAAAATGTTTCTCTTTTCCAGACGTGCAGGGAAGGGCGATCTATGTTCAAGATAAACACAGAGAATAGAACCCACTTTTCAAGGGTGGCAAATTGTGTTTACCCTCTTTTATCTACCTTGAAATTTGGCTTCAGTTATGAAAACTGTAAGTCAAAGAAGGAACTGAACAGAGAACACAGAGCCCCAAGGCAAGTGCTGGCTGCTGGGCTGTTACTTGAGAACCTAGGACTGTCACGGTCACTGTGGGTTTTGTTATCTCAAAACTTAGAGGAGTGCAAATCCCAGCCAATCACAACAGACCCGAAGGAGGAGCCTTTGATGCAGCCCAGGATGGAAAAGCTGCAGGAAGCAAGTGACTTCCACGCTCTGCTCTGAACACACTGGTCTCTGGGTGGCCGGGAGGGTGGGGTCCATCTCACTCCTCACAGCACCCAAGGTGGACTTCCCGGGGGAACATCTCATGGTGGTATTTGCTTGCTCGTATTTAATCAGTTTACAGCTCCACACTCGCCAGACCAATCCTTCTGCAAATATTCCAGGAAAAGGGACCTGGTCCTCCACTGTCACCTCCCTAGCTTCTGTCAAATACAGTCCCACCTGAAGGTAGTCCATGGGCACTCAGCCACTGCCAGTCCCGGGATGTATCTATAGGTGACGAGAGCAGCCAGCTCTGCCCCTGCAGGGTTCACCTCAGCTCCTAACAGCCATGACTCTGCAGCTGTGTTGATCTTAAGTTCTCTGCAAGGCTCATGCTCCTCAGGGCCGATGCTGGGAACCCAGAGGGCCGTGGTTCCTTGCCCCCAAGGTCTTCCAGTTCACTGCCTTCCTGCCTGTGCAGTGGCCCTGACAGGGCATGTCATACCCGGTCATGGGCGGTGAGGCTTGCTTTGTCCCTCAGTGCCAATCATGCTAACCAGGCCTCTGGGCTGAGCTGCAACCTCCTTGCTCTGACTTCGCCATCTGTATTCAGAACTCAGCACTGGGAATTCCGAGGGAAGCCTTGCAGCCTGCAGCCCGATCCTGCAATCAACAATGCAGCTCGCGGCTTTCAGATCATTCCTTGGCTTTGCAATAACAACAACAAAAAAAGTCAGCTGGCCAATCTATACAGCATCTCAAGAGGCAGAGATGACATTTTTCTTCCCCAAGGCTAAGTCTGGTGGAAAGCCATTCTAGGTGCTAGAAAGCATCCTTGAAATATTTCCCCACGTCTGGACTGTGGTGGCGCACGCCTTTAATCCCAGTACTCAGGAGGCAGAGGCAGGCGGATCTATGTGAGTTCGAGGCCAGCCTGGTCCACAGAGCTAGTTCTAGGACAGGCTCCAAAGCTACACAAAGAAACCCTGTCTTGGAAAACAAACAAACAAACAAACAAACAAACAAAAATTTCCTATAACCCACACATCAAACACCAACTCTCTGGGCCCTGCCGTCTGCCATGTCATCTGTCATCTGGTATCGGTCCCTTCCCACCTGTCCATTGTTGTGATTAAACATCACAGAACAGATATTGAAGGAGGAAATATTTGGCTTACACGTTCTGATCACAGCCCATCATGTAGGGGGAGTCGGGGCGGGGACCCCGAGGCAAGAACTAAGGCAGATGCTGTGAAAGAATGCTGCGTCCTGACTCTCTGTCTACAGATTGCCCAGCCTGATTTCCAACACAGCTCAGGACCACCTGCCCAGGGAAGGACCAGCCATGGTGGGCTGGGCCCTCCCCCCACATCAATCATGAATCAAGAAAATGCCCCTCGGTATTTCCCACAGGCCAATCCCCACAGAGGATCACGGGTCATGTCTCAGAGGGTCAGTGAGGTGGTCGGCTTGAGGGACAGCTCCTACCTTGACCAGATGATGAAGTTGGAGAGTCGGAGCGTGTTTCAGCCTAAGAGATGCCAGCTGCCAAGAAAGCACCTCTGGGCAGTGCCAGACAGTGGAATGGAGGCCAGAATGCTTCAGTTCTCCCCCACTCTAAGAAGATTCCAGAATGTGCCCCTTGGTCACTGCCTGGCTTGGGCTGCCTCTTGCCTGCTGTGGGCCTTTTCAGCACTGTGGGCTTGTCATTTGTCCGGCCCCGTCTCTATCCATCTATACACAAGTGGCATTAAGTACAGTCACATGCCAGGTGGTCTCGTGTTTGTGTGTGGAGTGCAGTAAATCCTCAGAGTACGGTTAGTGTGGATGTCATGTCTGCAGTGGCACTGCCCGTCCCTCAAGCACCCCCATTTCTCCTGTGGAGATGGTAGTGATGCTGGTAGTGGCAGCTGACGGGATGTCAGCCCTGCTGGCGTAAGGACTTTGCATGCCAGTTGTTAAGATCTGAATTTATTTTTTATTGATGTGGGACCACATCGTGTAGCCCATGTTGGCCCCAAACTCATGATTCTCCTACCACAGCCTTAGAATTAATCATTGGGATCAGGTCTGTAGGTCTTCCAGGTCCTACAGAAGCTCCTGTTTTGAGGGCTTCCCATCCTCCACACAGCAATCAGCAGAAGTGGGGCAGCTGACTGGATGTGGAGAGCTTGACCTGGGGAATGGCTTGGTTCATTTATGAACTCAGGGCTTCATAGCATGAAGGAGACACTTTGTAAGAACAGTTCTGTCTTGCCTTGGTCTGGCTACTGTGAAGCAGGCAGATTGTTTGGCTAGTCACTTCCTGCTGTGACGGTCTGCTCCACCTAACAGGTTGGAAGCATCCACCCATGGGCTGTGAGCCCTGAAACAGTGAGCCAAGAGAAACTTCTTTCCCTTGTCTCTGGATTAACTCGAGTATTTTGTCCCAGCAATGGAAATCCCACGTGGAGCAGTGGCGCTAATGCTGGGGGTCCCTGATGGCACATTGTTCAGATGCCTTTGCTGCGTGTTTGCAGGAAGGACTGGAGACATGAAGAGATGTGGGCAGCTTGAGAATCTGGAGAATGTTCTAACAGAGCTTTATGGGCATCGTGATAGACTTGACCAGAGTAATGGCTAAGTTTCCATGGGATTGAGAATTGGTAGGAGGTGGACTAGAGGGTGCACACACACATACTTTCTCTCTCACACACACACAGACATACACACATACTCTTACACATACTCACACACTC
>NC_022034.1:4889873-4894204 GCF_000317375.1 Microtus ochrogaster
GAGAGAGAGAGAGAGAATATCTTCCCCCTGAGAACTCGCTAGGCTAAATTTAACAGTAAGAGTGCACTTCCGAGAAGGGTGTTTGCTAAAGAGATCGGTGACATCATAAAGAAGGTAAGAGTGTTACATAGGATGACTGGAAAGACGCCATGAGGGCCTCTCAGGAATCCACGAGACCCCACCATCAGAGTGACAGGTGCACATAAACCGGGCTTCGGGGCCTGTGAGATGGGGCCCACGAGGCACTGGTAATCTGTCGAGTATAATAGGGTTTGGGTTTGGTGTTTGCTCGGCGAGGTCCTGGGGACAGAGCACATCTTGGTGCTGGCCTGTGTCAGTAGGGCTGCCCTCTCACATGGGACATCTACAGCTCTCTTTCCTGGGACACATCCTCCTGCCCAAGATCTGACGAATACACTGAAGGACACATGCCTGGGCTAGAACGGAGGGGTGACCCTGTCCTGTGGGTCTAACAGTGTCATGACAGGGAGAGTCAATAGCTTGTGTGATACAATTAAGGAACACAGCAGGATGGACCAGGGGCTTCTCAACAGCCCTGGGATCCAACCCGTGCCACGTCCACAGGAATTCATCAGGTTACCATGCTTGCTTTGTGGAAACGGGACAAGCTGAGGACACCTAGTGTTCTTACTGGTCCTTCTGAAAATGCTGCCGGGTCCAGGTGGACCCCAAGTCCACACTCAGGTTATGCATTTTAGCCCCTCGAGGACTTGAGAGCATGTTCCCTTCAAAGGCACTAATGACTTGGTAGTGTTGGGGGTAAAGCCACTTTTCCTGGGGCTTTGAGCACCATAGGTCCGATTCTCCTGTGAAAGGAAGATGCAGGAAAACCTCCATGGTCTTTTACAAATATCACTTTTATTCTAAGACTCATGGCAAACACATCAAGAAGCCCTATGTCTGCTAAGAGCAAGGCCGAGCTGTGCCCAGAGAAGAGGGGTCTGATGTGGCCTGATTAGACAGAAGGGCCCTGTTTCCATCGGCTTTAGCAGGTTTTCAACTCCTGCCCCCGGAATAGGAATGCCTTCAAGGGGCAGTGTCTTTGCAGAATTCCTGAAACCCAGAATTCCATCATCTGCTCCCCTCCTCCTGGCTGGACCCCTGAGCAGGGCACAGACACAGAGCATAGTGGGCTTTCTGCACGGTTCCATCCGGCAGGTCTCGGTCCATACCTGGGTCCTCTCCAGCACCATGACTGCAGAGTGTGATCTTCTGCATCCTCTGGAGAATCCTGAAGATCCAAGAACACACATGAACGAAAGTCTTGTGACTTCAGCTACGCAGGGCATCTTCCCAGCTGTGGTCACCCACTGTTCTCCAAGCCTCCTCCTTCCATCCCCCAGCTCCTAGCTCCCACCCCACACCACCTTTCTTCTCCTTCGGCACCTCCTCTTTTCCTCTCTCCATTTTACTGTATCCTTTTAGTTCAACATGTTAGATTTCCCACACTGAGGGTACAGTGAAATTTGTCTTCTGGGATGCTAGATACGTTGATAGGTTCCACGGTGTCTGGATCTAGCTTCCCAAAGCATTGTACGCTATAAACACACATTATTATGAGGTGTCCTTTGAAGCAGACATGAGTAAAATAGATACATTCAAAACACAGAAAGGTACCCTGGCCATGCCTGCTGCTTGTTCTCCACACTCCCTCCTGGTGCCTCATTTCTGTGGGGAGACTCTGTTCTGCCCTAGGCGAGGTTTCTTCCTTGAGGGAAAGCAGCAACACAGTCCTGTCAGGGCGCTTCCCATCCTCCTTATCCATCCCTTCAAGCCCCTGGGCTGGCCCTGTCTGTGGGTGGGCTTGCCCTCTGCTGAGGAGCCGTGGGAGCCTAAGTCTTCCGTGTTTTCCCTGCTGCTGCACCTTGAGTAAATGCAGGGAGCACTCTTGGTGTGTTGGTGGGTTTGATCCGGTGTGGGCGACCTCTGGAGTGGCCTGCAGAGAGGGAGAGCAGACCCAGTGGAACGTATGCTTCCTCTCTGACCCACCTGCTGGCCATAGGCAGGCACAGGACCATAAGTGGCTGGCCCTCTGAGTAATGTGCCAAGGGTCGGCTCACTTCCCCTCCTCCTCAGTTCTAGAGGGAAAGCAGCAGGATCTTCAAGGGAAGGGAATGGAGTCGCCCCTGGATTCACAGGCTGAGCCCAGGTTGTACAGTCTTGCCTGCGGAGAGCCTGCTCTTGCAGTAAGCAATAGGATGCCATGGTCTGATTGTACTTTCTTTGGCATAACGAATCTTTGATATCCTTGGCTTGGAACCCCATATATTCCATGGCTTCTACGACTGCCGGGTCAGGCAAGCTGGGGACCATTTCCTCACAGTGATTTGGTGAAGCCTCCAAGTCTTCCCTGAGCCAGGGGTATGTCATCACCTCGGTCACTGTGGGCCTAAACTTGGGGTTGACTGTCATTAAGTGGCTAAGCAGGTCCCGGAGTTCTTCTGACAAGTTCGAGGGGACAGTATACTTCCCTGCCACAACCTGCCTTCGCAGTTCTCGTGTGTTGACAGAATCAAATGGGACCTTCCCTACTACCATGAAATATAAGACGACTCCCAAGGTCCATATGTCAATCTTGGGGCCATCATATAGCTTGCCAAGTAAGAGTTCAGGGGCGCCATAGGAGTAAGCGCCACAGTGAAAACTTAACCTCTGCCCAGGTTTGACTTGTGTGCCGAGGCCAAAGTCGATGATTTTGACTTTTCCGTTCCCGTCCACCATGATATTGTCCGGTTTCAGGTCCCGATGGATTATTCCAAGTTCATGGCAGTAGCTCACAGCACTCAGTATTTGCCTGAATATCCCCCGGGCCTCGTCCTCCTGCAGGTGGCCAGCCTTTCGGATGTATTGATAAAGCTGTTGTCCCTCGGCCAGCTCCATGACGAGGTATATTCTCTTCTCAGACTCAATCACTTGGAGGAGTGAGATGATGTTGGGGTGGTTGACCGTCATCATGATATCTACCTCGGACATGACTGGATAGCACCACAGTTTCTTTTTTCGAAGCACTTTGACAGCCACTGGGGTCCCTGTGAGGCGGTGGTAGGCCAGCTTTACTTTGGCATAGCCTCCCTGGCCAATGGTCTTCAAGGCTATATATTGAGAGTGGAAGCTCTCTCTGTAAGAGAAGCTGGACTCAGACTTGAACCTTGAAGACTCCTCTTCGCTATCAGAGCTCATGTTAGGCGACAAAGTGTAAATGCTACCTAAGAGAAAGAAAAAGAATAAATAAAAGAAAGAAAGAAGAAATTTTAAGTAAAAACGATAATAATAAAAAAAAAGATAGAAAACTAAGATCCCAGCAAACAACCAACAGCCACAAAAACCAAGAAACACAGGTGCACACACACAAACAGGTACTCACACACAAGTGGACTTAAACACAAAACACATACATATACCACACACATACACAAGCAAACCTACACACACACACACACACACGTCTACACACACACATACAAATACAAGCGCGCACACACACAAGCCACACACACAAGCAAACCTGTAAACACACACTGACACATACACACATACATAGCACACATAAAAACCAACAAAAAACACACACACAACCTCTCTAGAAACAATAAAGTCGCACAGGGCACCACTCCACAGCTCCTCTCAATTCATCCAGAGAATCCAGGCGGAGCCACAGCGTCACACCTGCTGGTAGAACCCTCACAATGGCTCCTGGTGAGGTCATAGCAGGACCTGCCCTGACACGGCTGGGCAGGACGCAAAGGTTCTGGCTCAGGCGGCCTATGGAGACTGGCCTTAGGCCTTGAGGAACCAAAGCCTGTAGGATGCCTTGAGGGCCTCAGGTCTCTGGTTTGAAGGTCTGCGGTGCCTCCTGCTTTACCTTCCTTGTGTCTGCACTTGCCACAGCACCTTTTCTTTGAGTTCTGACAGATGGGCCCAGATGATGCTACAACTTAACTTATAGAAATGTGTTTTTCATGAAATATAATAAAGCAATTAATTACCACTCATGAGGCTGTCAGGAAGATACCTTTCTCATGATTTTCGAGGACACTGGATTCTCACAAAAAGGGGGGGGGCTTGGAAATGGGTGAATAGTTAGAACATTTGCCCTGCAGAGTGTGAGGACCTCAGTGTGAAGCCACAGAACATATGTGAAGCCTGGACACAGCAGCACACACCTGAAATATCCTAACTCCCTGGAGCAGGAAAGGCAATGAAGACAAGAAAACGCCTGGGGGTTTGTGGGCCAGGTAACCTGGCGTAAGTGTTTCAAATCACAGACCTTGCTTCAAGCAAGGCAGAAGATGAGGAAAATGTCCTCTCAC
>NC_022034.1:4894304-4896024 GCF_000317375.1 Microtus ochrogaster
GAAAAAGAATAAATAAAAGAAAGAAAGAAGAAATTTTAAGTAAAAACGATAATAATAAAAAAAAAGATAGAAAACTAAGATCCCAGCAAACAACCAACAGCCACAAAAACCAAGAAAACCAAAAGCACATACATAGAAAGCCAAGGAAATTCAACCTGGCTGCAAATCCCTAAGGAGAGAGGAACAAGGCTCAGCAGCACCAAGAAAACCAAAAGCACACATATACAAAGCCAAGGAAATCAAACCCGGCTGCAAGTCACTAAGGAGGGAGGAACAAGGCTCAGCAGCACCAAGAGCAAATGCCACTAATTGCCTACAAAGCAAAATGTACAAAGAAATATACAAAGGATCAAAGAAATAAAAAAATTAGAAAATCCAAGCAATATAATAAAAAAGCAAGCAGATTCCAAACAAGCAAAACTACATAAAAACTAAAAACATGGAAATCAAAACAAAATATAACAAACCCCTCAAAACCTCTAGAATATACAAATAACTAAATAATAATAATAAACACTAGGAAAAACAAACACCCCAATGTTGATAGGTAACTGATAAAGGATTTCTCAGAAGACACAAAAAATGACTTAAGAAATATATATATTAGTTTAATTTGCATTTTCCTGTCGGCCGAGGATAGTGGTTTATTTTATCTTACTCTACTCAGAATGGCTAAGACTAACAAAAGGCAGCAAATGCTGGTGTGGGTGTGGAGGGTGGAAACCCTCAAGCACCGCTGATGGGTGTGCAAACTGGTGTGGCCACTGTAGAAATCAGTGTGGCTGTTCCTCAGAGAGCTAGCACGAGCTCGACCATGCCATCCAGCTTGCCCACTCCTGGGCATACACTCCAGGGGCTCTATTTTCTACCACAGAGATGCATGCTCATGCATGTTCAGGGCTGCTCTAGTCACAATTGTAGCTGGGTTGTGTAAACAGCCTAGATGCTGTGTCCCTCAAATGACAAGATGCCAAAGAAAACGTGGTATCCATACATAAAGGAATCTTATTCGGCTGCAGGAGAACTGACATTATGAGATTTGTAAGTAACTGGACGGAATGGGAGAACATTACACTAAGTGAGGCTAGTCAGACCCAGAAAGACAGACATGTTCTCATGTTCTCATTCGTATGTGGACCCTTTCATCAAATCCTTAGATTTATTAGTGCAACTCTCGGACCTCATTAGGGAAATTACTTTGTGCAATAGTTAACACAGAGACTCACAACTTACCAAAGAATGGAGAGCAGATGTCAAGGGAATGCTCTTACCCTTCCCGCGAAGGCACAGGGACCACCATGAAAAGGAGCCTGAGAGACTGTAGGAACCAGAGGTTGGGGAAAGAGCAGAGCAAAATATGATCTTCTTGACATGACAGGACCCCTGCTCTCATGGATTGGCAGCAGCTGTGGCTGCCTGCCTAAGACCTATAGAAAACCAGACAGCCACAGTCCGCAGACCTGCCCCATGGAGGAGCTATCGACATGGGATGGTTTCTGGGGAAGGGAGTGTCATTTCTCCTCAAGAATGTGGCTCCTGGGAGGTCAAACCCACTCCAATGGATGCCCCCACACACAGGTGTTCCCACACCTAACCACACGTGCACCTATAAAATACTTACACACGGCCGGGCGGTGTTGGCTCACTCCTTTAATCCCAGCACTCGGGAGGCAGAGGCAGGAGGATCTCTGAGTTCGAGACCAGCCTGGTCTACAGAGCT
>NC_022034.1:4897901-4898510 GCF_000317375.1 Microtus ochrogaster
GCTCACACACTGAGAGGTCAGAAGAAGTCCGTCATTATGTGCAGTATTAGATGAAAACAAGCACACCTTATGAACTATGATTCTCTAGCAAAACATTCCTTCAAAAATGAGGAAGGAATGAAGAAACTCCCAGAGACGAACACTGAGTTAAGGGATTTCGGGTAAAATGAAAGGGCAGGCCACACTAATTCAGAGTCTCCAGAAGAAATGAAGAACTTCTGTACAGGCAGGAGGAACTTTGTTTCCCCCAAGAAGTGAGAGAGACCGTGTCACAAGACCCCAAACAGCAGCGTCGAGCCTGAGCCTGAAGTCCAGAGATGTCTCTCTGTGGCAACAGTGCCTGGAGCAGACAGGCAGCAGACAGATGTGAGAGCAGCATCTGGTGTGTTCGTGGGAAAGATACATGGGAGTGGTGGGGTTTTAGCATTTCTGTGTAATCTCCATGACGACACAAAAAACTAGAATAACACAGAGAAGAAACTCAAGCATTTCTTCACTAAAAAAACAAAAACAAAAACAAAAAAACAACTAAGAGCAAAGGACAATAAGCAGTAATGAGAGACAGAGGCTGTAAGGTTGTGTGGTCTCCTTAGTGACCACTGAATGCTC
>NC_022034.1:4899030-4904174 GCF_000317375.1 Microtus ochrogaster
GAGAGTGGAAAAGGAAAGAAACAGAGAGAAATCTGCCAGCCCTGGCCGTTGTGACTTTGCATCTGAGCTTCAAGTGCCCGGGAGTCCACACTGGCCTGAGTCAGTGATCTCAAGTTCAAGGCCCTGCCTCCTGGTTTATAGCATCAATCCTGTTAACAAATTCAGAAAAGAATATTACATAAGAAATGTAAAATGTATAAGGTTGGAAGACATAAAAGCTTAATTCTTTAAGAAAATGTTTTGAGGTCTTAAAAGATAGTTTTAGGATGGTGATACAAGTTATGATAGAAATTGATTTAGGTATAAAACTTTAAATTCATCAGGTTAAGATAGATAATAGATAATTTTCTCCAAATATACCAAATACAGATGGTCTGGACATTTTGAATATAATTCTTATCTGGTAATTGTTCTTACTGTATATAGTTTTACTATGTTTGAGTTAACCTTCCCTTTTTATTTAGAGAAAAAAGGGGAAATGTTGTGGGATATTTGTACACTGTGAAGATATAGTGCCGTGATTGGTTTAATAAAGATCTGAATGGCAAAAAGCTAGGCAGGAGGTATGGGCAGGACTTCTGGGCAGAGAGAGGAAGTAGGCGGAGATATTTGAGCCACAGAGGAGACACCAATGAGACATGCAGGGAGTTGGACATACAGAATAAAAGAGGGAAAAAACCATATGGTAAATGCAGATTAATAAACGCAGGTTAATTCAAGTTGCAAGAGCTATTAGGATAGGCCTAAGGTAAGGTCAAGATTTCATAATTAATAAGACATCTCTGTTCTCATTTGTGAGCTGGTGGCCCAGAAAACATCTGTCTACATAGCAGAACAGGAAGAAGATAAGGCAAAAATCAGGGCAGGCAGGAGAAGCAAGGAAGCTTACTCAGGGTCCTCAAATCAGCTGGACTCCTCCTTTTTTCCTTCTCTTCTGGAGTCTATAACGTTTCTTTAGAGCACCAGATTGGCTCCCCAGTTGGAGCAAAGCCTAACCCCACTCCACACACACCTGAAAACACAGTTGTCATCCTCACGCCTAGGGAGAAGTGCTGGGGACCGCCATGCATGAGCTGTGCTGGTAAGGGTGCACCCCGTGCTGCCGTCCAGGTTCATAGAGAATACACTGTGGAGCTGCAGATGGAAGGAGAAGCCGTGACAAACTCTGGTGGGCATTTCCACTGAGTGGAACTGCCAAGGAACTAAGGCACACCACAGCGTCCCCTAGGGGGCCAATAAGCAGCCAGGAGAGCAGCCGGTGAGCCCTGGTAATGCTCAGGTGCCATTGCTCGCCTCGGCCTTGACCTCCTTGTCAAAACTAAATCATAGAACGAGGGTATTAACACAGGCATCTGCCCAGCCTCGCAGCACCCTCTTCAGAGTAGGAGTGAGTCTCCATCCTGATCTCCACGCCCATGGAACTGTGGGCATTAGAATCAAAGCGTGTGTGTGGGGGTGTGGGGGTGTGTAAAACTGTCTCTACTGACTGATAAAATGACCCTGCAGAATTCCTGAGGAATGAACAGAAATTATTTCCTTTCTTTCTAGGCAGGCAGCTGCCCTGGGTGCTAGAGAGTGAGTGAATAAGTTAGTGTGTGTGTGTGTGTGTGTGTGTGTGTGTGTGTGTGTGTGTGTGTATGTGTCCCAGTCTGCCTGGGTTTTGGGGTGACTCCATTTCTCCACTGTGCTGCCATGTTTCCTCACTTGGAAGATGGAAGTAATGCTCCATGCCCTATCCAGCAGGATTACTAACAACATGAAAATCTACCATGGAGAAGCTCTAACCCCTGTTGGAAACTGACCTTCAACTCAAGGATCCTTGAGTAGCCAAATTGAACTCTGAGTGGTAAAAGGGTTGAGCTACTGGGGTATCTCCCGAGTCTGTGACATTGGCCACTCTCTTCCTCAGCAGTCCAAAGACTAGCCAGGCCTAGCAGGCTCCTGGGGAGTGATTTGCTTGTCTCTATACGGAGGCGGTGGCTTTCAGAAGCATCTTCTAACTTGCACCCAAACTAGCTCTCCCCTATATGCCCCCAAATAAGAAGACAAGTTTGGCTTTAATCTCTCTGGCAGTACATACTAAGTGCCAGCATGGACCAAGCCACTTCTGCTATTCTCATGTGCAGCCCTGAAGAGGGCTGAGCCTCTGCTGTGGATACCACACTCCTAATGGAAATTCACTCTTGCCTCTCACTTAGTTCTGTAAACCATACAGTGATTTCCGTCGGGGATGCCTGGGTCATAAGAAATGTTCAAGGTTCCTAAACGGTTCTTTAAAAAAAACCTACTTTTTGTCTTTACATGGCTTGGGGCATGCTCTATTGTTTCAAATGCTTAGAAAGGCATCTGGGTTTTGTTCATTGTTAGTTCCAGCTGTGCTTTTGATGGCAAAACACAGGTGGGTGAAACGCCCGTCCCTGTAGCATTTCCATAGGGAGACACGGGAGACACCGCTGCATTCTCCAAAGGGCACAGTGACTTCACTAGCCTGCAGGGAAGCCAAGCTGGGCTGGTGGAAACGGCTGGTGCTTTCTCTTCTGACATCCTGAAGCCAAGATGGAGAGGAATATGGAGACCTACTCAAAGGGCCTCAGACTGTTGTCTTTAAAAAGGGAGGAGGGTGGGGGATAGCTCAGGTCCCCCAGAAAGCAAAAATACAGCGGCAAACTAATACTGAGAGGCCGGAAGCAAATGTGATCAATTATGCGCCAAGAAGAGCTCAGCGAGTGGTCCGTTGCCACTCCCCTGAGAACTGCCTTTCCCAGTCCCTCTTGCTCACAGGGAATGTGCTCACAGGGAATGTGCTCACAGCATGATCTTGCTCAGCCCAGGGAGAGCTCTGGCAGAAATGTAGCCTTTGATCTATTAGTTACAAAAACACCAGGAAAGGGTAAAACGATTGTTCTTCCAGGACTACGCCCCCTCCCAGAGCCGCACAGACAGAAAGCGAAGCTTTGCACAGCATCTGTGGTCTGCAGGCGGCCGCTGATCTGAGCTCTTTTCCTTCAGGTTTGATGCGGTGCACATCACTCAACCCTGAGGCCAGTCACAGCTAGGTAGATCACTGGGACAAGCCATGAAACAAGGCAGCTCACAGCACAGGGAACACGCAGCAGCCCCAGCTAGCCTGTGTTGTACAGAAGTCCCTGCATCCTGCAGCCAAGGTAAGCTGGCAGAGGCGCCCCGGGCACAGGTGCCCAAGGTTCAGCTGTGATAAAGCTGTGCTCTCTGGTAGAGAGGAATCACACAGGATCCTCTGCCCTGAAACATACCTGGACCGGCAGAGAACAGAAAATAGGCCTCGGGAGCTAATGGCCTCAGGCGAGACCTTCCTTGTTCAGGATTCTTGGCTTCAATGAGGCTGCTAGGTAGATTCTTTGTGGTACCCTGGCAATGGTAGTAAAACCACATCCCTCAGAAAGACTTACCAACATATCATGGCATGCCGACACTATCAGCTCCCTGACCTCATAACTAAAGAGTGTAAGACAGGAAGCTGCATTTGTTCCAATGGCTGCGACTGTTATTACACTCCTTCATGATCTGACGAGATGCTTGACAGAAGCAGCGTTAGGAAAGAAGGATGCATTTCGGGTTCACAGTTTGGGACTGCAGTCCACGGGGGAGAGGGAAATCACAGTGGCAAGGGTGAGGCGGGTCTCATGCCGCATCTATGCGCTGGAAACATGTCTCAAGTGACACACTGCTAAAACATAAGACATGCAACTATGGGTTAGTATTTATTTACTTATTCACTTTGGAGACAGTGTCTCACATTGTAGACCAGGCTGGCCTCACACTTACAGAGATCCGCCTGCCTCTGCCTCCCAAGTGCTGGGATTAAAGGTTTGTGCCAACCGTGCCCTATGATTGTGAGTTAAGAGGCGTCAGACATAACATCACTGAGAAGCTTCTTGCTCTGTGTGAACCTTTGTTGTGCGTACCACGGGTTCCTCAGCTGTGCGCCACAGATGAACGGTTCCACATCCTTTCACTGAGCCGCATCAGATTCTTTGGGGGGGGGGTTTCACCCTTCTGTATATAGACCAGGAGTAGAAAACCATATCCCTTAGGTCCAGAGAGGGACCCAGCTTCTGTCACACACGGCACCGACCAAGAAAATGGTGCTAACACTGCACACAGTTGATCAGTATTTGCCCGGGACTTGGATGGAACAGCCAAAGAAGACACGCTTTCTAAAACTTTCTGAGGGAAGAGAATAGGAGTCGGGGCTTCTGAGGAGGGAGTGAGGGAGACTGAAGATGAATGGAACCTGCTCACAAGCACATGGGCCCCCGAGGACGATTCCATGGTCTCCTCTGACTCTCAGCCAACCATGGGAAGTGAAGCCTTTGCAAATTCCGCTGAAGTCAACTGGAGCTGCTAGGTGTCTTCCACTGGCCAGTGGCCGCCTTGCCCCACTGAGTCGACCTCATTCTGTAGGTCTCCACTCTGTAGCAGGAGGGACAAGGAAGGGGATTTCCTTACTCCCTTGTTGCTTGGATGTGAGTCCCCAGGGTTGTACTGTGTCTCTGGAGTCAGGGCCAGTGAGTTGACTCCTGGCTCATGGCAGATGTCTGCTCAGGAGGAACCTGACATCCCAGTCCATTTGGCCGCTCTGCCTGCAGAGGTTTGACAGGGCTGAGACCCTCCTAAAGGGGCACACGAGGGAGAGGCATCGTCCTCGTTTCTTTTCCCATTGTGATAAAATCCTTTGATGAGGGCAACTCAGGGAAGGAAGGGTTGGTTTCGGCTTCAGTTCAAGGTATGTCCTCCATGGTGGGGAAGTCGGAAGACCTTAGTTACAGTGAATTAGCCACTAGGGGGCAGAGAGAGACGGATGCACACTGCCGCTCCACCCCTTTTCCCCTTACATAGTGAGTAGGTCATGCTAACCCTCAGAGGTTCTTTGGAAATGGTGGTTTCCCTTCCAAGCACAGTCCTCTGTTAGGAATATTTTCTAACTGAGCCTTTCTGCTGGCGCAAAAATCTCCAATCAAACCAGATTAGACAGAATCAAAAATGCCCGCGTTTAATGAATGCCATGCTCCCGGGTGGCCAGGAGCATGCGGGGGGGGGGGGCGGAGGGAGAGTATGTACCACGCAAAACCTGAAACCACGTGTTGCTCTTTCTGCCATGAACC
>NC_022034.1:4904274-4909958 GCF_000317375.1 Microtus ochrogaster
CACAGTCCTCTGTTAGGAATATTTTCTAACTGAGCCTTTCCGCTGGCGCAAAAATCTCCAATCAAACCAGATTAGACAGAATCAAAAATGCCCGCATTTAATGAATGCCATGCTCCCGGGTGGCCAGGAGCAGGGGGGGGGGAGGGCGAGACAGAGGGAGAGCACACGCAAAACCTGAAACCACGTGTTGCTCTTTCTGCCATGAACCTAAATACCCTGTGGGAGTGGTTCTGACCCTCCTGGTGGAGGGGTCAACACTTGGCAGGCTGGGAGTTGGAGTGCAACTCAATATTACATTTTAGACTCTTTGAATATAGGGGTGTTAGAGGGCTGAGATCCCACTTTTGACCAAACATCTCAGAGACTTGGATATAGGGGCATTGGCTCCAGTCTGGCCACTTCCTGCAGGCATGGGGCAATGTGTACGTGAGGGAGCTGGGAGTTGGTGCGCTCAGGCTCAGCGAGAGGTGTGGCTGGGGCACCATCTGGGTTGTTGTCATCCTGGAGTCCTCAGGCAGCTGTGTTTTGAGGGAGATGAGAAGGCAGGTGGTTAGGAGAAAAAAATTATTATTGGCCTATGAAATACAGCTAGCCATGGGATGGGACACAACAGCAGATAAAACCAGATTTTAGTTGGCATGTGTTCTTGATCTAGAAGAGTTGGTATCAATGGTGAAGTCCCAGGAACTGGTATAGGTCATTGGTGTTGTCTGGGGAGTGCTTTGTGGGTTGATCTTGGCCCAGGCAGCAGGATTGAACTGTAAAATATGCTTGAAACTGGCTGGGGTTAGCAAAAAGCTCTGGAGACTGCTAGGTTTTTTCGTTTTGTCATTTATTTATTTATTTTTACTAGACCTGGTTTTTGATAGAGCAGCAGAACTTTTTAGGAACCTGTAAGAGAACCAGAACAGATTTACATCTTGGTGTCATAGCAAAAGACTATTGCTTTAGGTTAAGACAGTTAGGGAAATTGGGAACCCTGGATTCTTTAAGATACACCTGAAACCTGTTAGGCACACCTGTTGTAGGAGCTGCGGGCCTCTTCCCACAGTCTGGCTCCTGGTCGCTTGGCTACCTTATGCCCCAAAATAACAACATGGAAACTGGATTCTTTTAAACACTGCTTGGCCCATTCTATCTAGCCTCTTCTTGTCTAACTCTCGCACCTGGACTAGCCCATTTCTAATAGTGTATGTAGCACCCCAAGGTGCGCTTACCGGGAAGATTCTAGCCTACGTCCATCCTGGGTCGGAGCTTCATTGCATGTGCACCCAAGAGCTGAGCTATGGTGTCTGTATGAAGCGTCTACCTGACTTCCTCTTCCTCCCAGCATTCTGTTCTGTTTACTCCTCCCACCTATGTTTTAACCTATGATGACCAAGCAGTTTCTTTATTTTTTAACCAATGACCTTCCTCCATCACACACCTGTCTGTATTTTAGCAGAAAACAATATGAAGTAATAAGTTAATGGTACCTTAAGTTGTCCAATGCCATTAGACATATCTGGGAGGGATAAATGAGCAAAAATGAGATAGCTTTTTGGGTACACAGGCAATCCCAAATCCTCTCCTTGGTCCTTGGAGAACACCAGTCTTGGAAGCAGTGCCTGCTGTTAGTTGCTGAGTACAAGAGGCCCAAAGTTTTTTCCTGTGTGTTTGTGGGGGAAGGGGGAAGATTTAGTCTACTTGTCTTGGCAGGATGAGGAGATCGATCCTCCCAAAGGCATCCAGGAAGCTGAAGAGGTGGAAGGCCTCTTTTTGCTGTGTGGGTTGCTTTGCCAAACCCAAAGGCAAGGCCAGGAGGTGAAAGGTTCTTTGCAGCCATGTATCTTCTCAGAGGAGCTATAGGATGCTGTGGAAGCTGGCGTGTCTGTGTTAGAGGCTCTTTTGTTAAATGCCATACTCTCAGATCTGTAAAGGCACTTGAGAACTTGGTACCATTACCTGTTATTAAAGTGTGCGTATAAGCTAAATTTAGGCGTGTATTTTATCCAATAAGTTACAGTTTACCAATGCTAGTAAATGTAAGAAGTTTAAAAGGAATATTTTAATAAGTCAAAGAATCTTAAAATGAGCACACATGCACACAGAAACATTTATAAAGTTACAGACATACTGTGGCCACATAATCAGCTGAGCAACCCAAAATTTTGGCATAGGCAGGCAGCAAAAGCCAGACAAGCACAGAGGTGATCCCATAAAGGACCAGACTAGCAGACGCTGCAAGAGGAAACAGAAACATAAGGATGAAACATCCATACAGTTTTAAAGTGGAAGGACGGGGGAAAACCGAATCCACTGTAGAGAGTCAAACAGCTAGGGGGGGGAGGGGTCCAGAGTGATCCCGGTGTAGGCGGAAGAAACCAGAGAGTAGAAGGGGGGGAGGGGGAACGGAGGGATGGACAGATTTTTTAAAATCCCAGAGTGAGAGGAACAGTAAACAGCTAGGGGGTGGGGAGGGGGTCAGAGTGATCCCAGGGTAGGTGGCAGGGGCCAGCGAAGCATAGGAAACAGTTGATGGGTGAGGGCCTTTCCGAAGGGACGGATGGTGGCCTCTGCTGTCCTTGGCGGGTGGAAAGGGAGTCAGGTTTAGATCCCCGAGTCGGGAACTTGAGCTGACTGTGCCTCTGGCAGTGGTGTTGAGCCCCGTGGGCGACAGAGAGGCAGAAGTGGGGACAGGACAAACTGCGGGCTACGAATCAGTGGAGAAGGAGAGGCAGAGGCAGGGGACAGGAGTGTGCATCCAGAAATCGGGGGTTACAGAGCCTTAGATAGCCCCAATGTAAAAGGATTTTTTTGCAAAAAGCTGCTCAAGGACATTTGAGTACTTGGTTTGGAATTGTAAGGACCCATTTTAAAAGTCTATGCCCAATGGGACTCAAGTCTGTTGCAATGCATCCATCAAACAGAGCCCTTGAGTAAAATGGGGGTACATGAGAGTGGGGACATCTCCCCACACCCATGTCCCGTCTCAACGAAAGCCTGACTTTTGCCGTGTGGATCAGGCTCCTGGCATGATCCACAGCTTCAACGAAAGCCCAAAAAGCTAATGAGTCACCCTGGGGACCCTACTGGCATAGAGCCAAAAGAAAGGGAACTCACCGAGTCCAAATTTGAGTGTGGCGGAGAGCATGGGGTATGAGCGTTTTCTAGCATGGTGGAAAAAATAGACCCATCTCAATGGAACCTCCAAGATGTTGGGAATATTTCCTAACCAAGCCTCTCTGCCAGTGCAAAACACTCTAACCAAACCAGATTAGACCGAATCAAAAATGCCCACATTTAATGAATGCTGCACTCTTGGGTGGCCGGGAGCATGGCAGGGGAAAGACAGAAGGAGAACACTCACAAAACACATTCCTTTTTCAAGCCCAAACCTAAATACCATGTGAGAGTGAGTGGTCCTGGCCCTCCCCGGGGAAGGGTCAGCACTTGGTAGGCTGGGAATTGGAGTCTAAGTGCTAGGCAGTTCCCAGGCCAGGAGCTGGGGTGACTCTTTCAACTCAACATTACATTCGGGACTCTTTGGATATGGGGGTGTTAAAGGGCTGGGGTCTCACTTTTGACCAAACATCCTCCATCTCTGAATCATATCTGAATCTGAGTATAGAGAACTTTGGGCGGAAGGCATCGTTTGAAGACTTCCTGATAGTGGGATGGACACTGTCCAATCACAGCAGGTTGTGCATGGCAGCCTCTTCGGTACATTCACGTACAAGCACGTACTGTTGATCATCGCGGCAGGAACTGTGCCTAAGTAGGAACAGAACACAGATGAGATTCTGTGTTCCTGGCAGCTGAAACCCCACTGGAGGGAGCTCCTTGGGGTATCACTTGTTTTTCTCAGGACTCATGGGGAAGGGGATGCTTCTGAGGAAAGCTGCCCTTTTCACATTGGCAAGTCCAGTTGTGGCCGTGAGCAGCCAGCCAGCCAGGTGGTGCCTGCTCAGGAAAGTCCCCCAAGGGGCAGCTGGCTAAACACAAGAGGATGACAGAAGCTGTTAGAGATACAGAGCCAAGGCCAAGTGCTCCCACATGTAGAGTTGTACTGGTGTTCTAGGAGAGTGTGCCCTTCCAGGGGTGGGTGTATCTCTCCATCACCAGTCCTGCCTGGTTAGCACATCTGGCCACTCCCTTGAGAAACCAGCCCCACTAACACCAAGTCCTAGTTCTTGGACATCAGAATCCTGTCAGCTGTTACCTGAAGCTATTTACATCCCAGTAAACATCAACTGAGAAAATGTCCAGTTATTGTTGGGTTTTGGATGGGGGCGGGGGCGGGGGGCTCCTCAAGAGGGACAGAGAGACTATAGGGACTGAGGAGTTTATTAGAAGAGTTAATAGTGCCAGGGACAGAGAGGCAGCAGCACAGTGGGGTCTCTGCAGAGAGAAATCAGAATCCACGCAGCAGGAGAGCCCTGTCTCCTGTCAGCCCTCTGAGGATAGGGTGGGTTTCACAGCACGAGTCTGCAGTGGGCTCTCTGATTCCCAGGCTGGAGGCAGGGAAGGGGTAGGAGCAGAGTGTGAACAGCGCCAATAACCCTTGTGACATTAACTCATTTCCCAGGTGAGAGATCTGGGCCCTGGGACTGTCTGTTAGCGCAGGACTCACAGACAACACAGCTGGGTGCCTCAGTTGGGTGCCTGTCTGTATCCTTGAAAGGAGAGAGAAAGCTGCTGCTGATTGTGACCTGAGCCTCAGTCAAATGCTAACATCACAGTCAAACAGTTCTTCTGCTGCGCAGCGCCTTTCCTGTGAGCTCCCAGAGAGAGCAGATGCCAGATTTCTTTATCAGCAGTGTGAGGCTTCTGGGACTTGCTGCCTTCCCAAGTGCCCTCTGCAGAAAGGAACTTGGCAAAGCTCGTCCACGTATGGGAACTACTGCCTTCTGGAGGACAGGGACGTGGCCAATGCCCTCTGGCCGGTGATGTCTGCAAGCCCTTTGTACAGGTCTCCAAAGCATGCTTTGTCTACGAGACAGCTTGTTTGTATAGTAGATTCAGTCCCAAGTTTCTGAATCTAGGAGCTTCTTAAACATTGTTTAATTAAAGTTCTTAACTGACTTTCTTTGCCATTCTAGAACGAGGCAATGATTTGTTCCATGAAGTAGAATGTGTTCTCTAAGTCTATTTTAATCAGTTAAACTAGAATTCCTTTAAGAATTGATGACCTGGTTTGTTTTTCAGGGTTAACAACGTTCAAATCTAACAGGCAGAGGCCCTGCTAACCCATTCCCCTACACTTAGAGACAGAGCCTGTGTAAAGACTTTCTTGGAATTCCAAGAACTTTCTCTCAGGCTGAGTAATTGGGTCTGACTGGAATTCTGACTGCAGTGTCCCCAAATCTGCCCTAGAGTGCACAGAGAATCAGTTTGGATCACTTTTTCTCCAAGTCCCCTCTTTCCAGTCTTTCCCTGAGTGTGAACATAGCCTGGCTCTCTGCTGACTGAAGGAAGCCCATCCTGGCTGGCTCTCAGGTCCTAGAGAGACTGAAGTCAGCTCAGCACAGGCAACCTGCTGTGGAGATCAGCTCTTGAGTAATAAGAAGCTGCGGAATCAGTGGAATCAAGCCTCATGCTGATTTCATCTTTGAAGTAAATCATACACAACTTTGAAAATCAAGATAATTTTCCTCTAGAAATATCTTACTTTTATGTGGCTTTTGCAACAGTGTTTTTTTTTT
>NC_022034.1:4910318-4919369 GCF_000317375.1 Microtus ochrogaster
TCCGCCACCACCGCCCGGCGATAACAGTGTTTATTTTAAACTCAAGACCATGCCAAAGAAAGGCGTGCGATTTTTATGGTTATCAGAGAAAGCTCACGGAGAGGATGCCTTTGAGGGGAGTCCGACGTTGGAGCAAACGGCGTTTGCTATGGGTCACATCTAGTTCTTCTCGGTTGTGTCTCATGTTCCTTCGGTGGCTCCGTTTCCTCACTGTGGCCATGACAAAATACTCTGACAAACGCCACTTAAGGGGCAAGGGCTCATTCAGCTCACAGCTCTAGGTAACAGTCGGTCTATCACTGCAGGGTTGGCATGGGGGAGTGGCAGGCACAGTCAGTGACGTGGTCACACCGCAATCATGGTAGAGCACCTCTGAGGTGAAACAGGATCCCTAGGAGATTGCAGGCAACTTTTCTCAGCCTTGCAGGTTAGCACAGAAAGGAATGTCTGTAGAGACCAGACCGCCTGTCTCCCTTGGGCTAAGAGTTCCAGGAAGGAGAGCCTGCAGGAAAGGAACACAGGTCTGTGGCTATAACTCCCTTAGTCCCAAGCCCTCATCCCACTCCTGTAAATAGAGATTCATAGCTGGGATCTACTTCTGGCAGACCCTTCAGTTTCCCTCAGGAGAGAGGCTACTCCTTGCTGTGTGTACTAATAAACACATCTGTTGAAGGTCAGACCCCTGTCTTTTTTGGCCTCTTGTCTCTTTATGGGGCCGAAGAATCTAATGGTCAAGAAGCAGAGGGCAAGGGCTGGAGAGATGGCTCAGAGGTTAAGAGCATTGCCTATTCTTCCAAAGGTCCTGAGTTCAATTCCCAGCAACCACATGGTGGCTCACAACCATCTGTGATGGGGTCTGGTGCCCTCTTCTGGCCTGTAGGCATACACACAGACAGAATATTGTATACATAATAAATAAATAAATATTTAAAAAAAAAGAAGCAGAGGGCAAGAGACACATGCATGCTGGCACACAGCTTGGCATCTCCACTCTTGTGCAGTCCAGGATGCCCTGGCAGGTATCGGTGTCGTTCAGAATGGAGATCCTCCCGTCTCCTCCCATCTCATCCATTAGTGAGATAATCCCCGTAGACCCGCCAGAGGCCGGTCTTCCCGACGATTCCTTACTCTATCGAGCTAACAAAAATCACAGGGAATTCTGGTCAGTGGACCACGAGGAAGGGAATGAATGAATGAGTGAACAAATGAATGCTGGAGAATGGTCCAGAAACCTCGGCAAACCTAACGAAGGGCCAGGCAAGACAGCCAAGGTGACTAGTAAGTCAGATTCCAAGACCTTATGAATTTAATCCATGTCAGACTTTGGGGAGGGAGACATTATACAGGTCACACAAATGTGAAGACAGAATGGGGATGGGGTGGGGTAAGGGTGGGGGTGTCGATCCCACAGCCCAGCAGGACCCACACAAGTCTGGATATGGTGACCCAGCACCTTAAGCTGTAGCTGTCTGAGACTCACTTTTGCTTCATCGGTTTTAAATGTGGAATAAGGTAATTTTAAACTTTTTGTGGGCGTGACATTTTCCCAAATAGACTGAATCTTAAATTTAGATGTGGGTATTGTGTAACACGGGGAGTAAGTATCTGTGTTGTCTGAAATCTTGAATAACCAAGAGCAAGGGAGGCAGAGTGATGACTTCACTGTGTGCTGGGGACATAATGTCATCAATGGGTCAGTCCCAAGTGCATCCAGCGAGGAGTAAAAGCCTCAAGATAGAGGCTAATCCTTAGAGAATGCACACACCAGCATCAGGACCCTGGGGCTGGAGAAGGGTTTCTCTAACGGGGGTTGATGACATAAGCCATGGGAAAAAAGGGAAGACAGCATTGGACAGTGATCTGAAGAGCAAACACACCAACAGGAGATGTTTTAGCAGCTCATAACAGTGTATGAATGGGGCGGGTACTGCATGGCGTCCTTCAGACCAGTCTGGGATCTCCTCACGAGAGACAACTGCTAAACAACAGAGCAGGGGCTGTTCTGTGATTTAATGGTGATGATTATCATAATTATTATAACAGCTTCCATTTGGTTATTCAATGGGCCAGGCACTTTCCCATGCACTTACATACTTCATTACTTCATTTTTAGAATAATCTGCAATATAGGTTAAAATTTTCACTTAAACGTTGCTCAATTAGTTAATTCTTTGGCTGAGTCTCTCTCTTTCTCCCTCCCTTGCTCTCTCCCTCCCTCCCCCACACGCATGCATGCACGCATGCACACACGCACGCACACGGGTTAGCAGGAACACAGGGCACACGAGTAGCAGCATGCCTACAGACTGCTCACACCAGCCTGGGCCGAGGGACAGCGTGGTGCTAATGTTAGGACAGCAGGCCCGGCTGGCTTTCTGCTCTGGGCTTCCTGGTGCTCCCTTCATCTCCACACAGCATAGCGACGTCCTCTGGAGATAAGTGCGCACCAGCGCACACACAGCTGCTTCCCTGTCTTAATGATCACACAGAATCCCCTTCTATAAATGAGCTGTAATTTATTCAGCCAGACCCCTTTAAGGAGCATTTGGACGGCTGCCAATCCTTGGCTCTTAAACCCCGTTTGTGCAAGAGATACCATGATTTCACAAATGGACAACTGCCCGGACTCAGCTTCTCAGAGCGGATCCCCGCAGATCCCTGGACCCCCTCATGCAGTTTTCTTTCTCTGCTCCAGTTCTCTGTGAGGCCATCTCTCCATAGATGCCCACTAAAGCGACATCACAGTCTGTAGACAGGAGCGAGCTGTAGCCCAGCTGCCTCCTGTAGGCCACACATTAAAAATACTGTGAAATGTAAAACAGTGTCCTCTTTTCTCTGACTTTTAACAGTACAATTTTCATGTGGTGGAGTTATTTTTATTGTTTTAATATAGTAAACATCTTTTGAATTTCTCATTTTAGTAAGCTGGGGAGACAGCTCACCCAGTAAATGCTTGCCTTGCGAGTCTGAGGACCTGAGTGCAATTCTTAATACTCAATGTTAACATAACAAAACAAAACAGTCTAGCAGTGGCGCACACCTTTAATCCCAGCACTCGGGAGGCAGAGGCAGGCCTCTCTGTGAGTTTGAGGCCAGTCTGGTCTCAGAGAGTTTCAGGACAGCCAGAGCAACAAAAGAAACCCTATCTTAAAAAACAAAAACAACAACAAATAAACAAACCACCCCCTCAAACAAAACAAATGAAAACCAAAAAACAACAAACAAAGAAACAACAATAAAAAAATAAACAAACCCCAAAGGCCCAAGTGTGGTGGTGCACACTCAATCTCAGTGCTGGTGAGACAGAGCCTGGCAAATCCCAGGGGCTAACTGGCCAGCCAGCCTACCATCCTAGGCAAGATAGGTAAGATAGGTCCTAGAGAGAGGACCTATCTCAACGAGCAGCGGTGGGCAGCAAGGCAGCGGTGGGCAGTGCCAGGGGAATAACACCTGAGCATGACCTCTGACCTCTGCAAGCATGCACACACACCCTTACACACAGGAAAACCCTAATTTTAACCTCTGACATTGTAAATATCCATATAACATATGGAATCCACATAACTGAAAGCTTTGGGGGGAGTGGGGAGTGCAGCGATTCTTGTAAGGTGGTGAACACTGCGGCCACCACTTAGGAAGATTACAGGCTTGTATACACGGTACTGAGGGGTTTTGCCAGCCTTCATCCTACCAACAGAGAGTAAGATGCTGTCTTCCGTTCATCTTGAAAACAGTCCTGTGGAGCCCTTTCAATCTGTACATACCTGATTGCTGAAAGGGTTTACTGTAGTTTCATTTTGCATTTCTCTTCTGTTGCACACACATACACACACACACAAGACATGCACTCAGACCACATGAGTCCACGTGCACCACTGACTACACACATACACACACACACACACGTGTGACATGCACAGAGACCACACGAGTCCATCCACACCACTGACACCACACACACACACACACACACACACACGTGTGACATGCACACAGACCACATGAGTCCATCCACACCACTGACACCACACACACACACACGTGTGACATGCACACAGACCACATGAGTCCATCCACACCACTGACACCACACACACACACACACACGTGTGACATGCACACAGACCACACGAGTCCACATGCACCACTGACTAGACACACACACTTGACATGAACACAGACCACACACATCCATCCACACCACTGACTACACACACACACACACACACACACACACACACACACACAGTTTGAAGTCCACAGTGGTGTGAGCAGGCTCACAGTTTTCCCATTTTCTCCCTAGATAAGGTGCTGGCTTCCCAATTCTTACGTTCCCTGTACACCAGCCTTTGTGAACTCTGCCCACCTCCCACACCGGATCTTTCCTGGGCTTCCCATTTTGTTCTGATGTTTTTCAACAACTGGATGAGGAGGAACCTTCCCGGCCCCTGGAGTTACTAATTGAGCTGACTGGCCGCTTGGCCAACAGACCTGTATCCTGGGGGGGTGTTTAACAGGGTCTGCTGTTGAGTGAGACTTCTGGTTTGCAGCTAAGGCTGAGCTAGAGACGGAAGCTTCTCTAAGATGCAGAGGGAACCGTCTCCAAACACCAGGTCCAACAGCCGACTGTGTGTCAAGACCCACTCACAGGTCCACTGTGGGGAGAGTTTGGGTGAAGTTTAGGGCCTTTTCTATATGTAAGATCAGGTCATGCGAGGGGAGCTTTCTCTCTTCCTGTTTGGATACACTTCATCTTTTAACATCCTGAACATCCTAGGGCCTTCTAAGCAAGACTCCACCAGCAAGCGCGGGGTTTCTCTGAAAATCAAAAGTAGAACGTGCCTGTGTTCTGGGTTCTGGCTTCAGAGTCTTGCACTGTAGATGGGGAATAAGAGCAGGAAAGACCATGAGGCTCACCCAAGGTGACAGATCATTCTGGAACCAACATCTTGATCTAAATTCTTCTGGCCGCATCCGGCCTAGAAACCATTAATGGCTGACTTAATACTATTAATCACTCTCATTTCCATTACAAATGCTTCCTGCTCTGTTCCCTGTCAAAACACTACCCTTTATTAATATGTATTTATTCTTTTTAATCCGTTTTACCCTCCAACCAAAGTTCTTCCTCCCACAAGTGCCATCCTTTCAAAGGATCAGGTGGCGCTAGCATTTCCCGAGAGGGCGTTGTCTGTGCGGGTTTTCACAGTAAATGACATGGGACAGACCACTTAGAAGATGACCACCACGGCGACGCAGGCCCTCCCACCGTTAGCCACGTGGCCTTTCCGTTTCTCCCTCACACACGGCGTCCCTCACGTGTGAGTGTGTTGAATGATCTAGGCAATTGTAGCTAACCTGACGTGACCTGGTTTGGCCAGCACATGCGGAAACAGATGTAATGATAGAATTAAGAGTGAGCTCAGGGGCACTGCATTGGCCACCCCCACTCCAAACCTGGAATGATACAAAGATGAGCCCAGCTCTCGGCAAGGATGCCCCCAGACATATGTGATACATGCCACATAAACGTTGAGAAATGAAGCATAGATAAGGAAAAATATATCTTATCTCCCCAAAGCCCCAAATTACACTCTAAACAAATAAGACTCAGCCAGAGTAGCAGATGGGCTGCATCTAAAGATCTCCACTCTGTGTCCATTGTTCACTTGTGTCTGAGGATGCAGAGTGGCCAGCAGCTCCGCTGCCTTGACCTCCACCGTGGCGGACCACTCCCTGAGCTAAATGAACCCTCCTCACCCTTCAGCTTCTCTCACACATCCCTTACTCACAGAGTGGAAGAATCAACATCAGCACTGACTTCCATGTAGGACTGGATGTGTCTGGAGCAATGGTGTCCAGTGGGTGATGGCCACATCATGAAACCAAACTGAATGTTTCAAAATAGCAACCAGGAAAGAATTTCAAGTTTTCATGTGTTTGTTTTATGCATACAAATGTTTTCTCTGCCTATATTTCTGTGCGTTGCCTTTGGGCCCAGTGCCTGAGGAGGCCAGGAGAGGGTGTTGGATTCCTTGGAGCTGGAGCTAGAGATGTTTGTGAGCTGCAAGGTGGGGGCTGGGAATTGAAACCCAGGCTTCATCCAAGAGCCTCACGCTGCTCTTACTGCTGAGCCATCTCTCCAGTCCCCCAAGGGAGGATGTTTAAACCTGAAGCAAAGAAATGATGAACAGCTAGATATGGTGGCTCACACCTTTGCCTTCAGAACCTCAGAAGTTAACTCAGGAGAATTGCTGGGTGTCTAAATCCAGTCTGAGTTCCATAGTATAGTGAGTAGCTGGGCCATGCTGGGCCTTAGAGTGAGACCCTGTCTCAAAAGACAAACCAACCAAACAAGAATGTTTATTATTTGTGGAGGTTGATATGCTTAGCCTGACTATTACACCATGCACACATATATTAAAACACCACACACTGAGTGGTGAGCTCCTCACTCAGAAAGGTGACGTAGGAAACTTGCAGTTCAAGGCCCTCCTGGGCTAAGTAGCAAAACCAACCAACCAACCTAAGGTCTTGGGATGTAGCTCAGTGGAAGAGCTTGCACACGGGATATGAAAGGCCCCATGGTTCCAGCCCCAGCCCCCCACAAGTACACACACACACACACACACACACACCAAGCACACACATACATACACATACACACACAGACACACACACCACACACACCACACAGACACACATACACACACCATACACACACAGACACACATACACACACACATAGACATACACCACACACACACACCACATGCACACAAATACACACACAGACACACACATACACACATGATGGAGGAAGGTCATTGGTTATATAAAGAAACTGCCTTGGCCCTGATAGGTTAAAATTTAGATAGGTGGAGTAAACAGAACAGAATGCTGGGAGGAAGAGGAAGTGAGCTCAGAAACCATGCAGCTCCTCTCAGAGGCAGACACGATGAAGCAAGCTGCCAGGTCAGACATGCTGAATCTTTCCCAGTAAGACAGGTGCTACACAGTTTATTAGAGATGGGTTGATGGGGATATCAGAATTAGCCAGTAAGGGCTAGAGCTAATGGGCCAAGCAGTGTTTAAATGAATACAGTTTGTGTGTTGTTATTTCTAGTGTAAAGCTAGCCATGCAGGAGCCAGGCAGGACGAAAAGCAGGCCCACAGCTCTCTACAACAGAATGGCGCCCAACG
This sequence comes from Microtus ochrogaster, assembly GCF_000317375.1. Taxonomy (NCBI): domain Eukaryota; kingdom Metazoa; phylum Chordata; class Mammalia; order Rodentia; family Cricetidae; genus Microtus; species Microtus ochrogaster. Next base: position 4,917,522 of record NC_022034.1, read on the forward strand.
TGTGGACAACTGAATCCACAGAAAGCCTGAGAAAGCTTGGGAAAGAATAGAGTAAAGCATGTTTTCTTGGTAGCAGCAATTTCTCGGGTCTGCTCTGCTTGCTAGAGGCAAGCAAGTTCTCTCATCTAAGAGAGGCTTCCTGACTCAGCTTTAGCTGCAAAACCCTGCAGCTCATTAAAAGGTCCTGCCACGAAATACTTAAATGGTATTGAAAAGCTGACTACATGTTTGTTTTCAGCCATAGCAGGAAAATGTTGTGCTGTTTTAAAATGCCGGCTTTCTGGGCCATCCTGCCAGGGCAAATTCTGACTGTTTGAGGCAGGAGGGCTGACTACAGAGAGAGGACTTGAGTGTTGTCTGTGGACATAATGCTGCAACTTACTTGCTGGCAGGGACCTTGAAATGCCATAGAGTGTGGCAGTAAACATGGCTACAGCCAGTACCTCAGCCATGAGGCTGGAAAGCTAAGGAATGGGCTGGATCCAGCCATCAAAGCCACAGCTTGACTGATATTGCTTGGTAAATTAAAGACTCATGTGGTCAAAAAAGAGACAAATACAGTAAAAAGGGATTCAAAGGAAAAGAAAACTTTAAAATGATTTACAGTATGTTAAAAATATATGCAGGCTAAAAGTTAAAGTTCTTAAAAGTAAAAAAAGGAAGAAAGAAAGTAGTTGGGTGTGGTAGGACACACCTTTAATCCCAACACTTGGAAGGGAGATTGACCTCTGTGACTTCAAGGTGTGGTAGCATACACCTTTAATCCCAATGCCTGGGAAGCAGAGTCAGGAAGATCTCTGAGAGTTCAAGGACAGCTTGGTCTACAGAGTTATTCCAGGTCAAAGGTATATGGAGAACCTGTCTCAAAAAGCAAAAAGTTAAAAGTAAAAATAAATGAAATAAAGGTTAAAATAAAGCCGCACAAAGATGGAAAATACACAGAAAATCTTGATACTGTATGCTATTATGCTCTCCTTGAATTGTTTTAATGGTGAGGAAGGAGCAACATCTGCTAAAAGATATTTGTTTATAAATGCTGCTGAACTGATCCAACGTAGAGATTTTGAAAATACCTTGACTTTAAAATTTGGATCTAAGGACATGATGCTTTGGAAAAGAGATTCTTCTTTTGTTTTCAGAGAGGATGAGACCCTGTGGATTTCTTCTACTCCAATATGGTATGATGGACCACGCCCTCCTGAAGGGTTGATGTAAACACCTTCAAAAAATTACTTCACTCGACTGCTGACTTGAGATGAATCTAGCACCATGAAAGACTTAAATATAAGCGCCCCCATTCAGCAGGAAGCAGTTTGGAGAGAAATAACTGTGCCCATGTTCCCATATATTGTTTATAAATGTTCTTTTACATTTAAAGGGGGAGATGATATAGATGTGAATAATTTGCATTGATATGAATCTTGGTTTACTGATATTAATTTAAGGTCAATATGTATATGTATTTCTGATATTGACTAAGGTATTATGATTGTGTAGTTCATTTAAAAATGTAATGTATATACATTGTTAATAGATAATCATAATAGTCAAGTTTGTAGTCATGTTAGTTAAGATTTTCTAGATGTACATAGAAATATTTCAGTTAAATAGGCATTCTTCATATCTTTCAAAGACTACAAAATACTGCATTTTAATGTTTTAATAACTTAGGACTTTTCATGACAATGAGACACTCTGCTCTTGGCAGCACCAATCTACTTCAAGAAAAAGATAGGCATCGAAGAGGATCCTTATGGAGTTTGATAGCCATTTGGGCAAGAAAACTGCTCTTGCCTGGACTATTCTGTAAACTGGACACAGAGAACCCGCAGAGAGAGGACTACTGAA
>NC_022034.1:4920322-4923460 GCF_000317375.1 Microtus ochrogaster
ATCCACCACAAAGCTTGCCTGGAGCCAAGGCTAGTGAAGTTAGTTTCTCATTTCCAGAATGCCTTCTTGCATCTTTGAGGACTGCAAGTCATGGCACCACTGCTGACAGGATGGACCCAGCGGCTTACACAATCACCACGGTGGCCTGGCTTCCTAGAGGAGCTTCCCTGACTCCTCCCTGGCTCATGCTGGCTATGTGACAAGGCAGGAACACCTGATCCCGAAAGCAGACATATCTGAGAAATCACAACCCTGTGGGCAACTGAGGCATAGACAAGACCTGTGGCTAAACAGAAGAGCTCTCCAGCACCCCTGATGCTAGGATGTGGAAATCTGTCTCCATGGCATTCGTGGCAGCTTCTGTTAACTTGCTTGCATCACAGAAAATGACAGGAAGTTTCGTGCTTGTTGGAGCTGCGCTCTGAAAGAGGCAGCACACCTGAGGGTGTTTGTCCACAATGTCTGGTGTTTTGTTTATGCCGCATGGGACTGATCTGTGGGGACAAGGCCTTATAGAACAGAACAAGTTGGCTATCAGCATCAGGAGTTGATGGCACCATAAAATCTATGAAGAAGCAAAAAGGAGTTCCCCCAGTCTCAGAATGTGGCACTGTTGGCACCTTCAGTCCAGCCTTGTGGCTCTAGATCTGAGGAGGATGGATCTCAACCGCCTTAAGCCTCTTGACATGGCCCTTATGGCTATTTCAGGGCTAGGGTTGGGTGTGGTACTTCAGAACACTCTTTAAAGTAACAGGTAGGTTTGACTTTTCTTGTGACACAGGATTTCTTGGTAGTGGTTGCTCCAGAAAGGTACACTAAGGTTTTCTGGGAGGAGACACCAGACCATGTCTCTTCAGGAGGAAGAAACATGCACCTCAAGAGGAAGAAGTGCCTCCTCTCAGGGGAACACGCACCAAGGTCACCACAAAGAAGGGGCCAGGCACACACCTTTGGTCACTTGGTTATGGTGGCTCAGCTCTAACCTGACACAACTCTTCTCTCCTAGCTGAGAGGTCAAGCTGGCGGTGAGAAAGACAAAATCATCTTGTCGTGAGAATCTCTCCTTCGCCTTTGTGATTGGTGCTGTATAGAAACACTTTCTGTGTAAGCCCAGGAGTCAGGGCTGAGACGGGACAATGGGAGGGAGGAGGCTCCTCGGTCATGGAGGCCATCCTTGCTCACTGTGACCTACTCTGCCTCAGGTGGCCAGATGACGAGATGGCTGTTGGCTTGCCTGCCCAGTAAGAATTCCAGACAAATGGCGACAAAAACACTTCAACATACTGAAGTATGCACCAAATATTACATGGGCAATTTATATTAAACAAGTTTTAACTATAAATTCAGATTTAACAGAGCAGAGCTGTGGAGATGGTGTAGCGGTTAGCACACTTCTGTTCTTTTGAAGGACCAGAGTTTGGTTCCTAACCCAAGTTGCGCAGTTCACAACAACCAGCCAGCTCCAGGGGGTCTGATACCGTCGTTCTGACTTTCGTGGGCATGAACACACACACATACACACGTACGCACACACAGGGTTTTCCTTTTTGATAAATTTAGCTACTTTGTCTAATTTCACTTTTATTTTCTGAGGGGAAAATCCTAGTATGCAGAAATCATGGGGTGGGTTTCATTGAGATGTTTCACTGTTTTGATTGGTTTGAATTAAACTCCTGTGAGCCCTCAGTTTCAGTAACTGAGAGTGGAGACAGAGGCCCCTCCCTTCTTTAGCTTCCAGGCACAGCACAGGACTGAGGTAAGCCAAAGGAAGCCCTAGTTCACTGGACTCTGGGAACTTCCTTCCATAGCCCCAGGTCTTTGTCCTGGTGAGTCATCTGAAACCTAGGGGCTTGAAGCTTTGGCCTGGCCCACAGCTCACCACGTGGTTACCGTCTCTCCATGCCAAGCACCAAAACCCCAGTAGAAGCAGCAGCCCCCGCCTGCCTTCCCAGCCTCAGAGCTGGGATCTAGGTCCTGTTCCAGTTTATTCTGACAAAAACACCATTCATGCTAGTTCCCCCGAGCTGCACCACTATTCAAGACACCCCAGAGAGCGCCTAGCCCTGGAACACGTAGAAATGCCAAGGTGCGTGCCTTCACACACGGAATTTCCCGGCATTCCCCCTGATAAAACCAAGGACCGCAGGGAACAAAGGTCCTCCAAGGGCCTGGGACTGCACCAGACACAGTGTGGTTCGCCGACCTGGAACTCATGCTCTCTGGTCGAAGGGACAATAAGGAGAGCAAAACCAGTGTGGTAACAGGACATTTTCTAGGGCTGCTTCTTCAGGCCACAGTGCCTGTCCCCTGGCCTGCTGTGCCCGCCTCATCCCTGCTGTGCTGGCGCCTCCGAGGAGGAGAGCTGCGTGCTCACGGACAGATCCATCCATCCTCATCAGATGGACGCGCAAGGGCGGAAGGCCATTCCGCCAGACACCCGGGATCTGCAGAGTGTCACGAGGGCCAGAAAGTGCTTAGCTGTCTGCGCTGTCAGTTCCCGGGGCCAGAAACAGCAAGCTTATCAGAGATAAGCAGCATCTCCAAACCTCGGGGGCCTTTCTAATCTGAGGTGCCGGATCCAAACCAGCAGAGGGAAAGGTCAGGAGTGTATTTTGAACTGCTGCACCGTTGATGTCATGAAGGATGCCCTGGCAACTGTAGACTGGCGTTCCCAGGAGGCTCCGGCTCTTCCGTTTTGTTCATCTCCACGGCGGCCATCACTGCGTCTGCCGCACATCTTCAGAATTTGTGATGTGAGCCAGGCTGAAGCATTGAGATGGGGGCGCAGCTTTGAGTCCTGTGGTACAGAATTGCTTCCAGTGTGATGGTAAACCGGGGGTGTTTAATGAATCGTCACTCCTTGACGATTGCTTGAGTGTGCAACATGAAGGGTGCCTTCTTAGTAGCCATGGTTGGGGGTGTTTATGAGGAATTCAAGTCTGGGGGATTTTAATCCTCCAGTTCATTACACGAATCACATGAAAACCTAGGTCATAAGGGTTTCTGTAATTGTCTTTAATCCACAGCTCTCTCTTCCCAGAAATGATTTATTTCTAAATCAAAGTAGATTTAAAGTCTGTCACTTCCATCATAGCTCAGAAAATGTGCCCCAAACGTAGACCTGTGCCAAGTTCATCA
>NC_022034.1:4924165-4925864 GCF_000317375.1 Microtus ochrogaster
ATGCGGTTGTACAGCGTGGTGGTAGCAGAGTGTGGTTGTAGCGCGCGGTGGCAGAGCGCTGTTATAGAATGCGGTTGTACAGCGTGGTGGTAGCACCGGCAGTTATAGAATGTGGTTGTACAGCGTGGTGGTAGCACGGGCAATTATAGAATGCAGTTGTAGAGCGTGGTGGTAGCGTGGGAAGTTATAGAATGCGGTTGTACAGCGTGGTGGTAGCAGAGCGTGGTTGTAGCTCGCGGTGGTGGCGTGGTTGTAGCACCGGCAGTTATAGAATGTGGTTGTAGAGCGTGGTGGTAGCGCATGGTGGCAGAGTGCTTGTGTGGCCTCTGTGTTCAATCTCCAGTTCTACAAAACACAAAAAGAAACCAACAAAAAAGCATAAAACCCGGCAAATGTCAACAGCATCGTGGCTAGACTCACTCTGACAGACAGATGGCTGCCGACTCTGTAAGACAAACCGAACAAACACAGGCCTCAGGATGGGGCTCCCCGTGGACAGCTGCGAGCTGGACCAGGAGAGCCTGAAGTGTGGACACGGGAGGACCGGTAGATGCCCCGGAAGTGGCTGCCAACTCTGAGACAAATGAAGTGTGTGGGTCCTGGGCTCCCATGGTATAATGAACGAAAGAAATACAAGAGCCCAAACACCATCAAGGATGGAGACTCATTCAATTGTGTGAACAGATATCCACTAAAAGAGCATGAAATAAATACATAAACAAAAAACAAATGGAGGCCTTTTAATTTGGTTTAAATTGGCTTCGCCTACTTGAATGACAAAGTTTGGCCCAAAGTGGCCTCTGTATATAGTGAACTGCAATCTATCTTGATGTGTAAGCAGGCTGTATCCAAGCTAAGTATGTACATGGTAACCAAGCAACCGAGCCTCTGCACTCACAAGCAGCCAAACCCTCAGCTGGTCCTCAGTCTGAAGGCTCTTAAATTATGCACAAGTCAGACAGAGGGGACTGCACCAATCGGGGGGCTGTGTGGACATACATGGACTTACTTGCGAATGAACACGGCTCACCCTAACTGCTAGAGAGCACTGAACCCCTTGGTCCTGAAATACTGTTTTAGGAACTTTTGTTTGTTCAAATAACCCTGGCTAAATCTGACCAAGGTCAGGTTTTCTGGCCTGTTTGGGAAGAAGTTTCATTTTCTCCAGCAAGCCCAGGACGAACTGGGAGGCTAAGATGTTTACAGCTTTTCAGAAGGCCATGAGAAATCCCTTGAATTTGGGAGAGACTCATGGATACTGCTCACTACGGACCAACAGGAGAAATGGTAGAAGTGGGTTTTCACAGCTGAGCAGAGCAGGGAGAGGCACTGTCAGCGTGACATTTCTCTCATTCTCACGGTCACCCTCAGGGTACACAGAAGTCAGAGCTGAGGAACTGGGAGATGAGACACTAACAGTCCCAGCTCCATAGCTCTGTGCATTATGGGAAGTGAGTCCTTGGGCAGCAGGCTGATTGTAACTGCATAGCAGTGTGTGCTTAGAGAAGCCAAGGTGGCTAGGATGTCATTGGGTAGTGTGGAAATCCTTCTGTACGTGTGTTGCTTTTATTGGTTAATGAATAAAACTGCTTTCGGTCAATGGCTTAACAGAGTAAAGCCAGGTGGAAAATCTGAACAGAGATGGAGAGAGAGAGAGAGAGAGAGAGAGAGAGAGAGAGAGAGAGAGAGAGAGAGAGAG
>NC_022034.1:4926816-4932858 GCF_000317375.1 Microtus ochrogaster
CCCACCCCTGTCTGCTCCCCAGAGAGGGTAAGGCCTCCCCTGGGAAGTCAACTAAGTCTGTCCCATTGACAGAATCGTTGAGGCAGGACCAAGCCCCCACTTCCCCCACCCCTGAGCTTAAGCTGAGCAAGGTATCCCTCTAAAGAGAATGGGCTCCACAAAGCAGTTCATGTCTTAGAGTTAGATCCTGTCCCACCTCCAGTGGCCCCATACACTGCCCAAGCCACACTGTTGTCGCCTGTATTCAGGGGGCCTAGTTCGTCATACGCAGGTTCCCCTGTTGTCAGTCCAGAGTCAGTGAGCTTCCACTAGTTCAGGTCAACTGATTCTGTGGCTTTCCCCATCATGGCCGTGACCCCTTTTTTCATATTATAGCTCACCCCTCTTTTCTCCTGGAGCTCAGGTTGTTTCCAGGTTCTGGCTATGCCAAATAATGCTGCGATGGACATAGTTGAGCACATGTTCTTGTGGTGTGATTGTACCTCTTAGATTGGCTCAAAAGTGGTATTGTGGGGTCTTGAGGTAGAATGATTCCTAATCTCTGAGAAACCGCCATCCTGATTTCCACAGCAGCCAAACAAGTTTGCATTCCCACCAGCAATGGAGGAGGGTTCTGCTTACCCCACATCCTCTCCAGCATAGGCTATCTTTAGTGTTTTTTATCTTAGCCATTCTGGACGGTGTAAGATGGAATCTCAGAGTTGTTTTGATTTGCATTTCCCTGATGACTAAGGATGTTGAGCATTTCCTTGGATTCTTCAGTTGAGATTTCTGTTTAGATCTGTACCCTATTTTTAATTGCATTATTTGGTAGTAAGATGTCAAGTTTCTTGAGTTCTTTGTTTTGAAGATCAATCCTCTGTCAGATGTGGGGTTAGTGAAGATCTTTTCCCATTTTATAGGCAGCCATTTTGTCTTGTTGACCGTATCCTTTGCTTTACAGAAGCTTTTCAGTTTCAGCAGGGCCCATTTAATTGTTGCTGACGATGTCTGAACTATTGGTGTTATATTTAGAAAATGGTTTCCTGTGCCAATACATTTGAGGGTACTTCCCATTTTCTTTTTATGAGGTTCAGTGTTGTTGGATTTATGTTGAGGTCTTTGATTCATCTGGACTTGAGTTTTATGCATATTGATAGGTATGGATCTTTTTGCATTTTTCTATGTGTTGACATCCATTTATGAAAGCACCATTTGTTGAAGATGCTTTTTTTTTCACACTGTATAATTTTAGCTTCTTTGTCAAGTATCAGGTGTCCATAGGTGTGTGAGTTAATATCAGGATCTTTGATTAGATTCCACTGGTCAACTGTCTCTTTTTATACCTATTTTAAGCTGTTTTTTTACTTTAGCTCTACAATAGAGCTTGAAGTCAGGAATGGTGATACCCCCAGATGTTCCTTTATTGTACAGGGTTGTTTTGGCTATTTTGGGATTTTTGTTTTTCCATATGAATTTGAATTGTTCTTTTGAGGTCTGTGAAGAATTGTGTTGGGATTTTGATGGGCATTGCATTGAATCTGTAGATTATTTTTGGTGAGATTGCTATTTTTACTCTATTATAATTTTACCTATTCATGAGCGTAGGAGATCTTTCCATTTTCTGATATCTTCTTCAATTTCCTTTTTCAAAAACTTGAAGTTCTTGTCATACAGGTCTTTAACTTGTTTGGTTAGAGTTACCCCAAGATATTTTATGTTGTTTTGGCTATTGTGAAAGGTATTGTTTCTCTGACTTCTTTCTCAGCCCATTTATCATCTGTATAAAGGAGGCTACTGACTTTTTTTTTTTTTAAATGTTGTATCCTGCCACATTATTGAAGGTGTTTATCAGCTGTATGAGTTCCCCGGTAGAATTTATAGGGTCACTTATGTAAACTATTATATCATTAGCAAATAGTTAAAGTTTGACTTTTTCCTTTCCAATTTGTATCTCCTTGATCTCCTTTTGTTCTCTTATTGCTCTAGCTGGGACACTATATTGAATAGATATGTTCCTGATTTTAGTGGTATCGCTTTGAGTTTCTATTTATTTAATTGGATGTTGGTTGTTGGCTTGCTGGGTATTGCCTTTATTATGTTTAGGTGTGTTCCTTGTATCCCTGACCTCTAAAGACCTTTATTATGAAGGGATGTTGCATTTTGTCAAAGGCTTTTCAGCATCTAATGAGATGATCATGTGGTTTTTATTTTTCAGCTTGTTTATATGGTGGATCACGTTGACAGATTTTTGTATGTTGAACCATCCCTGCATCTCTAGGATGAAGCTGACTTGATCATGGTGGATGATATCTCTGATGTGTTCTTGGATTCAGTTTGACAGTATTTTATTGAGTATTTTTGCATCAATGTTCATGAGGGAGATTGGTCTGTAATTCTCTTTCTTAATTGTGTTTTTGTGTGGTTTGGGTAATAAGGTAACTATAGCCTCGTAAAAAGAGTTTGGCAGTGTTTCTTCTGCTTCTATTGTGTGGAACAATTTGAGAAGAATAGGTATCAGCTCTTTTTTGATATTCGGGTAAGATTCTGCACTGAAACCATCTGGTTCCGAATTTTTGAGGGGGTGGTTGGGAGGCTTTTGAAGACTATTTCTATTTCCTTATGGGTTATAGATCTATTTAATTTGTTTAACTGGCCTTGATTTAATTTTGGTATGTGGTACTCATCCAGAAAATCGTCCATTTCCTTTAAATTTTCCAATTTTGTGGAGTACTGCCTTTTGGTTAGTTCCGATAAAGGTTTGCCAATCTTGTTGATTTTCTCAAAGAACCAACTCTTTGTCTTATTGATTCTTTGTATTGTTTTCTTTGTTTCTATTTTATTGATTTCCAGCCCTCAATTTGATTATTTCTTATCGCCTATCCCTTCTGGATGATTTTGCTTCTTTTTGTTCTAGATCTTTCTGGTATTTTGTCAGTTTGCTAGTGTGGGATTTTTCCAGCTTCTTAATGTACCTTTAGTGCTATGAACTTTCCTCTTAACACTGTTTTCATTGTGTCCCATAAGTTTGGGTATGTTGTATAGTCATTTTCATTGGATTTTAGCAAGTCTTTAATTTCTTTCTTATTTCTTCCTTGATCCATTGGTGATTCAGATGAACATTCTTCAATTTCCATGTGTTTGTGGGCTTTCTAAAATTAGTGTTGCTGTTGAATTCTAATTTTAAGCTGTGGTGTTTGATAAGACATGTGGGGTTATTCCAATTTTTTTTTTATCTCGTGAGATTTGCTTTGTTACCAAGTATATGGTCAATTTTTTAGACGGTTCCATGAGGTGCTAAGCAGAAGGTATATTCTTTTATGTTTGGATGGAATGTTCTATAGATGTCTGTTAAGTCCATTTGAGTCATGACATCTGTTAGTTTCCTTATTTCTCTGTTAAGTTTCTGTCTGGCAGACCTGTCCAGTGGTGAAAGTGGGGTGTTTGAGTCTTCCACTATTAGTGTGGGGCATTAATATATAGTTTAAGCTTTAGTAATGTTTCTTTTGCAAATGTGGGTGCCATTGTATTTGGGGCATAGATGTTTAAAATTGAGATTTCCTCTTGATGGATTTTTCCAGTAACTGGTATGAAATGTCCTTCTTTGTTCCGTTTGTTGATTTTAGCTTGGAGTCTATTTTGTTAGATATTAGGATAGCTACACCTGCTTGTTTCTTAGGTCCATTAAATTGGAAAATCTTTTCCCAACCCTTTACTCTGAGGTGATGTCTGTCTTTGAGGTTGAGGTGTGTTTCTTGTATACAACAGAAGGATGAATTCTGTTTTTGTATCCAATCTATTAGCCTGTGTCTTTTTATAGGCAAATTGAGTCCATTTATATTAAGAGATATTAATGACCAGTAGTTGCTACTTCCTGTTATTTTTGCTTTTTATGGTTGTGGTGGTGGGATTGTGTGTGAGTTTCCCTTCTTTGGGATTTGCTGCTATGAAATCATCTATTACCTGTGTTTCTGTAGGTGTAGCTGACTTTCTTGGGTTGGAGTTTTCCTTCTAGTACTTCTAGTAGGGCTGGATTTGTGGGTAGTTATTGCTTAAATCTAGTTTTGTCACAGAATATCTTGTTTTCTCCATCTATGGTAATTGAAAGTTTTGCTGGGTATAGTAGCCTAGGCTGGCATCCATGGTCTCTTTGTGTCTGCAGCACATCTGTCATAGGCCTTCTGGCTTTCATTGTTTCCATTATGAAGTCGGATGTAATTCTCATAGGTCTGCCTTTATATGTTACTTGGCCTTTTTCCTTTGCAGTTCTTAATATTCTTTCTTTATTCTGTATTTTGATAGTTATGTGGTGAGGGGACTTTTTTTGGTCCTATCTATTTGGTGTTGCATAAGTTTCTTGTATGTTTATAGGCATGTCCTTCTTTAAGTTTTCATCTATGATTTTTTTGAAATATATTTTCTGTGTCTTTGTGTTGGACACAGCTTCTCCCTCTTTTATCCATATTATTCTTAGGTTTGATCTTTTGATGGTATCCAATATTTCCTGGATGTTTTGTGTTAAGATTTTGATGGATTTAACATTTTCTTTGACCAAAAAATCTATTTCCTCTACTATATCTTCAGTGACTGATATTCTCTCCCCCATCTCTTGTATTCTGGTGTTTATGCTTGCATTTGTGGTTCCTGGGTACAATTGTTTACCCAAATTTTCCATTTCCAGAATTCCCTTGGTTTGTGTTTTCTTTATTGTCTCTATTTCAGCTTTCATGTCTTGAATAATTTTTTTTACTTGTTTGTTTTTTCTTGGTTTTCCTTAAGTGATTGGTTGATTTCTTCCAATTTTTTGTTTGTTTTTTCCTCCACTTCTTTAAGGAACTTTTTCATTTCCTCTTTAAGGGCCTCAATCATTTTCATAGAGTTATTTTAAAGGTTGTTTTCGTCTGCTTCATGTGACCTGGGATGTTCATGTCTTGCTGTTGTAGAACCACTAGTTTCTGGTGGTGCTATACTATTCTTTGTGTTGTTGAGTGTTTTCTTACTTTGTTGTCTACCCATCTCTTCTCTCTCGGTATAGGTGGAGCCTGTGCTTCAGGGGTCCCTCTTCCTCTAATTGGTGTAGTTGGTCTGTGGCCCTGTTGAACACTCCTTCAAGTGCAGGCAGAGCAGAGCCTCTGGGGAGTATTTCTGCAGGTGCAAGCTGGCCCAAGGCTCCGATGGTTGCTCCTCAAGGTGGATGCAGGACTAAGAGGCTATGGTTCTGGTTTCTGCCCTCGCCACTCCTGTGCAGGTCAGTTGCTCAGGCCTCTGGCAGGTCAGTCCCTTGTGTCTCTTGCCTCTTGGTCTTGCCATTTGTGAGGGGCTTACACCTTTCACACGTTCTGCAGTGGCAGCTCCAATACAGTCCCAGCACGTCCCACGATGCCATGGCAGCATGTTGCTCTGGCTTCTTCTTCTTGTCTCCTATGATAGTGTGAGCTCTACAAACCTCTGATGTCTGGGGGATTTGCTGACCCATCTCTGGGCTCCTTCTGTGTCACCACATGAACACAGAGCACTGTCTTGGGACCAGCCTCCTTCCCTGATAACCAGTGTTCTCTGTTTTCCAAAGCAGATGTTTTGCTTTGTTATGCAAACATTTTCTAACATTCCATTTTTTCCTAAGGTTTCTCCAAGAGCTTATCCAGAGGTGGAGGGACCCTAAATTCATAAGAGGAGGAGAGGCATTTGCACCCCTTCAATGTGCTTGGCACTGGAGCTTTGAAACGTACCCCAGCCTGGCCCCTGCTCCTAAGTGCACAGCATATGTGTGCACAGACCTGCCATCAAGGGAATGATGATTCCAGCAAGCTCCTAAGGCTGGGTCCAGATGCAGAGTTTACAGAGGTGACCAAGCTATGAGGTCCATAGTGTGGGCTTTAATCCAACATGCCTCGTGTCCTTAGGAGAAAAGAAGAAATTCAGACAAGGACAGATGAAGAGGCACAGAAAGGAGATGACATTTATAAAGCCGCAGGACAAACCAGTCATGCCAACACTTCATTTTGACTTTCAGGCTCCAAAACTGCAAAAATTACCCCCTCTCTTCTCTGTCTCTCTCTCTCT
>NC_022034.1:4932998-4936641 GCF_000317375.1 Microtus ochrogaster
TGCCTGTGTTTGCACAGAGGCCAGAGGAGACTGTTGGATGACCTACTCTCTCTTTCCCCCACTTCCTTGATATGAGGTCTCTCATAGAATCTGGAACTAGGCCAGTGGCCAGAAAAACCGAGGGACCCTCCAGTCTCTTCCCTGCATGCACTGGGGTTTCAGGCACACATGTTGCCATGCCTAGCTTTCTACGTGGGTGCCGAAGATATGAAATCAGGTCATGACACTTACATAAGTGCTGAACCATCTACCTAGCCTGAGAAACGATTCTGTTGCTTCAGTTGCCAGCGTGTGGGGTTTTGCTGTGGCGGTCCCAGCAGACTCTTGTACCCACCGCAGTGGAATTATCGCAGGCATAGACGCAGGTGGCTTTGATAGGTCATTGCATGAATTCGGGGCTTAGACCCATGTAGCCCTCTCACCCCCATGAGGCACTCCCATCTTTGTGCTTGGGTGTTCAGAGAGGCTGACTGTCCCTGGCTGCCTGGAGAGTGAGCGTCCGGAGCTGAGCCCAGGCCGCCGGCTCCAGCTTCTCTCGGTTTGCTCACTGATCTCAGATTGCTTGGGACCCAGAGGAGATCTGGTGCTGAAGGTTAGGAGAGGCACAGACGGGGAGAACTAGACAGGCTCAGCCTTTGCAGGAATGTCAGTTCCTGTGGCTCAGCTCGGGATCCCTCAGAACTTCCCCCCTAAAAAGCAGATCCAAACCCCAAGGCCAGACTTAAACGCCAGCTGCTGGCAGCTTTTGACCCTGTCCTCCCAAGAGTCCATCTCAACACCCCCTGCACAGAGGCCACATTCAAAGCAGCCTTGCCTCCTACTGGGGTGTTGGAAGGGCTCGGCCTGTGCTGTGGGGACCAGCAAACACTGGGGAGCCGATCTCTTTCCGTAAGTTAGGGTTTACCTCCTGCCTCCCAGTCCACACCACTGTCTCTCCAGATACTCAAGTGCTTGTCAATGCAACCTGCCACTATGTTTTCCCGCCTTCTGGGCTCAGCCTCCCTTCCCGTGAGCACATCAAACATGTCGAGGGTCACTGGGCACATCTGCTGCTCGGCCCTGAGAGACCGTGAGCAGGCTTTCTGTCCACAGCGTGCTGATACCCAGATTCTCTTGTGTATCAGGAGAGCCCGTCAGGCCAACGGTGGTTGGTTCATATGAGCTCCATTAAGGATCTGTAGCCAACGCTAGCTCTGTCCAGCACCTCAGTCTATTCCAGTGTAACACAAGCCATGCATGTCTTTCAGTGATGACTTCCTTGTTTGCAGAGACGGTCACATGGGCTCCAGCTCTTCCTGGGGACTCACAGGACTCAGCTAGGTGAACTCCATGAGTCACTCACTGAAAGGAAAATTCCCACCCCAGGCCTCTCCAAGACACCTTCTCCTCCTCCTTGAATCTAACGACAGGAACTCTAACTCCCTATGGAGATAGCCTGGGTCCCTTTAGAACAATTACACATTTTAACAAGATCACCAGACCCTGGAATGTGTCGTGCGTGCCCTGGGCACCCTGGAATATGCCGTGAGTGCCCTGGGCCGAGGGAGTGGAAGTCTCTTCCTTCCTTCAGGCCTCTTCAGCTGCCACTCCTTGCTCTTCTCATGGAACCTCAGTTTCCTTCAGCCTGGTAGCTGAGTGGGTGGATGGGGGACATACAGCTCTAGACTGGGGGCACAGCGGAAAGCGCACAGTCAGAGCCAACCCCGTGTCTTGTCTCTGCTCTCAGATTCCTGCTGATCTTGTTCGCCTCTACCACTGAGGGAAGTCAGGGCAGAAACTCAAGACAGGAACCTCAAGGCAGAAACCGAGACAGTAACCACGGATCCCTGCTTTACTGTCTTGTTTGGTTTGCTTCCTTATGCATCCCAGGACAGCCTGCCGCAGGTTAGCATTGCCCACCCTGCCATGGGCTGTGCTTATCCACACCAATCATTAATCAAGAAAACGTGCTGTAGACTTGCCAACAGGCAATCTTATAGAAGCATGTCTTTCCAATTGAGGTGCCTTTCCCCAAATAACTCTAGCTGTGTCAAGTGGACAAAAACCAACCAGGACAGCTCCCTCCCAAGAAGACTGTTATCACTGGAGGGTGCCCAACCCCCAGGGTGCCATAGCAAAGACAACCCATGGCCATACTAAAGGACATGGTGTCCACAGGGCCACGCTAAAGACAAGGTGTCCACACGGTCACACTAAGGACATGGTGTCCACAGGACCACACTAAGGACATTGTGTCCACAGGACCACACTAAGGACATGGTGTCCACAGGACCACACTAAGGACATGGTGTCCACAGGGCCACACTCTTTTCTTCTAGAGATGCTCAGGAGTCTGCCTTTGCCTCTCCCAGCCACTGCTGATAAGACCAAAATTCTTCTGTCCTAAATTTAGTCACAAGTCAGAGCACAGTAAGGAGAGATAAGAAATCATTCAACTAAGAGCTCTGATAACAAACACAGGCTGCTCCACATCCTAAAGATATGTCATCAGTCACAAACGTCTCAGAAGGGGTCCATCAGAGCCATGTCCACTTATGGCCTTAGCCAGCCAAAGGCTCAAGTGTTGCTTCTGCTTACGGCAGTTCATGGTTCACTGGCCCCCAACTGTTCTTGCTCTGTGTTGTCCTGTCCCCCTTACCACAGCCAGTTAAGATCAATGTAAAAGGTTAGTGCTTCCTGTTAACCAAAATTTTCCTGATAACACACTGGGGTTTCACAACTGCTGCTTCCCCCAGAAGTCCCTGCAGTCCAGAGATGACTTCATCCTGCAGTTCAGAGACCCCATTGCCCAGATAGGTCACACTCACCAGGGTTAGGACTTAGATGTATCTTTTGGGGACACATGATTCAACTAAGCACAGTTACCCAGGGCTGAGAGGTGATCTGGGAGGGGTGTCCAGCATGGGGTAGAGAGAGAGGTCCCCATTTCACCCTGACCTCATCCGTGGCAGCCAAGTCTAAGGTACACAACTCGTGCCTGCTCTCCTAGGCTTCTTCAGCGAGCTCTGGGCAGGTCGGAGGTGCTGGCTCAGCCATTTTTGCCCAGTGGGAATCTTTGAAGAAGGGAATTCTCAGCACACCTTTCAGAAGCTCAGCACAAGGATTTTTGCAGAACCCCAGAGTTCCCGGATACCCACAAGCCTATGCGGGTCAAACTTCCTGACTGTCCACCTAAGGAGTAAGTGCTCACTCTACAGTAAGCATGCCAGGTAAACTCCGGGTCGGGCTGAAACAGACCCTGCAGCATACACCTGGCAAAGGTGGCATTGTCCTGACAAAACCACAGCGATGTTGGCTGCAGAGCAGAGCAATGTGTGGTATTATCCATCATGGAGCCTGGCTGTGTTTCTAAGATAATGTGGGAACACACAAGTTTGGCTACACCATCTGTTCTGTGAAGTCAGCACTTCTCAGAGTCCTTTGCTACATTAATGTCCTTTTGTTCTGTGAATGTATGTTGACATATGCATTTATGTGTACATCTGTGTGAAGTATATACTTAGACAAATATGTGTTGTGTGTGCATAGACTGTTACAGAATATGTGTGTATGCATATCTACATATTTGGACAAGTTTGAGCATATATATTCTTTTATGCATATGTACCTATATATCGACATGAATGTAAGTATATAAATGAAT
>NC_022034.1:4937568-4952267 GCF_000317375.1 Microtus ochrogaster
TGTCTAAGGAGCGAAAACATAAATGATAGCCTCCAGCACTTAACTATGATTCTCACAATGCCTGCATGGATGCAAGTGTTTGTGCGCATGTATACATGCATGGATGTGTGTGCACATGTGTTTGTATATGTACATGGATGCACATTTACACACATATTATTTACTTTACTAGATTTACTGTCCTCTACATACATATATATATTCATATGTATATATAGCTATTCATATGTTATATATATATATACACATATGTCTTGGTCATTTATCAACAGTGAGGATGTTCATTCTGTAATCCAGCTTAAATGCCTTTATCCTGAACACACATAAGGAACTATCCCTTTCTCTGGTCTGTGGTCGATGTGTGAGGATAAGGGAGCCCCAGAACATCCTGTTGTCTCTGCGAGAATGAGAATCTGGCACCTGAAGGACCTTTCTGTGGGGCAAGTTCCAGCTCTGCACAGACCCACTTCCCCACAGTGAGGCCCCAAGCTGGTGAAGCTAGAGCCAGGCCGCCTTGGGAGCTGCCTGCCCAGGAACGTAGCACCTTGGCTCTACAGTTCTCAAAGATCTCCGTCTTCCTTACTCTAACTTTCCACCTTCCTGTCTGGCACAGTCCAAGGTCACACGTTCCCAACGTCATGATGTGGGGACAAGAGGGCAGAACTGCTGTGTGCTTGCTCGCTGTGACTCCCTGTGTGTGGCTCTCTGTGACGTTTTACTGGGTGCCAGGAGGCAAGCTGGGCCCTGCCCTGGAGATGTGAGTTTGTATCGAGAGGATGGGACTTTCCCTTTAAGGACAACTTCAGTGTGTTCATCACCTCAGGGTTCGATAGGGAGGCACATAAAAAGCATCAAGATAAGTAGGAAGCAGACTGCTTTAAACCTCGTGCTGCCCTCTCTTTAATTGTTGTTGACTTTTAAGGTACATCACCTCATGGAGGCTGGGAAATGAGGAGAAACACACACAGCCAGAGAGACAGCGAGCAAAACACAGGGGAGGGGAAGAAGAGCAACAGCAAGGGGGAGAAAGAGGGGGAGAGAGAGCGAACGTGCATATACACGGGGCAGGACAAGCTATCCCCTTGGAAATCACACCTGACTCTTCCTTTCTAAGTGTACCCCTCCTCCCAACAGCACTACCAGCTGGGGACCAACCATGGGTCTTTGAGTGATATTCTACATCAAACCATAGCATTTAGGAAACATTTATAAGCAGGGTGGGAAATCCTTCCGAGAGCTTGAGGAAGCACAGCGTCCGTCTTAACATCTTTGCTCCTGTTGACTTGAGATCGACACAGTTGAAAAAACTCCAAAGCTCTTTCCCCTCACAAGTGGGACACTGTACTCAGATAATAATAATAATAATAATGATGATGGTGATGATGATGTAACAGAATGTCTGAGTGCCCTAAAATACGCAACCTGAGGCTTTTCCCAAGCCAGTCTGTGCCAAATGCTTCCCTTCACTGCCTCACCACTGTCCAGCATGCTCAGCGCTTCCTCCTGGTGACCCCTACTCCTGGGAAGCAAGCTCAGCTTCTCCACCCGTCCTGCCTTCATATCCCCATGGCAGTAGCAAAAGATTCCAGAGAGATAAGCTAATATAATGCAGTGCTGTTCAGCAGTAAAAAGAATGCAGAACAAAACAAAACAAACCCCAAACTATGAATTGTTGGCATGGAAGAGAGCTCAAGCTAAAGAAATACAAATATACTTGATAAAATCATAGAAGGAATTTCCCCAAATCAAGGAAAAAGCTGATGATACATAATTCATCTTTCTCTTCTGTTGTCCTTCAAAGCCAAACTTACCCAAAGCAAAACCCACTTTCTAACAATGGCATCTCTCTGTCAAGAGCAGCTGAGCATTTGGGGGTGTTACACCTCAGGAGGGAGTGTGACACACGGGAATCAGAAGCATTAACACCCTGAGAAACAGGGCAAGGGAACCTCAGTCCATTCCCCTGCCATCCCAGGAGCAAATTAGAGATCAATGGACAGGATGGATTATTTGTATTTAAACTTTAGCAACTTCACAGCATCCCAAAGGCACCCAGGGACTGCTGAACTTCTTGCCTGTCCTCAAGGGTTACTCTCAATTTTTACGCCCCCACCCTCCATTCCCCTGTTTATCCCACAAAGGGATTTCATGTTTGGAGGAACGTGGGCTTCCCTGTCAGATTTAATGATTTTATTGCTTTCATCATCGGTAACTGGCTAAACCACAGTGACTCGGGGTTTTGAAATCACCTCCATCATTCCACATGTGTTTAGGCACAGGAGGAGAGAATGCACGGCCCTAGCAGCCCACGCTAGCTGCGGTTCAGGCTCCAGGGCCCTCCCTCCAGGACCTGGCAGGCTTCGAGGGCCTCTGCTGTGTTTTCACAGTTGCTGGCCTTGACATTTTAGTAGGATGGCTGCTTTGCTGGGCTTTTAAAATATCTCTTCTTGCATCAAATTAATCTTTTGTGCCACCTTGTTTCCCTCACATTCCCATTGCCTTGGCAGCTAGAAGAGGCATTGTTCCAGTGAGCCTGAGAGGATGGGGGCTCCCCCCCCCGCAGGTGGAAGAAGCTGCCTCCTCCCTCCACCAAGACCTTCTGTGCTGGAGGGGTAGGCTCATTAAGGCTTTTCCCAGACCACACCACAAAAGATGCCTGGGAAAACAAAAGTAAGATGCTGGATCCCGCAGCAATGTCTTTGTGGCTCTGCCATTGCGAGAATCTCACAGAGACGTGGATTCCATCTATTGAATGTGGAGTCAGGCGAAGGGTGGTCCAGAGAGGAGGGAGGGGCTTGAGAGATTCAAGGCCATTCAGTTAGCAGGGCCCAGTGGTCCTTGGTGCTTACAGAATGCCTGCTGGGGAAAAAAAAAAAAAAAAAAAAAAAAAAATTCTGAGATTGCCAAGGAAAGAAAGCAAGAATTTAATCTCTCAGGGCAGCAATACAAAAGAAAGTAAAGGAATGTCACCCTCCCCAAAGTGTCCTGAATGTGTGTAAATCAGGAAGCCACATCTCAGTCCGCAGAACTGTCACTGCTAGGTCAGTGTAGGTCTCTTTATTGCAGATTAAAACTGGCTGGCTGACAGTTGGGCAGTGTAGACCTGGGCACTCAGTCAAGCCTTGCTCTGTCTGCATCTTTTCCTCTAGTCCCCTGGTGTCCTCTGCTAGGGGAGCAGCCTGGTCGCATGCTCTTCTGTTCATCTCTGACTAGTGTCACTTACAGAACCAGACTTGCTGCTGTGAGGGACAACAGAGGCAGGACAGGAAGAAAACATTTGCCTTTTTGAAGTTCTATGTTCCTGGCATTGTTGGCTAAAGACAGGCTGATTGATTGTGGTTTTAAGAACTTACTGGGAGACCATCTGTAAGCGGAGACTGCTCGTTCATTCCTGGCTGCCCAGATCTGAAATAATCACACAGAAACTATATTAATTACAACACTGTATGGCCAATGGTTCATGCATATTTCTAGCTACCTCTTACATCTTAAATTAACCCATTTCTATTATTCTGTGTATCACCACAAGGGTGTGACTTACCAGGTAAAGTTCTGGCATCTGTCTCTTTCAGCAGCTACAAGGCATCTCCTTGACTCTGCCTACTTTCTCTCTATATCTCTGTTCAGATTTCCTGCCTGGCTTTAATCTGCCCTGCCATAGGATCAAAGCAGCTTTTTTGTTAACCAATGGTAGTAAAGCATATTCACAGCATACAGAGGGGAATCCCGCATCTACCATTGATGTGGGAGTCCCCTGTGTGTGCTGTGATTACCATAAATGAATAAAGAAACTGCCTTGGCCTGTTGATAGGGCAGAACTTAGGTAGGCGGGGAAAACTAAACTAAATTCTAAGAAAAAAAAAAAGGCAAAAACTCCATGGATCCGCCATCAGAGATGTGCTGAAACTTTGCTGGTAGGCCACGACCTCGTGGTGACACACGATTAATGGAGCTGGGTTAAATTAAGATGTGAGAGTTAGCCAATAAGAAGCTAGAGCTAATAGACCAAGAAGTAATTTAATTAATACAGCTTCTGGGTGATTATTTCGGTTCTGGGTGGCTGGGATGAACAAGCGTTTCCCTACAACAAGCCACCTTCCTTTTGAGCATGCGATGGCCTAGTTTCCAATGCAGCACCACCAGTGATCTAGATCTATGACTCCTCAAATCCTTGCTGTTCCTCAGAATCTCTTGGTGCTGCTACTTCAAGATCTTAAAGTCTGGGCATGTCTGCGAAGGATATTCAGCAGCACATACATGTGTGTCTGTGAGTTCATGTGTGTGCTCACATCACATGCGCGCGCGCGCGCACACACACACACACACACACACACACACAAATGTGCTTTTGGTGGGGATGACTCACAATCTGTACACCCACCTAGGAAGTGCACATCTTACTGATGCTGACCAACACAGTTCACACACTCAGCCATTTGTCTTTTTTATATTTACTGAGTCCTGCAGATTCTCGGGGCAGTGCTGTGTTTGTGCTTTCTTCTCTGGTTACCGTTCTGCTCAGCCGTGTGCTTTCACAAACTCTGTTTTTCAAGGTTTTGCGTTAATCGGATGCAGCATCTGGATGGGTCTTTAGTTACTGCAGCCACACCGCCTACAGCTCTGTGAGATGATTTGATAGCTGTAATAGATTTTCTAGCGGCAATTTTCTGATTTTTCTGTCAATATTATCAGGTCATCTGCAAAGACAGATGGATCTTTCTTCTCCCTGAACCCCACCCTGTGTGCTTCCCTGGGGCTCTTGAGATGATCCCAATGCCTGGTGTATGCTAGGCAAGTGCTGTAGCAGAGCTACGTGCCCATCCCATAGTGGGTGTTGTTCATCTCCTTTACAAGTTGGGTTCTCTGGCCCATCCACTGTCCTACCCAATAATTACAGTGTGGCCTCCTGGTGTGGGACAATTCTGTATTCTGTCAATTATGTTTTAAATAAACGCTGACTGGACAGTAGCCAGGCAGGAAGTATAAGTGGGACAACCAGACAGGAAGTAGAGGCGGGGCAAAGAGAACAGGAGGATTCTGGGAAGAGGAAAGCCCATTTCTCCCCAGTCCTGCCCAGACACAGAAGAAGGAAGATGTGACCTGCCCTGCTAAGAAAGGTACCAAGCCATGTGGTTAACATATACTAGAATAATGGGCTAATGTAAGTTATAAGAGTAACAAGAAGCCTGAGCTAATGGGCCAATCACTCTATAACTAATGTAGACCTCTGTGTGATTTTCTTTGGGACCTAACAAATATGGAAACCAGGCAGGACAGAAACCCCGACAACACCCTCCCTCACTTAGACTTCCAAACTGTCCAGTCTTTGGTGTTGATACCATATTAGATGAACTTGTCCTGGCCGTGCCTTACCATGCGAAGTTTCTCTTGTTTCTGGTTATATACTTGGTCACGTATGTTCCTCAGCCTCTGTTGAGATGACCAAGCAGTCTTTCCCTCTACCTTACACTGAATTCTCTCAGTTGGTTTTCATGTGTCAGACCACATTTGCAGGTCCAAAGTAAGCACCGTTGACGGCTGTATGGTTTTTCTAGGGCTGTGTGAGAAACTGTGGAAACAGGAGCGAGGTTAGCACATCCCCTCACAGTTCCCCAGGCCGAAGTGGATGCAGGGCTGTTTGAAGTAAGTATGCCAACTTGTCGCTAGCAGTGGTGTGTGACAGCTCCAAGCCCCAAGTCCCTTACTGTGTACCGTGTGCTGTGTGATGTGGGAGTTACTATTAGTAATTAAGACTGAAATCACAAAACAGAACAAAACACATGCATTTGTTTCATCCAGATTACAAGGTAGGTGGAGTTACATGACAAGATGCTCTCATTGAAACGGCTAGGCTTTGTGAATTGATTGTGATCCAATAAATTCAGACACTGTGGAAGGCACACATCTGTTTATTGGCATAGCACACTCATGACGGGAACAAGAGGGATTCCACAGGGGCCTGGAGGAGATGGAGACTTGGAATAGTCGGAGCCAGAGGTATGTGGATTCTCCAGGAGTTGGCAGGGGCGGGGCACATAGTTCTTCCTTATTGTCTCCAGGTGTGCAGCCCCACCAGCATGCAAATTTCTGTCCAGTGAAAGCATTATGGGCCTCCGGCTTCAGGAGCCCTGAGAAAAGTGTGCTTCTGCTCTTTTAGCCCATCCCTGAGGTACTTTGTGGGGTAGCTGTTGGACCTCACACACGTGCGATTTGTCCTTTGACTGTCTAGCTACATAAGAGGGTTATTTAGCTTCCAAGTAATTGGAGATTATTCAGGGTCTGGTTGCAGATTTCAGATTTACTTCCCATGTGTTTGTTTGGTGCCAAGTGTCTATCCCACGGCCTCGTGCATTCTGGGAAACTGGTCTACCACAGAGCATGCCTCCAGTCCAAGGAAGCATCCTGTGTGATCTTAGGCCTGGTCAATGTGTAGAGACTTGTCTTCGAGTCCAGAGTGTGGCCTGATTTGATCCACGTTCTGGGAGCTTCTGGAAATAATTAAAGGCCATACTGCTGGACTTAGCGAACAGCAAATGTCCATCCACAACCACGAGGTCAGGTTGGTCTGTGCTGTTTCAAGACTGCTCTGCCCTGGATGATTTTCTCCCTGGCACGGATGGGAAGGGGATGTAAAGCATATGCTGAAACTTGGGGTTTATCACTCTTCCTTCGCGCTGGTTGGCCTTTAGTAAACTTTGGAGCAGTAATGGTCTCATTCAGCTATCAATACTAAGTGGCCATGACTAGCCTTCTCCCCCCAACCCCCACCTCCCATGCTGCTGAATTTAACTTGTTTGGATCTTTAAGTTTAGAGCAGCAGCTCAATATTGCATTTTTATTTACTGGACTCAGAGACAGCTGCTAACACACAGCAAGCAGACAGAGCAGAGACTGTCTCACCCCCAGGCTCGCTGGTCCAGGAATAGCAGGTGTAAGCTGGGGCTTGGTTAGTAGAGACTCATGGTTCCTTCTTACATAGACAACACCACCTAAGCGTGGGTGCACATGGCTTTGGGATGCCTAGGGCACTCCGCATCACATCACACCTGTCACAGAGCTCTGCCTTCTCTCAGCTGTCCCTCATCACGTCACCCAGCTAGCCAACCTTCGGGCCTTTCCTGTGACGAAGTGGCTCCATCTCAAGTCTCAGGCATGAGAGAACGGAGTGGGTTAACACTTGGCAGGCGCTGGGGAAATGGGTGTGCCATCATGTTAGTCACTGCTAAGGAAGTGTGCACTTTCCAGACTCACTGGATCAACACGCCCTGTTTATAACCATCGTGGGAGACTAATGCTACCCAGAACCTTTTTTTTTTTTTTTTTTTTTTTAAGCTGGGAGTTACAGAAAGACTGGGATTTGGAAGCAGACTCTTCATCTTGGGGTGTTTTATTTTTGGGTGGGTGATGTACTTCACTGAATAATCATTCTGTGTGTGGGTGGTCAGACAGTTTTCTTCTGCGCTTCAAGTCTAACAATAGTTTGACTAAGTGTGAAATTCTAGCATCCCTATTCTTTCCCTAGAAGTCTCTATAATCATTGCTTCTAAATTTAGTGCAGCAACTGGGACTTCCATGTGGGGCTGAGTCTCCTTCCTCTGTCTGCAAGCGTCCCTCCTTATCAGAGGGCTGGGGAGTTTCTGTTGCCTCCTGCCTCAGGAGGGAGAGAGAATGGTCTTGTTTGCATGTGTGTGTTTGTCTCCAGAGATGCTCTCCACTCACTGTAAAGACTATCTTTCCTTGATTTAGGGGAGTTCTCTCGCAGTGCAGAATTGGCCACTTCAGTCCCCACATGGCTGAAACTATGCCTGGTGAGAAGTCACCAGAGGCTGGCTGGCATGAAGTCATGCCCACGTGTTGTGGCTCAGGGGTGGGGATGGGACAGCCTGGGGCTGCAGGGGTGTGGCCTTGCTCCCTGCAGGTGTGGTACTATCACAGCTACAGTAACTAACCAGCACTTACTGTAGCTGATTCATGCTCTCATTGACGAGATTGGTTTGTTTTGTTTTAATTTTTTTGAGAGAATGTTGCAATATGTTGCAAGGTTGCTGCAGAGGTCAAAATCTTCAGGCCTTAGCCTCTCCAGTGCTTAGGGTGCAAGCAAAGGCCATCAAACCTGACTAAGAGATACAAAGTTTGAGAGCCATGAGTGGAACTAAAATGTCCTTAAGTCTCAGGACCACCCCTCACCTCCACGTTGTTCAGTTGACCTAAGTCAATGAGGAAGGGACAGGAAACCTAGAGCTTAGGCTTGTGGGGGAGGGGGAGGGGCTGAGCCCTGCAGCAGCCCATTGATGTGCCAGTGGCCAGTGGCTGTCCTGATGCTTTGGCCCTTCCTCACCTCTCCCACCGTTATGCATCATGATTTGATCGGTAGTATAAAGGCCACCTATGACTAGCTTCATGAATAACAAAAGGTGTGAAGTGCAGCTTTCAGCCCCAGGCAGGGTAGGGGAAATAGGCTCTGACTTGGGTACTGCTGGCCAGAGCAGGCACGAGGCAGGGTGGACTGAACCTGCCCAGAGCAGGATAGGTGCCCTTCACTCGTGCACACTGACAACACCCACGGGTACATAACTCTTCAGACCGAGCCAACCTAGACTTTAACACTGAAGCTGAGCCGTCCAGCAAGGCAACCACAGGTGTGATTGTTCGCCGAGGTTGCCAAAAAGAGGCAGGGTATGAGTGAAATCGTAAGACTTTAGGATTGAAGAAGGTAAATACAGTCTGACATTCGTAAGCTTATAGTGGCCACCAACCATAGCAGCCATGTTCTGCTGTATTAGGTTTCATAAAATGTTTCTTTATAATTAATTTAATCTGTTGTGCTTCCTAGAAGCAATGGGTACAACGAGCCTCAGGATGGGGCTCTGGACACTTCTCCCCTGCTTAGGTTCATACAGGGCGGCAGGTTGTGGCGCTCTTATTTGAGTCTCTCTGTTGTGTTTATCTGTTTGGCCTTTTATTGTGTTTTATCTTATTCTGCGTTCACAATGCTGCATTAACAAAATCCTTTGTAGACCAAGTGCAAAGAGGAAGCCATATGGGGGAGGGGAGAGAAAGCAGCCCTAACTGGTCTCTGCCAGACTTCTGTAGTATTATGTCTGTCCTTCTGTCTGTCTCCCAACACTAGCCCCCAGTCACCGCAGCCTCTCTACTATGCCCACCAGGGAAGACTTTCCAACAAGTGCCATAGCTGAGACACTCAGCCTCTGTCAGGTGAGGTTATTTCCTGCTGACCAACCAGCCACTTGAGGAAGCCCCGTCCTGTTACAGGAGCTTGGTAAGCAAATCAGGTGACGGCTGGGAGACACAATGGACGTGCCCATGACTATGTAACCTCCAGCAACTTCCCATCTCTCTTTGCTTCTCAAGGAAAACACCTCTGCAATGTCATGTCATAGTGCCACCTTGTGGCCGTTCCAGTTACCAACATCCAGCCCCCTCCAGATGTCCATCCAGAGTGAGGCAGATTCCTAGAGATGGCTTCGTGGTTCTTTGGTCCATCTGTCTAGGGCCACAGCTTCTGGCCCTGAACTGTACTCTCAGAGCAACTGGCCTCTCATCTTGTTCCCCTTGAAAGGCCACAGGTGACCCCCACAACCATCAGCTTCAGATGGAGCCAAGCCAGACGTGCTAAGCATGAGCTTCCGAGTCTGAAGACCAAGTGACAAAAAGTTTCCAGAATCTTTAACAGTTTTACAAAGTTCCCAAGCATCAGAAGCAAAATCAGTCCTTGGATATGACAGAGCGAAGCCCAGGCCAAGGTGTGACTTCTGGCCTCTTCCTTTATCAATCCGGCCTATCAATCTCTCTTTGGCTTTGAAAGGCCTCTGTCCCGTGGGATGCATTTCAATTATCACCTGCCTTTGCAAGTAACTTTCAAAGAGGGCACAGAGTGGCCATTGTCTGTTTATATTGGGATATATCCCGAGGGAGAGGAAGGACCCAGGAAGCAGAGGGCATTGACCATGGCCCACTTCCCATGGCCCTGCTGGTGAGACCTGGACCTGAGCCCATCTCGGCAGTTGCCATCACTGCTTTCTATCATGCAAACTCTTGAGTTTTAGAAACAGTCTAACGCCTGCTCCACTGCCCATGGAAACACCCTTTGGTTGGTGAGGACTTGGAGCAGTCCATCTTCCCTGTCCCTTGTAGCTTTACTACAGCCACCCAGCCTCTCACCCTCCCCACAATGCTCTTCCCAGCAAATGGCCACACCACCAGGAGCTCCTATCTGTCTCTCTTGCACCTCCTGCCTCTGCCCTGGTCCACCTGTCCCAGGTCCATCAGATGTGTTTCCATTTCCTCCTCATTTGTCTCCTTTTCTCTGGCTCTTCTCTTCCCGTAGCTCAGATCGACTCTCAATTTTCTCCAACCTTCACATTGCCATCCAGAGCCATTCTAGGTGGGCAGCAGCCTCTGTTGACTTCACTGATCAGAGAGCTCCTGAGTCCAATCCTCCCGGGCTCACAACTGTGTTTGTTCTCACAGCCTCCTCTTAGGCCACACAGTCACCTCTCAGGCCACACAGTCACCTCTCAGGCCACACCCTCAGTGACCCACACAGTCACCTCTCAGGCCACACAGTCACCTCTCAGGCCACACCTCACTGAGCCAAGCAGCCACCTTACTCAGTAGCTGTTGCTGGTCCAGACAACCCTTCCAATCCTAAATAACAACTTTGCCTTTTAAGGATGGTGGTGACACATGGAGCTAAGTAAACCTTGAATAAAAATGTGCACCTGTGCCAGCAATGAAAACTTATCCAGAATCATCCAGGTCATCTAGGCCTGTAGACGGAAGTTTCTGTCCTGCCTGCTCCCGCAGCTGTTCAGTCCCAAATAAACACACAGCAGCTTATACTAATTATAAACTAGTTGGTCTATTAGCTCAGGTTTATTATTAGGTAGCTCTTATAACTTAAATTAACTCATAATTCTTGTCTATGATTAGCCACATGGTTTGGTACCTTTTCTCACTGAGACATTCTCATCTTGCTTCTCCTGTGTCTGGGTGGTGACTGCACACTTAGACTTTCCTCTTCCCAGAATGCTCCTAGTCTGGTCACCCCACCTGTACTTCCTGCCTGGCTACTGGCCAATCAGTGTTTTATTAAACCACTTTGAGGGACAAATCTTTACAGGGTACAAGAGCATTATCCCACAGCATAGGCCAGCTCATGTTCTTCATCCCACAAGATGGCAGTGACCTGCTGTGGTAAAGATACATTATTTCCCTAGTTTCCTCATAGAGTGCAGAGATTGCCGACTGTTGTGGAATATTATTTTAACTGAGTAAAGATGTGTTACATTTGTTTATGCTGCAGTCATTTAATGATGTTAACAATGTGTGTTTAATTATGCAAAGATGGGCTGCATTTGTTTCACCTTACCTGCCTAAGGCACCTGATTGGTCTAATAAACCATAGCCAAACAGGAGAGGGATAAGCAGGGCTGGCAGGCAGAGATACTAAATAGGAGAAACCAGAAGCGAGAGGTAAAGCCAGTTGTATTAGACATACGGTGCGACTGTCAATCAGCCCTCAACTGATGAACACGTAGATACCTTCCAATCTTTGCCATGAAAAACCCTCTACAAAGAAAAGATTGTCCACACATCAATTGGATGGAGAAAGACAAGACTATCTTTAAAGTGGGAAGGGGGTGGCAGCGGGAAGAGCTTAGCTCAAAGAGGGCATGCGTGCTTGCGTGTGCAATATGTGAGCTGGGCTGCTTGCTGGCCTGGGTGTACACCCACCCACCCACAGTTCTCCAGCAGTGTCACACCCCTGACTTCACCCATCTGGCTGATTAATAACAGCTGTGTGTCTTAATTTGCATTTGCACATTGTGCGTGCACCCAAGCATTTCTGAGTGTTTATGAGTGGGTGTTGTTTATGTAAAACATGTGTTTCTATTCTGTGTCAATTTTCTATTGAATTAGTGAGGCCATTTTTGGTCTTTGGATACTAGGACAATTCTTTTTTTCCCCACGTGATTTTTTTTCCCTCTTGACTTTGATAATACTCTTTTTTATTTCAGAGTATCTATGTGGCTGAATTGATCAATTGTATCTTTTATGACTTTTAAAGTCTGAGAAATATTTTTTAAAAACCCTTTTGTGTTCTAGTTTGCGAGAACATTTTCTCAAGTATCACATGATACATGAAAAAGAGAAGTTCCTTGAAATAACATATTTTAGGTCCAGTTAATCTCACTGGATGTCTGTGCTTGATTTTGCCAAGCTGATTTTGTTTCTGAAGAAAACAGGAATGGGACCAGGTGTGGTGATGCACCCCTTTAATCCCAGCACTTAGAAGGCAGGAGGATCTCTGTGAGTTCAAGGCCAGTCTGGTCTATGTAGCTAGTTTTAGAATAGCTAGGGATACACTAAGAGATCCCATCTTGAAAATAAACAGAGAAGGAAGGAAGGAAGGAAGGAAGGAAGGAAGGAAGGAAGGAAGGAAGGAAGGAAGGAAGGCCAAAATGGAGTAGCCACTCACTTCTTCAGGAATGAAAAATGAGGCTTGCTAGGACTTCCTAAGAGGAATAAGATGGGGGCCTGGTGAGGAGGGTGGAGTTCATGTGTGGTTCCCACAGAGACCAGAAAAGGGCACGGAAACCCCTGAGACTGGAGTTACTGATGGCTGAAAGCCCCATGCGGATGCTGGGTAACCTGGGTTCTCTGCAAGAGCAGCAAGTGCTCCTCACTGCCAAGCCATCTCCAGCCCCGATAAGAGATTTTTTTAAATCCTTCTAAACACTGTGTGAACTGCCATTCAGCACATTGTGTTAAATCTTAGAGTTTTCTCAGCTGTCAAGAATTATTAAAATGAACACAAAACAAACATGGGGCTGGTTGAAAACATTTTCCTGAGAGAAATTGTTTAAAGAATGGTTTTTATTTAAAAACCCTGAGGTCTCAGAGGAGGAAGGTGGGACCCATTCTTTTCCTCATTAAACAACAACAACAAAATACATCTCCTTAACCTTCATTAGTTTCATTAAAATGTAGGTCACAGTGGGCTTGAAGGTATGTTAGGTTGTGCCTTAATGAAAAAATTTCGACCAGGAGGCAGTCACCTGCCCGCTGTCCCCAGCCTGCCATCTTGCTTGCTTCCTGTGCGCTGGGCACTCTCCAGCCAGGGACAGGTCCTGGTCCCCCGCCTTCCTGTTCATCTGGTGGGACCCGGGAGAGGGAAGGGGGGGAGGGGGGAGGGGGACAGTTCAAGGGCTGAAACTCCCAGAGGATGGAGTGACATCGACTGCTTGGTGCAAGAAGAACTGGTTTAACTGTTTTCTTTTTAATTACAAAGTTTGTTCAACTGGAGAAATAAAACTGGAAAAGTGCCTAGAGATCTGGGTGACTCCTCCCTTCCAGTCTTCTGCCTCTAAACATAACTACCGTCTGCTCAGTCATCTCTGAGAGGACTGTCTCATCCAGGCAAACATCTGACCCAGATATGCTGGGATTCGGACCATGCAGAACTGGAGCAGGGGCTCCAGAGTTCCCTGGAAGGAAGCCACCTAAGGTATCAGGGTTGAGTATCTGGGGCTCTGGAGAGAGCAACTAGCCACATCCCCACAATCTCTCGGAGAACTAGGGCCTGCCTGGAGACGTAAGCTGGAATTGCAGAGCAAACGAGAAAGGGAGAGATCTTGTTATAGATACTCGTCAGGGGCTGGCCTCCCAGTACAGCATCCTTCAAGCTCTTAGGTTAGAATGTCCACGAAAGGGTTCTCATTGTCACGGTTTAGCTCTGATGGCCCAAGGGCCAGCCTGACTCTGCTTGCTGGCTCAGTCATTTTGTGGTCCCTTGATCCATGCAATGCTGGTCTCGCCATTGCAAGCTACACCAAGAACCAGACTTAGGAGGCAGAGGCAGGAGGATCTGACAGAGGAGGTCAGTGAGTGTGCAGAGCCTCTTCCAAAGAGGTGCTAACCACAGTGGGGACTCTACCCTGTCACTGGTAACAGTGGGAACAAGTTTCATGAAGGGGAGGTGCCTGAAGGAGTCATAAGGGTCATGGAAGGGACAGGAACACCCACCACCCAGTCTTGTGTGGGGAACTTGGAGGCATGCTGTCGATAACCAGCACACAGTGGCCCAGCATGTGAAGATAACACGGGGCATATGTCCTGCAGGGTCCTGAGCTGATGTTATACAGTGCTGGAGAAGAGAGGGAGAGGCTGGACCTGCTGTGGGATGTTTCACACTGTGAAGATTGCTGTGATTAGAATACATCGCATGCCTCCTGCCTTGCCTTGGGCCTTTAGCTTTAGGCAGTCACCAGCCAGGAAAGACCTCCAGGCAAGCCCTGCAGACAGAGAAGCCCTGTGTCTTTGTGCTCAGCACAGCCTTTCTCACGCTCTGATTGGCACGAGTCCTGAGCTTTAAGGGACAGGTGTGCAGGTCAAGTTCTTGGGGGCCCAGGGCAGCCATAGGTCTGTAGGGCAAACTCTATTTGTGCAAAGAGGCTGGGGTAGAACACTAGGGCATGCAGGTATTGACCCTGCTGTCCATACATGCCTCACAATGGCACCGCCCAGCTTTTCTCTGTGCTAGGAGCCTGGGGAGGGGACCTGAAGAAGAGCCCAAGCACTGAGTTCTGAAAGCCCCCTCCCTTTCACCACAGGGCAGATATGCTGTGAAATCATTGGGAGGGAAACTGACGAGTGTTTTCAAAAGCTGAAAAGTG
>NC_022034.1:4952467-4954996 GCF_000317375.1 Microtus ochrogaster
AAAACAAAAGCTGAAAAGTGCGTCGTTCTTTAAAATCAAGGCAGGCAAATCTCAGGGAAGGAGATGGAGAGGGCTAATGAGCCCGTGGAGTGAAGGTTGGCCTTGATAGATGTTCACTTCTTAGCCAGACTTCTCAGTGGCGGCCAGATGTATAGGTGGAAATGGGAGGCAATAGGGAAGGGGGAACGGCTGCAGCTGTCTGTCTCTGAAAGAGGGGGTGTTCCTGAAGGTCACAACAGGGTCCCAATGACCCCAGGAAATGCCCTCCTACAGGCTGGGTGCTACTCAAGAAAAGTAAGAACGGTTACCCTCAACAAGAACACCTTGTAGCGGTTGCTTTTGCAGTAGGCTTGGGGCACAGCGTTTTCTGATCCACATCACTTTCTGGCATCGTTTGTTAATCTGAAAGTGCTTGTTCTGCCTTGCCGATTGTTAAATATTAACACAGCAAGTGCTCTATAGAGCAGTAAGCATACCTTTTCATCTCAGGAGAATAAGCCACTTTTTGTCAGGGTCTTTTATCATAGTAAGGAGCTACAACCAGAACACACAGGCTGCTGGGAGGGCACTGGAACGTCACGTAGAAAAGGGGGTGCATAATCCTGATGCAGAGGATGGAAGCACTGGTGTCAGGAGTCCAGACATCATTGCTGCAAAAGCACCACCTATGACGCAGACGAGGACCTGAGCCTCAGGGAGACAAGACTCACGAGGTGCACGTGGTTGTTAGCATTGGAGGCAGGCTTCTCGGTCTGAGTTCACTGCTCTGTGGTTCTTGCCTGTAGTAGCTGAGTAACAACCTGTAATACACGGGAAGAAATCACCAAGCAGGCTGCCCAGTGTTACTTTCTTGGAAAGAGTGCCACTATAAATGGATTAAGTTCATGACAGGGGTGTTTATCCATCCAACTGCAGCCGCTCAGCATTCTTCTACTGTACTGGTTAGTTTTGTCAACGGTGGGGTTTTTATTTTAATGATTGATGTGGGGGCCCCAGCTCATCATGGATAGTGCCAACCTTAGGCAGGTGAGCCTGGGCTGTGTAAGAAAGCAAACTGAGAGAGTTAGTAAGCAGCGTTCCTTCACAGTCTCTGCTTCCATTCCTGTCTCTGGGTTCCTGTTCTGAGTTCCTGTTTTGGTTTCCCCAGATGGTGGACTGTAACCTATAGATCAGACAAACCCTTTCCTCCCCCAGTCGGTTTCAGTCAGTGTTATATCACAGCCACAGGAAGCCAAGCATGACAGTTACATAACCCCATAATAGCTGCGCCGGTAGGAGGTGGCGGTAAGAGGTGACACTTGAACCTCAGGACAGAAACAGGGATTTGTGAAGTCTCCTGCTTCTGCCTCATTCCCAGGCAGGGTTGGAGTAAAGGCTAGCGGCGTGAACAGTTCAGCGTTTCTGGTTTAAAGGCATGAGTTGGAGGCTGGCCTCAGACACTGGCGCTCTGAGAGGGGTTTCCAGGGTTGATGTGAGGGCTCCTACACTGGAGGCTCAGCCCTCAGGGTCACAGTGGGAGATGGTGGGCCCTCGCCCTGGGAAGGGATTTGGGTCTAACTTTGGAACTCTATCCACCCTCAGGAGGGCTGTTAAAGGAGATGAGCCTGCCCTTTCCTCACTTGTACACGCTCTTCTCCCGTACACGCTCCCACAGCAGAGCCCGTGGGACCTTGGTGCTTGGGTTTTTGCCCGGCAGCTAAATAACTCCTCACAAGTGGCAGCCTCGTGTGTTTTGTTACAACCGTGGAGATCTGATCAGCTGCCTCAGTCGCTCTTCGCCCCTTGCTGTACCCTTCAACGGGGACAAAGGGCATCTGTCAAGAGAGACATGAATGGGACATGCAGCAGTTCAGAGGCCGATATATCTGCCTTGTTATTTTCATTAAAGTGTTCGTCTCTCCTTGGCTACCCGTGTCTGCCAGCTTGTCTCTCAGCTATGAGCTCTGAAAAGCCCCATTGCCTCTGCTAGCTCTTGACCAAGAGGCAGGAGCAGAGCACAGGGATGACAAGAACATTATCATCTGAGTGGTAAGGGACTCTGTGCATGGCTGATTGCATTTCCCTGCACTTTAAGCCCCCTCCCCCGTTTCTAAAGAGCTGCTCACACTGAATTCCCTGTCCTTGTCAAGGCTCCTCTCTGTGGTGCTGCTAAGGATGAGCGACTTTTAAAAGCCCTCTGATGTAAGAGCCGACCCATCTATGCTCCATGCAAATTTCCACCCCGGGAAAGGAAACTCAAACTCCTACCTTAAACTGAGGTAGGGCCCAGGAGTACTGTGGTCAGGTTGCTTTCGAAGCAGTGAGCTTCACACACATTTACAAGACTGAGGTCACAGTGAAGGTACCACCGGCATCCCTAACATCTCTCCTCAACCATCCTCCCTCCAGTGTCCTCCCTCCAGTGTCCTCCCTCCAGCATCCCTCTCCCTCCAGCGTCCTCCCTCCAGCATCCCTCTCCCTCCAGCGTCCTCCCTCCAGCATCCCTCTCCCTCCAGCATCCTCCCTCCAGCATCCCCCTCCCTCCAGCAT
>NC_022034.1:4955493-4957028 GCF_000317375.1 Microtus ochrogaster
GACCAGGCTGGTCTCGAACTCACAGAGATCCACCTGCCTCTGCCTCCCGAGTGCTGGGATTAAAGGCGTGCGCCACCATCGCCCGGCTAAAGCATTTTTTTGTCTATCTCTTTGTTAACTGCTCTTATTTATGATTTCAGAAGGCATAGTTGGCATATTTTATGTCTTAAACAAAAAATAGAGGGAGTTTGATTACTCAGTTCTCATCACATGACCCACATTGATCTAGAGTGTGGCATCCCCTGGTGATCATTGAGAGGTTCACATTGAGCTCCTTGCTGTTTATCAGTGGTTTAGCATCTGGGGTAGAACATGCACGGAGCCACACTGTGCGTTTTGATTGGAAGAGATACCCTATACACAGGAGCATGACTGTCAGTGGGCGTGGAGGAGGAGGCATTTTGTGGGTTGCACACACTCTGCCAAACCATTCAGGAGTTTCACATAACTGCGTTATCTTATCGAGCATGTCGTTAATCCAGAGGGCATAATTATAAACTCAGACTAGTTTACCTATGAGGATGGACCTCTGAAACAGCAGAGTTCCCTCTAGCAGACCCACAGACTCAGCTGTTTCTCAGAGATGTTTTGGGGGTGAGAGTTGGAAACGGAGGTACGCCAGTACTTACATGCATTTCCTAAAGCAAACCCCTATATGCAAATGTGCACAGCAGTGGGTTGGTATTCCGATACAGGAATTGTAAGCATTTAGAAGATGAATCGGCCTACAAGGTAACCAATAAATCCTCCTCAAAGAACCCAGAAAGCTTCAAGGAGAGGGTGGAAGATGTGTGCAAAGAGTATTTATTTGCCAGCCCCCCTCCCCCCCGTGATGGCTTGAAGGACAAATATCCCCTATGGCTCACATATTTGATTACTTGGTCCTCATTTGGGGACACCATTTGGGGGGTTATGGAACCTCTAACAAGAGCAGGCTTGATGGAGGAAGTACATCACAAGGGGTGAGTTTCGGAATTTTCATAGCCCTACTTCTTTTGCTTTCCACATGCAGATAAGATTTGACCAGTCTGCTTCCTGCTGGGGCTGCTTGCTTCCCTGTCTGCCTGGACCTATCTCCCTTTGGAACCATCAGCCAAAATAAATTCTTTCTTCCTAAAATTGCTTTTCGTCATGGTGTTTGTCAACAGCCATAAAAAAGTAACTAATATATACAATCTCATACATCAGAGACTGTTAATCAAACACAGGGTGGGGAACGGTTATATACTATGCATGCACCAAACGTCACCTTCTACAGGGGAACTCCCATGGTGTTATGGTTTAAACTGCTTCACAGATTCTGTGATAATGCCTCCTGGAGCAAGATGCTGCTATCAGCAAGAACCTGGCAGGAGCAGTGTCTACCCAGCAAGACATTTTCCGTTCTGCTCACCTGCTGTGTTCATCCCAGAAGTGGGGACTCAGCTCCTGTCAAACCGGAAGATACAGCTCAGTCAAGCTCAGCCAGACCTGTGGATCCTGAGCAAACAGGCAAGCGTTGCCTGAGACTATAAGCTTTGGGGTGGTTTCTTACA
>NC_022034.1:4957159-4973627 GCF_000317375.1 Microtus ochrogaster
CAGTTGATCAGGTTTAAGCTTTTGATACTTATTTTTTTTTTCTGGAAAAGATGTTTGCTCTGGGAACACAAATATTCCTTTTATGCTCACAGATCTTCTGCTTGCTTCAGAAATTCCAGGATTGAACCGTGAGAGTCAGAGCCAGATGCGATGATACTCAGGTGCGATGATAATCACTAGAGAGGATTGTGTCTCCACTCCTTCACAGCGCTAACTTTCAGAGCTGCCCCAGGATTTCAAAGGAGGTGCACCCTTTAACTGAAAGCAATAAAGCCCCCATTACAAATTTTCCTATGACAATTCTCTTAGTATTCCCAAATCTATATCTGAGTCTCCAAGGAGAGCATGCCAATCACTGGGCTTTAAGCATCATCGAACATTTATATTTATCCTGAAAAATCTTCACAGTAACAATGTTGGCAGTCACCCACTTTTTAAACTGCTGGGTTGTGATATACAGAGCTATTTTGTTGTGAGGTATCCACCAAAGAAGACCACTCAGACATTGCTCGAGCCCATAGAAAGTCTTACTTAGCTACAAGAAGACAAGCATGGATGAGACATCCCAGTCCCAGAGAAGAAGGAAGACTTAGCAGGTCTTCACAGTTCAGCCAGACATTATGGCTTGAGAAAACCCTGAATCCTGACTTTCAGACAAGTTGGACAGGGTTGTGTGTCTGAAGCTTTGTGCAGCTACACGTCACACATGGATGGGGAAAGCCACGCCCCCACATTTCATGTGCTCTGAGCTAGTAGACGTGGCACCACTGGGCAGTGCCAAGGTACATCATGTGCCCTTTGAGGCAGCCACTATGCCATACCTCTCCTGGCTCAGTGACCTCCCCAGGGTAGTCAAGAAGTGCTGAGCAGGAAGAGGGAGCTGAGCCATGCAACTGCTCCACCCTGGGCCCTCATAGTCTGGGTGACAAGAGGGGCAGCCATTCATCTCTAATACGCGTTTGGAATCATGCCACCACTGTCTGGAAGACTAAGACCTGCTGCTGAGCCACACTAACCTGACACCATGCCACACACCACTCAGCTCAGTACTCTCCTCGGTCGTGGTTTTGTTTAATTTCTTATGATATGCATAAGATGAACATTTTATAAATTCTGCTTCCCTTTGGGTCAAGACACCCACACTGAAGACACCCACACTGAAGACACCCCCTTAGACACCCACACTAAAGACATCCCGCTAGACAACCACACTGAAGACACCCCCCGTAGACACCCACACTGAAGACACACCCATTTTAGCTTTAAGCACAAGAGGCTACACTGTGTCCTCAATACTTACTTAGAACTGTCTTCAACTAAATATGGTTTTGCCATACATCTACTTTCCACAAAGCACCAGGAGGTAAACAGAGTTCACCAAACTTATTGCCGTGTTGAGGAAAGGACCGGCTTTCAGTTTTTGGTACTTGCTTCTCATTTCCATCGAAGACACCATCAGAACAGCCCTTGCTGTTCAATTTGATCAACATTCTTTTCAGGTCCAATTCCGGGTTCTCGCTACAGACACCAGAATCACACCAAGCATTCTAGGGCAGTGTAGGCTCTTCCTAACTGTAGGGATACTCTCTCACCTCTACTTACTATGTACGCTGTAGCAAGTCCACGTCCATAATTACAGGCATTTATTATAGTAGCATCAAATACCATCAAATACTGTTCTGGCTGCTATAACAAAATCCCACAGTCTGTGTGATTTACGAACAGCAGAACTGACTGCTCACAGCTCTGCAGACTGGGATGCCTAAGGATGAAGATAGACTCGGTGTATGATGAGCGCCTATGTCCCGATTCCCATCATGTCATCACAAGTTATAATAAACACAAAGACTCTCTCTCCCAAGCTGTCTTGTAAGGGGGCACTGACCTGGCCTCTGCCCTCAGGACCCAATCACCTTTCAAAGGTCCAGCCTTTCAATACCGTACATGGAGACTAGTTTTCAATACACAAAATTTAAAACAAAACAAATTTTCAGAGTGCATCAGGCATTATTCTCTAGTGTTTATTCTTCAAGGGAGTCGCCTCATGGCCTAGATACTTTGCCTACAATTAAGACACATCTCACTAGGGGGCACTACAGTTCTCCCCCCCTTCCCTTCAGCTCTCCCCCAACTCTACCAAGAACTAATTGCATTTCTATCAAATTTACTTGAAAGTTACCAATGGACAGGGTTTACCACCACTCCTGAAAACTGTATCTAAAACAGGAGAGATGCTTTATATCATCGTGAATTATTGTTCATCTGTTAATGATCTCTTTTAGAGACAAGGAGAAGCTGCTGTCACCTGCTCCACCAACAGAGGGCGCTCACTGCAAACACATTGGGGCCTGGAAGAGAGTCTGCGAGGGTTAAATAAACAGGGTAAGGCAAGCCCCCAGAGTTTGGGAGCTGTTTTCTACAACCACTAATTCCTCACAGCCGTTTAAACAGTCTGCTTTCCTCTTCCTAAGTAGTGATTTGGAAGTACATGATAGCTGAAGCTCTCTGTTGTAAAATCCACAGAGCTTTCTGGAAGCAATGGAACCCAGGTATACTTCAGGTCTCTGTAGATGTTTTTGGGCAAACCTCAGTCTGGCCAGGATTCCCCTGTCATACCCAGATTGGTGGGGTATGAGGTGCCACCTCATCTCCTCATGGTCTCACCCCGACTTTTCCTCTCTAACGGCTCTGGTGCCTCCCGCAGGAACACTCCAATGTGTTCCCTGGCGCTGTCGAGCTTTAGCGAGGCGTGTGATCACACTGGGAGAGGAGACTCCTCGAGACCCATGCATGGTCACTGGCAGGCCTGTGAGGAAGGGACTGGCCACACGGTATCTTAAATAATACTTATTTATACATGTATTCGTGTGTACATGTGTGGTCATATGAGGCGCCTGAGGAGGCCAGAAGGCATCAGACCCCCGGAATTGGAGATCCAGGCAGCTGTGAGATGCCTGATGTGGGAACCAAACTCAGGTCCTCTGCAGGAGCGGTAAGCACTCTTAGCCTCTGAGGGATGGCTCAGATGACTTCATAATAACTGCAAAGTTCTTTCCTGACCTCCTGGGTCCCTCGAACCTGCACTCTGCCGAGATAGACCCTGAACTCTGTAGCGTTAGCTATCCTCTCGCGCCCACATCTCACAGAGCTTAGTTTCCCTCTTTTCTCCTATGGTTATTTCATCCTAAGGTGATCACTGACAGGCATCTCACAACTACAGCGTCACCGCTCCCCCAGCTGGCATGAGGCTGATACCTGGGATGCAAAATGATTGGAAAGGAGTGCGACATGCCTGCCCAGTTACGCATGCGCAGAGCACAGGCCTGATTTGACTGCTAACGCCGCCTTCCCACATTCTTTGTAGTCTTCGCTTGCGGTTGAATTTCCCTGGAACAGACCACGGGAAACAGATTGATTGCTGTTGGCCCCACTGCCCCTGTTTGCTACTTTGTATCATTTGATTTGCATATGTTCTCTGAGGCAGCCCTTGTCTGTAAGGGTTGGCATAGGGGGTCTCACATTTTGTGTATGGCCAGGGCAGACAAGTGAACCGTTCAGGTAGTCTAAGTCCGGGACCCCAAGCCATTGGTGCACACGAAGGCACATCATATTACATGTCTGGCCTTTTACTTCTCTATCAGATAAAAATGCTGGCTCTGAAATGATTTCTTTCTTAAAGAAAGCTTTAGGACTGGGTCTCCTCTCAGCACCTGAAGGCAGTGTTACTGACGACCGGATGCTTTGGGGTGCCAGATGATAGAGTTAAGCTAGTCATGAATGGCCTCTGGTATCACGGTTTTGGGGCATGGGCACTTTCATGGGGCTTTTTAAAGTGTGTGTGTTTAGACAGGATCTAGTATTCACTATGTAGATCAGGCTGGTTTTGACTTCACAGAGATCCTCCTGCCTCTGCTTTCTCAGTGCCGGGATTAAAGGCCTTTGCCGCTTGGCTTTCTTTGTTTTAAAATCTAAAAGGCTTCAAGAATTTAAAAGAGCTCTAAGCATGGAGCTGGGGTGTAGCTCAGTGGTGGAATAGATGCGGTGATGGGAAGAGGGCTGCGTTCCCAGCCCAGCTAGCTTAACCCCCGAAATAACCACACAGAGATCTGTATTAATTAAATTGCTGCCTGGCCCATTATCTCTAGACTCTTCTTGGCTAACTCTGACATATTAATTACCCATTTCTAATAAATATGTGTATCACCACATGACTGTGGCTTACCGACAAGGTTCTAGCCTACATGCGTCTCGGGCTGGAGATTCATGGCATCCGCCTGACTCTGCTTTCTTCCTCCCACCATTCTGTTCTGTCTTCCCCACCTACCTATCAGGCC
Organism: Microtus ochrogaster; assembly: GCF_000317375.1. Taxonomy (NCBI): domain Eukaryota; kingdom Metazoa; phylum Chordata; class Mammalia; order Rodentia; family Cricetidae; genus Microtus; species Microtus ochrogaster. The sequence continues at coordinate 4,961,494 of NC_022034.1, forward strand.
AAGCAGTTTTCTTTATTAATTAACCAATAAAAGCAACAGATAGATAGAAGACTCTCCTACATCAGATATATACTCAGCAAGCGTGAAGCCCTGGGCTCCGTCCCCAGCACCAAGAACAAACAGGAAAACTATATTCTGTGTGTGTAGATGATGTGTGTACCTGTTCACGTGGGTTTGTGCACGTGGATGTGGAGCAGGGGTTCTCAACCTGATGGGTCGTGACCCCCACGGGAGGTCGCGTATCAGATATTTACATTATGATTCTTAACAGTAGCAAAATTATAGTTGTGAAGTAACAAAGAAATAATCTTAGGTTTGGGGGCACCACAGTGTGAGAACCTGTGTTAAAGGGCTGCAGTGTTAGCGATATCAAAAACCACTGTTGTGGAGGGTGGAGGGTAGACATTGACGTCAGGTGACCTGACAATCAGGTCTCTTGATTGATGGGGTCTATCACTGAATTTGGAACTCACTAATTCATCTAGATCAGCGGCAGGTCAATAAGCTCTGCCCATCTCCACCTTCCTGCCCAGGGGTTAAGGAAGGGCATCACTACACCAGGCTTTTAGAGGACCGCTGGGATCTGAGTTCAGGTCCTCAAGCATCTTCCAAACCTCTAAATCTTTTTTGCTTTGTTTTGTTTTTTGAGACAGAGTTTCTCTGGGTAACCCCATCTGTCCTGGAACTTGCTCTGTAGACCAGGTTGGCCTCGAACTCATTGATCCGCCTTCCCCTGCCTCCAGAGTGCTGGGATTAAAGGTGTACACCACCACTGCCCAGCCAAAGCTATTCTTAAATGGAGAAAACATGAAGAGAGTGTGGAAATGTCAGGTGTGTGTCAGCCTCACCTTGCTGATGGCTCTGAAAGAAGAGATTGACACTACCTGCAGGAATCAGACTTAGTAAGCCTGAAGCAGGCTTGTTAGTGCCCAGCAAGGGATTAAGTCAGAGCTCATGGTTGCAGTGGTGACAGCCCCAGACCCCGGCAGGGGGGGGTGGGGGGGAACAGTAGAAGAAGAAGATTCCTCCCTAATCACTGGCAAGGCCAATGTGACATGGACAGCTTCCGTAATCACAAGTTTCAAAGGCCTTTTTCTAGGGTCTGGATTGTAAGGGTGAGTCCTGGAGAAACACTACCCAACTCATGTCCTGTGTTTCACACAGCCTCTACTCTGCTTCCAAGAGCCTTGTTGAAATTCCATCCACCTCAAAAGGCCTTGGCTGGAATCAAAACTCCTGTGGACTCAGAGGCTGGGTCTGAAAGTCTCTTCCTCCCTTTCTCTCCACTGTGTAGGAAGAGCAGAGTGAGCATGGACCTCATTCCCCAGAAGCAAACGAAAATGGGAAAGGGGTGATTGGAGGGACCACAGTGGCACACGCTCTATGCCAGCAACTGCTTCGGAGAATTCCTTTGCCTTAACCCAGTGACGACTTACTTCCCTTATCTTTTTCTGCCAGAGAGTTGAGCTCTGTCTGCACAACATCCAAGCTGCCTCCCAGGCTTCTGCAGACTCAGGATCAGAGGCCCTGGGAGATGTTTGCGACGGGGTAGTCACTCCTTACAGTTCTAGGTCAAACCCTTCCTGGTCCTCTGGCTCAGGCTCCTCTGCAGGGGGGTGGGACCAGCTTGGCTCATTTCCGCCTTTGGTTTGGCCCAACCAGGTTCCCCGTGCTTGCCAAGCTGCCGAGGGTCAGCAAGAGGCCGGGCAGATGCACCATCCAGATTCAGTAGGTGAGGCAGGGTGCCAGTACCAGCCGGCATGCCCAGCTTACTTTGCAGGCTAATCCGGAGTCACATACCACCCTTGGGGCAGGAGGCCCGTCCTGCTGCCAGCCCCAAGTGCCAGGGCAGGTTTCTTCTGATGCTCTGCATCACTCCTGGGCCATCAATCTCTGTACAGACGCGCTCCTCCAGACGTCCTTATTCTGTCGTGGAAGCAGCACCTCTGCTCTGAGGGAATGGAACACTGAGGCCCGGACAGACTGAGACACTCTCCCAAAATAACAAAATGTATTGGTCGTCTTTCAAGGATGGCTTGGGACCAGCTTTCCAAGCACAGACATGCAGAGGGAGCCAGCCACTCCAGTCTGTGACCTCTTGACATCTCAAGCTCAAAATCTCTGAACAAAACATGGAAATCATCCCGAGAGGAAAACCAGGGCCTGTGAAGAAGCGAGACACTGTCCATTCCTGCTCAGAGGCGCCCTCAACCTACCCTTTCTGCCACCCACGCAACAAGCAGCTGCTCCCTGTTCCTTTCCCTCGAGTTCCCTGCAATTCATCTTCACTGGAGGATGAGGTAGCCATTAGCTCACTCCCACCATTGCCAGGCAGCCTCCCGATGGCACAGCCTCTTTCTGATAGGCCTGGCTGTACGGGATAGTCCACACACATCTTACAGCAAGTCCTTGCTCTGCACCAATTGGGCCCCAGGATTCAGAAAAATCAGGCCAAGAAGAAGCAGGGACTTGAGTTCAGGGTGAGTGACAAACAGACTGAAGCCCTACAGAGGTATATGGCAAACCCACCCCCTTTCCTCCTGGGTACCAGCGTTTCCTGTCACACACACCCTGTGGACAGGAGAACCTGTGCTCTCTACACTGGGAACAGATGACCTCTTTATCCTTCCTCTTTGCTGGGCTGATGGGGAGGACCAGGAGAAAGTCCTGGAGGGCCTTGCAGAAGGCAGCTCAACATGACGGCCGATGCTACTCCTACAAATGCACCTCCTTGTATCCTGAATTTAAGGTCCCCATTGTTGCTGTTCAGACAGTGGCACATGCCTTCCCAGATCAACCAATATTAAATAGCCCGAAATCTTTGGAGCCGCAGGACCATATGTTTCTGGATCAATATTTACTTCTCTTCTCTTAAACACAGCTTCTCGTGTCTTGGACTATGCAGGCCCTCTCTGTGAGAGGTGGATCAAGAACTCAGGGAAGGAGCTCTGGGTTGCACTGTCCCCTCTGTTATAATTGCTCCTCCTCCCTGGGAGCACAACAGCACAGACCCATGCGTCAGCCCCACTTAGCTACAGCAGACTCCAGTCCTTTAATGAGGGGCCTGTCCCCGCTGGAGGCAGATGGGAACTCTGCCGTGAGAACCCCTAATTACACATCTCTGCAAGGAGAACCAGGTGGGGACAGGACACAATGACCTCCAGAGGGGAGCCAGGGTTCCAACCGAGGAAATACAGCCCTGATATGCAAAGTGCAACATATGGTTTCTGGAGACCCACAGAGCTGGGTCCCCATCATCAAGAGGAGACACAGAGGTTTGTTCAGACCCCAGCAGCCTGGAAGCTCAGTCTCTTCTCTTAGTGAAGACATGAGGGTTATGCCGAGGTCCACCCAGGAATCATTCCTAAAGGGAGAAACAGGTCAACGGGTCCTGGGACCACCACATTTCCTAAGTGACAGTGAACTAATATAAGTGTGTGCACACAAATGCACACATATTCCTCATCACTCCCCCACTGCAAGCCAGGTACTTACATATGTACCTGGTGTCCACGTGTTAGCCTGTTGCTACTTGCAGCTACAAGTCTGCATGTGGATAAGAACCTTAAAAGGGCTTCTAGGGCTGGTCCAAGTCACATAACCAGTGAAGAGTGGAGACATTGCCATAACCAGTATGACTACTGTACTACGTAGTCACTAATCAATAAAATGCCTTCTAGCTGGATTTTAGGGAGGTATTTTCTCAATTGAGGTTCCTTTCTCAATTATCCTAAATTGAATTATCCTTCAGATAATTCTGGGCTGCAGAGATGGGTCAGTGGTTAAGAGCACTCCTGCTCTTCCAAAAGTCCTGAGTTCAGTTCCCAGCAACCACATGGTGGCTCACAACCATCTGTATGAGATCTGGTGCCCTTTGACAAAGACTGACCTGGTCATTCCTCCTCACCAACTTAGACCATGAAACCCAGTATGGACAAGTTCTACAGAACTGCCATATACGGGCTGCCCACGCAGGCTTCAGCATTGCCAGGAGAGGGCATACATTTCATTTTCATTTCAGATAATTCTAGTTTGTGTGTCAAGTTGACATAAGACTAGCCAGCACACTGAGGTTTGGTGGAAAGCTGATTCGTGGGAGGACCCATGAAGCTGCCTGGATACGGGGACAGCTGACACTTTCCCCAGTGCCATTGTTCTAGCCGGGCTGTTCTCACCCAAGGGAAGGAGACCAGGCTGAGCTCTTTCTGAATCAAGTCTTTATTGTGTCGCACAAACCCGGCTGTGGGCACACACTTGTGGTGACAAGTCCAGAGGCCCTGAGCCGAGAGAGCAGGGAGTTCAGAAAGGTAAAAGCCACAGGTTTGCTACATCCTGTTGACGTACCTGCGGTGGCTGTTTGGCAAACAGAACAGGACATGAACGTTTAATAAGACCAGGGCACGGCTGAACCACCGTGGTGCTTCTGTTTGGTGGGGAGCAGAAAGCCCCGTGGTTACAGAAACAGAAGGATGCAGGCCAGCCAATGTTCCTGTAAGAACTGTCCGTGCCTGAGGGTCAGGCTGACCTCAGTTTTAGCCTGAGGTTGGGTCAGGATTTAGCAAATGTACTTTTCTCACTTCAGCCTTTTAGCTGACCTGCAGCCTTTGGAGAAGGGCTTCCATCCAGCTCCACCGTCAGCCAGATGTGGGGCTTTGGGAACTGTAGCCTGTCCCTGAGCTCTGGATCCCTGTCCCAAAGAGGAGTTCTACCAGGCGTGCAGGCAACAAGGACAGAGGAAGCTGGCTAGCTTCTGGCTGGTCTGTCACCCGCATACCTGGCCTGGTTTGAATGTGAAACATCCTTCACAGGCTCCTGTGTTTGGACATTTGGTCCCCAGTTAGTGATACTGTTTGGGAAACTTAGGAAATCTTTGGGACGTGGAACCTGGCTGGAAGAAGTGGGTGGGCCTTGTAGTTTTACAGGTCAGCCCTACTCCTGTTCACTCTCTGCTTCCTGACCGCAAATATAATGAGACCAGCTGCCCATGCCATGACTTTGCCATCATGATGGCTGGTACCCAGGAACAGTGCTTCAAAATAAAGCTTCCTGAATTTGCTCCTATCAGGCATTTGTCATGGCAGTGTGTGTGTGTGGGGAGGCACTATGACAGCACCTTAGAGATGAGCATCTCTAGATGAAAAGACAAAGTTCCTCACACCCACGCTGCCACCCATACTCTCAGAAGAGGCACTAAGGCCAGCCAAGCCCTGGTTCTTATTGCCAAATCACAGGAACCACCAACTTGGAGCCAGCAGGTTTGTCCAGGACCTTGGGAGAATCAAGGGGGAGATACCTGACAGGAGATTCCAGGACGTCCACTACACGGCAGAGGCACAAAAGCAAGGCACAGAGAATGCTCATTGTCTGACATTCCGGTTGGGCCAGTTGCGCTTGTCACCTGCCACCTCCTCACCCCTGGTCCTCCAAGGATCAAGGTCATTCAGAGGCTGAGAAACTAGAGCAGGCACACCCAAATCTTGAAAACAGCCTTGCCCCAGGAAAGTCTGACAGTCAGAGGGAAGGGGATGGCACCCGTCGAAGCTGGATAGGTGACTTCCTGAAAGAGCAGCACAAATGTGGTCAGGTGTCCCTCACCTGCATGGTCACACCCTACACACCACCCCAGGCTTTCTGTTTAGCCCACACACCCTCCCCCGCCCCCCCCCACTGGAAGCTGTGGGATGCGCCGCCCCCAAAGCTGTGACATATTGGCCTCAAGAAGTTTGCCAATCTGATCTTCATTTGTTTAGACATGTCCACTAAAACCACAGCTTTCATCTTAAAGAGAGTAGGAGTGGATTTAAGAGCCACTTGGAGTGACCATGGCCCCAGGAACACAGATTTAGGGTACTCCAAATTCCACGTTCCACCGCGGGAGCAGTTTCATAGCTGTTCAGAACAATTACAGTCATAAATCAAGGCGGGTTTAAAATACATTGGACGGTACACCAGAGGCAGGCACAGAGAAATGGGGGGAGCTGTCCTAGGAGCCCCAGATACTCTCTGAGCTTTTGTGTCAATGGAAGCTAGAGATCATCTAAGTTAATATCTTTTTTCTGCTGGTCACAAGGCGTTAGTTCCAGGTCTGAGCTGGGCAAGAGATGACTGTTTCAAGAGCTGGAACTAGATAAGACAACTAGCCTCAGGGCCTGCAACATTCCCCCCCCCCCCCCAATGGTACTGCAGCTCTATCCCTCCGTCCTTACAAAGGACACTGAGTGGACAAATGAGGGGGACCCTACAGGTATCCAGGCAGGGAAGCCATCAGCAAAGAGGTGAGAATGAAAACCAGGTGCAGATTGACTTTGTCAACCTGGATCAGACTGATACCAGGTGGTTCACTGTCAGGATGCTTAAAACAACATAATTTGGGAGAAAGTTCCCAGGCAAGAGTCATTCCCATTTTAGGTGCCCAATAAAGCTCAAGGAGTGACTTCATAAAAACTGCTCTGCAAGGCATGTGACCATGAGGGTGGCTTCTACAGCTAAAAGGCCTAGAATCTAGTGTGGTCTTTCCTACACAGAGGTCAGTAGGCCATAAAGTACACGTGACATCTCCCCCTAAGGATGGGTTAACTGGGAGGGGAGAGTGTAGGATAAGCATTTTAGGTGAAGTCTGCCTCTGCAGTAAAAGGGAGATAAGGTCTCCCTCCACGGATAGTGAGTCACCAGGTCAGTAACCATATCCACTCCCAGCCTTCTTGGTAGAAAACAGGCAAGTCCCCCTTCCAGGAGGTACCCTTTGTGCTTCACGTTCCTGGTTTCCTAGCGCTGTGCAGGGACAAGAACCTTTGTGCCCCACAGACAAAGGAAGAGATTTCATGACAGTCCCATGCATGTGTTGTTGTGGGTAGCCGCCAGAGAAGACTATGTAGGCATGAGTTGAAGCCAATAGAAGGTCTTTATTAGCTGGCCAGTGACCGCACTGGGTGTTCAGGATCCCAGTGTAGCCCCGAGCTGTTCCCAGAGTGAGATTTACTTCAGTTTACAAGAACACTTAGCCAGAAGCAGAACTACAGGAGTCAAAAAGCAAGGTTAGTGTACTCAGAGACTCCCAGAACTATGGGCTTTGATGGATGAGGCCTTTGCTTCTGTTTTGGCAGGTGGTGCTGTCTACATGCTGAATTTTATGGCCATCCTTCCTTTCCTACCTTCCTCCCCATCCTCCCGCTCCTCCCCATCCTCCCGCTCCTCCCCATCCTCCCCTTTCTCTCCTTCCTCCCCCTCCTCCCTTTCCTCCCCTTGCTCCCCCTCCTCCCCTTCCTCACCCTCCTTTCCCTTTCTCCCCCTTCTCCCTTTCCTTCCCCTTGCTCCCCCTCCTCCCCACCCTCCCCTTCCTCGCTCTCCTCCCTGTCCTCCCCCCTCCCCGTCCTCCCGTCCCCATTCCCACCTCTGATGGTCCCATTCATGTCTTCTCATAAGCCTCACACGATAGCTACTCCTTGAATTTGCTTAATAAGACGACCCCCAAAGACCATTCATTCTTCCTGTGGCTTAGTAAAGTTCCACTTGTGGTAGACCACATTTTCACTGCCCATTCTTGCGCTGCTGATACCCAGGCTGATTCCACAATCTGGCGGTGTGAACAGAGCACTGGTAGACATGGGTGTACCGGTGTCTAGGTGTCACTGTGGAAAACTCACGTGACTCCTCTGGGTGTGTTCTCAGAATGCTACAGCCAGACTAGATGGTGGTTCAGTGTGTCAGACACCAGTGTGCTGTCCCTACTGTGGCTCCACTAATTTGCACCCACACCAGAGTGTTTATGATCCTTTCCCTACCTCCTCCTTAATACTCATTTGCTTTCTCGTTGGTAGTAGCCATTCTGACTATCTTGGCAGACTCCAGATATCATGTGATGTCATTTCCCCAGTTCCTAAAGATGCCAGACCCCTTCATGCATTTATTACTTCTTCTGAAAAGTTTGCTCAGTTTGTTTGTCCATGTGTTGTTTGATTCGTTTGTCCTTTTGGTCTTTAATTATTTAGTTCTTTTGCAGGGGTAGGGTGTTTTCGAGACAGGGTTTCTCTGTAGCTTTGGGGCCTGTCCTGGAATTTGCTCTGTAGACTGGGTGGGCCTCAAACTCACAGAGATTTACCTTCCTCTGCCGCCTAATTCTGCCTCCCAAGTGCTGGGATTAAAGATATGTGCCACCACCACCACCCAGCTAATTATTTAGTTCTTTATGTATTCTAGACATTAACCCCTTCCTCATGGATTCTTCGATTCTATTGGCCACCTCCAATGTTCTGTTTACTGCATGGAAGTTTTTCAGTTTCATGCAGTTCCATTTGCAAATGAACGCTATTACTTGCTTAGCCATGTGGGTCTTCCTCGGAGAGTCATTATTTATGCCCAGGCCATGAGATGCTTCCCTCTGCTTTCTGGCAGGAGTTTGCTTTAGATCTTACATGAAAGTGTTCGATCCATTTTGGGTTGATGCTGTACAGGGTGAGGAAGAACACAGGATTTCATTCTTCTCCCTGTGAGTTCAGTTTCTTCCAAACCACTTGAAGAAGCTGTCTCTTTTTCAATGTCTGGATTTACCATCCTTGCCAAGAATCAGATGGTTCCAGCTCTGTAAATTTATTTCAGGGTCCTCTTTTCTACTCCATTGGTCTACACATCTGTTTTTGTGTGAGTGCCATGCTGGTTTGGTTATGGTAGCTCCACAACATAATTTAAAATCAGGAATTCAGTTGCCTCCAATAGTGCTGTTTTGCACAGGATTGCTTTGACTACTTAGGGTCCTTTGTGTTTTCATTTGAATTTTATGGCTTGTTCTGATTTTTGTTTTGTTTTGTATTTCTAGTTCCCCGAAGCATTTCATAGAATCCTGAGGAAGATTGCATTGAAATTGAAGATTGCCTTTTGGTAATGTGGCTATTTTCACTGCTAATTCTGCTAATTCTGCCAATCCATGAGCATGAAAGGTCTTTCTATAGTATAGTATCTTCTTTTTATCTCCTCGGAATTTCCCTTAAAGAGGTCTTCCATGTCCTTGGTCAAGCTTGTTCCTAGCTTTTATTTTGACAATATTGTTAAAGAGATTGTTTTTCTGACTTTCCTAGTGAATATTTTATTTCTGAATGGAAAGAGAATTTTTTTTTTTTTTTTTTTTGCATCTTGCTGCTTTGTTGACTGTGTTTATTAGATTTCTGAGTCTCTGGCAAAGTCTCCGTGGTCTCCAAGGTAGAAGAGCAAATGGTAAAGTTTATTCTAATTATCTCTGTTATTTCCTTGCTTTATGGCTCTAGCTAGGAATTCAAGCATTGAATGAGAATGAAGAGTGGGCACCCTTTTCCCTTCCAGACTTGCGAGAAAATGCTTTCTCCGGTCCAGTGTGATGTTGTCCTGTAAGTCTGTCGTCTGCAGCTTCTAGAATGCTCGTTTTGTGTGCTTCTCCTGCTCCTAGCCTCTCACGAGGGTTTTGTCCAGTTCTGGTGAAGACATTGTGTTCCTTTGCTCTTGGACACTGTGTTCCTCTTTAAGACTCAAGCCACAAATCTTCCTTTGATTTGGACAAAGTGAAGTTCTCTGAGGTTTGGAAGAACATCAGCAAATCTGTAAGGTGAGGACGGTCAGGTTGGGAAGGACATAACGCCATCATTTGCCAGCCTCTCACACCACAGAGCATTTTCTTATGTCACTAAGAACAAGACTTGTCCTGGGCAGAAATATGGGTGGCCTTTGGGGCTCTTGATATGAGACACTCTGCCCTGGCTGACCGTGGCTGGCACAGCATAGCCATCACCACAACTGAGTGCCTTGCAGAATGTCTTCTCACTGTGTCCCCACAGGGCAAAGCGACCCCTCTGAGACCCTCTTTATAAGGATTCATCCACCTCATAGTCCTTCCTGTGGTGATTTGAATTAGAATGGTCCCCATGGACTCTTAGATTTGAAAGCCTAGTCACCAGGGGGTGGTGCTGTTTGAAAGGATTAGGAGGTGTGGCCTTGTTGGAGAAAGCGTGTCCCTGGGGGAGGACTTTGCAGTTTCAAATGCTCAGGCTGAGCCTGCTGTGTCTCTCTTCCTGCTGCTTTCAGATCCGGATGTAGGACTCTCAGCTGCTTCTCCAGCACCGTGTCTGCCGCAGGCTGCCAGGCTCCCCTCATAAAGATGAGCAGGGGCAAGACCTCTGAACTATAAGCCAGCCCCAGTTAAATGTTTTCTTTTATAAGAGTTGCTGTGATCGTGATGTCTCTTCACAGCCACAGAACACCGACTTAGACACTCCCCAGACTCTGAGCTTCCAAATCCTGAGTGGGGATTTTAACATGAATTTGAGGCACACCAGCAGGTGAACTCTGGAAGTCTGACTCTTCCAGCTGCCTTCAGACTGCACCTCTTAACCAGAGCAGCATGAGAACCACTTACCGGGCTCTTTGAAGGACAAAGAGAAGGGAGGCAGACTTCTTTCCTGAAAAAATAGGGCTGAGCAAGAAGGACCAAGACTTGGCTTCAGGCTGGGGGGTCTAGGACTAGCTGTTTCAGATCCTCTGCCACCTGGGATGGTTACATAGCACCTGTGGGAAATGTCAGCCCCCAATGAAATCAACCTGACTGAGAACAAAAAAAATAATTCTGTCTCTTTGGGGTTAATAATGACCGTGACTTGGGAAAGCCTAGATTCAAACAGTCTTGGCAATACGTCCTGGGCTTTCACAAAGTAGCCACAGCTTTAAGCCACCAAAGGGGTGTAGGTATCCCATGACACACCAGTCAGGAGTAAAGCTGTTCTGAAAAAGCCATACTGTCCTATAAGTGTGTGTGTGGACACCTCTCTGGGGAGCTTGGGGAGAGCGTCTGTGAAATGTAGGTCAGCAGAAACCAATGGTTTCAGGAAGCTGTGGTCTGGCTCAGTCTCAAGGTCCCCTTGCACTGGAGATTGGAGTCTGCAGTCCAGCAGGAGCTATGTTTGAGGTCTTCCCAGCCATGGCCTCTTGGTTCCACCGATGTGCCCTGAGCCAATCCCACTCTGTTCTGTGTTTGTTGTTTTCGTTTTTTCCCTTGACAAATATAAACATGGGCAAACTGGTGAAAGGCAAGAGCTGGATGGTCAGGCTGCTTTACACTTGTTCTTTCCTGTTCCCATCTGTTCCATCTCTACAGCGGGTTGTGGCTTTTCCCTTCCTGCTCAGGAAGTGGAGTGACCGGGACAGCCTTACACAGGGAATTTACACTGCTTGCTCAGGCAGATGGAAAGTGTATGAACTGGAAACATGATTGTTTAGAAGGTTTATATTATAGATCTGAGGGCGAGAATCTCCAGAGGCATCGAGAAGCATCCAAAGCAGAGAAAGAAAGACCAGCAGTCTAGATTTGACCATGAGAGGAAAAAGAAGGGGAGAGGAAAGGGGAAGAAAAAGAGACGAAAAGGTCAAGAGATGAAAAAAGAAGAGAGCACAGTCAAAATAGCAGGGTTGTAAGAAGAATGAGAAGCTGTGGGGAAGGAGGCTTCTGAAGCAAAGCTGGGGTGAGAGAGGTTGGGTGATCACAGCCAGGACGCCAGCGTGGACTCTGAAGTGTGTAACGGGTTCATTAGTACTGAGGGATCCTGGAGACCAGCAAGCGCTCTGGGATGCTAGCAGGCACCACAGGCAGCGGTTAGTCCCTTCCTACAGTGATAAGGAGGGGTTTCAGGGCAGCGGTGGTAGGCCAGTGGACACACTAAAGCCCTTGAGGAACATGTAAGGCATTTCCACAATTTCTTATTCCTAACACAGTTAAGTGTAACAGACTAACAGTAAGTAAGGAGGGGTTTTAACAAGAATGCTCTATTTCAGGACCACCCAGACCACCCATAGGCAAGAAGCCAAACATGTGCAATAGAAAGATCCCCAACTGTCAGTTTAGGACTGACTTTTAACCAATTCTAGTGAACACTGCTTCATGGAAATCTTTTGTCTAGAGTTTTGAAGCTGTAGATGACCTTTATTGACACACAGGAGGATTAACTGTGAAGAAGCTAAGTTTGTTCCCTGGCTGGCTGTGTCATCTTGTCAGGCCCATAGAAAATCCTGTTTTAGGGGGAGCTATGGATCAGATTTTAGACTGGCCACTAACTTTGTCTGGCTGTGTTTTGGTTTGGGGTTGTCTTGGTTTGTTGTCTGTTAGTGCTATGAACATTCTG
>NC_022034.1:4973972-4987094 GCF_000317375.1 Microtus ochrogaster
ACCATCACTGCTCTACAAAGTCCCAGCATTTCTACATCGCAGACCACACTTCCCCAGTAACTTTTTACTTTCATTTTTAATGATTCTCAATACTAATGCCTTTCCCTTTGGGAAACTTTGGATGGGCTTGGGTAAAGGATAAAAATTTGTACATTGGTAGCCTCTCTAAACAAAAATAATGTTTTGAGAAAAATCATCCCCATCACTGTGGAACCAGGAAGTTCACTGTGCCCTCCTAATTACACCAAGAACAGGAATGTTAGTGATTTACTAGACACACCTGGACCCAAGGATGAAATGCCTGCCTACAGTTCAGATGCAGAGCCTGGGGCAAGTGAAGGCAAGAGCTCTGTTAATCAATACAGACCAATCAGAATGGTACAGTATCAGAAAAGAGTAAGACATTAGGACCTTCCCTTTAGGGAGCACTCTGAGGGGAACAGGTCCACGGAGTAAGACCAAGAGTAGTTTACAGTCTCCTCCCCACAGGTCCTTCTCCCAAGGTCAAGCATTTAGATCAACAAGGGTCTCCATTCATCCCCTTGGGAGGAACTTAAGGCCCTGCCTTTAACACTGGTGCCTGTTGTCAAGGTCAAAGTTAGACTCCTCAACCCCTGATCTGAAGCTACACCCCAGTTCACAAGCTCCCTGACTTCCATTTAACCCATGTGCAACTATAGAGTATACAAAGTAGAATCTTTCATCAACTAAACAAACACTGCTGGCAGCCATCCTGATTCACCCTCAGATCCTGTCAGCCCCCACTCCACACATTCTCTTTGGGGTCTAAACCCTCTACCCTCACCCCTACCCCAATCCCCCTCCCCCATCCTGGCAGAGAAGAAGGAGTTTATCACAGCTTACACTTCCAGGTCTCAGCCCATCCTTAGGGGAAGTCAGGGAAGGAACTAAGCCTAAACGGTGGAGGATCACAGCTTGCTGGCTTTGCCCCCCTCCTCTCTTCCTCTCTCCCGCTTCTGTGTGTGTGTGTGTGTGTGCATGTGTGTGTATGTGTGTGTGTGTTTGTGTATGTGTTTATGTGTGTGTGTATGTGTGTGCGTGTGTGTGTGTTATGTGGTCTCACTGTGTCACCCTGATTCGGCTATTGGCACCTACCAGGATCCACCTGCCTCAGCCTCCTGAGTGCTGGGAATAAAGGTGTGCATCACTGTGAGAAATAGTATTTTGCGTTTTATTTCTATCAAAGGCAGCTAGACTACTAAGGGCCAAGCTTCCCTGAATCTCCCCCAACTTTGATCTTCTCATCTTGTAAAACATATATGCAGATTTTTAAATCTCCCCCACCTGATGTTTGTTTATAAAAGACCCCACTGTGCTCCCAGATTGACATGGCCTGGAGTAGTCAGTAAAGATGGTGGTAAGTCACCTATGTAACAGAGTTAACATGGGGAACCAGGAAGGGAATACCTCAGTAAACATGGTAGGACTTGGTTACCTGACCTGGCTCTCAGTTAAAATGGCAGCGAAGTCACCTGACCTCAATTAAGATGATGGTAAGGTCACCTGACCTCAGTCAAAATGGCAGCGGTCACATGCTGTATGGAAGAGAGACCTAGAGGCGTGATCCACCCTGTTGCTGGGCCTGCCATGCCACAAGCCGTGGCAGGGAGCAGAAGGCTGGAACTGAAAACAGCTGCCTCTTGGATCCGACCAATCTTGTTGGTAGCAGTAGCGGTGGCGGGACAGTTTGAGCAAAAGTGGAGCCAGTGGGGCTGATGAGACACTGGTGGAGTGAGGGTTTATACCAAAGCCGAAAATGTGAAAACCCGTTACACCTCCCCTCTGTAGGTGGGGTGTGAAATGGCGGTGAACACTGTAGGCCTTGAAGAACGTCCTCTATCTTTGTGACCTGCTGTGGTCTCAGAACCCGCTGCCCCCTGCCACCACTCGGGAACCTGCAGCATTTTATTTAAACCATAACAGCGCATGACATAAAAACATTTACAAACTCTGGGTGGTGGTGGTGCACACCTTTAATCCCAGCACTTGGGAGGCAGAGGCAGGCAGATCTCTGTGAGACCAGCATGGTCTACAGAATGAATGCCAGGACAGGTTCCAAAGCTACAGAGAAATCCTGTTTTGAAAAACCAAAACCAAACCAAACCAAATCAAACCAAAGTCAACACCAAACCAAAACAACAACAACCAAAACAAACCCAGAACAAAGACATTTCCGATCAATTGTCTTGATTCTGGCACAACAGAATTTCCATGTTGATCAAAGACTTTAAAGTTAAGAAAAATGGGGAGACAGCTTCATTGGTAAAGTACTTGCCATGCAATCGTAGGACCTGAGTTCAGATCCCCAAAAGTCATATCAAAAAGCTTGGCACAGAAGCTGTCCTGTAATTCCAGTGCGGGGAACCAGAGACAGGAGGATCACTGTGGCTTGCTGTCCAGCCAGCCTATCCAGTGAGCTTCAGGTTTAGTGAGAGACCCTGCCTGAAAAAATAACAGGGAGAACAGAGCAAGACACCTGACAGAGACCTCTGGCCTCATAAACATATGTATATGGCTGCACACCCCACACCACACACACATGAACACACACACATATACAACACCACACCACACACACACACATACCACACAAATCACACGCAAATACCATACACCACACACACATATATCACACCACACCCACACCCACACACCACATACCATACACACATACCTCACTCAAACCACACACATATACCACACCCACACACCACATACCATACACACATACCCCCACACACACATATATACCACACCACACACACACACACACACACACATGGACACACACACATACCACACAAACCACGCACATATACCACACACACCACACACACACACACATATACCACACCACACACACACATATACCACACCACACAAACCACACACATATACCACACACGTACACAGTAGCAACAATAATAAAATTTAACACAATAAACTTTGTCTTCCAACGAGCAGGCAGATAGCCAAGATCTGTGAAGGGCAGTGTTAGGAACTGCAGAGAGCATGTGGGGAGCTGTGAGGAGCTCTGGGGAGCACCTCGGCTCTGGGAGGAGCTGTGTGGACTGCAGAGATATAGAGGAGCACGTGGGGAGCAGACCTGTGCTGTGGGCTGGGAAGGAGGCAGAGCAGCCTTGAGGTCACAGGTACTCGCTCAGCGGTCCCCTGGCTGTAAGCCTCTTCTAAGTTACACCCAGATTGTAAAAATGGCACAGGATTGTGTCTGCTTCCAGAGGCAACATGGTGACCGGGAGTGGGTATGTTAGCTCCATACAGTGTGGTAGCCACAGAGCATCACAGAAAAGGAGGCGGACCTGCATCACATCCAAATATGGCAAAGAACTTTAACAAATTAAAATGCAAATAGAGGAGAAGTAGAGAATAACTTGACTTCTATTAAAAGTAAAAACAAACAAACAAACCTGTCTGTGAGTTAAGAGACAAACAGCAGGTGAATATCACAAAATGCAATCTTGACTTCTGCCTGTCTGCAAAGGTCAGTGACATGCAAACTCCTCCACCAGGCTTCTACCTCAGGCTGCTGATTCTCTAGTCTCCCCATCTGACTCCCTGTCTGCCTCCTGCCTCCATCCTGGCTTGCGGTACGTCCCAGGCTTGATTGCTTCCGTTGCGTGGAACATGCCCTCAAGTTTTAACTCAGACACTAGCTCTCTCCAGACCAGCTTCAGAGCCCTCTGCAGGAACAACCAAATTTGTAAGCCCCTTGGGAAGGAATGCCAAAACAAGACTATGGTAACGCCACCTCCCACCAGATGAGAAGTGCATGAAACAGAAGACCAAGCTGATCCCCAACACTGCCTCTGGCCCCTGGCCACGACACTGGCACTCAGCAAAATGCCAGTGTGTCCTTCTAAAGAGCATTCAGGGAAGTAGGTCAAAGCAGGGAAACAGGGTCCCACAGAGAAGCCCAAGTAACAGACCAACCACGGCAGCAGCTTGTGCCCAGCATCCCCAGTGGAAGCCCAATATGATACAGATTTTGTATTTTATGGCTTTGGAAGACATTCTGACAATGTGACCCCAGAAATGCAGCTGGTTTCAGGTAATGGACAAACAAACGCGGGCTTCTGACCGATGTCTCTGAACTGAGTGTGTCTCTGGGCCCGCTGGACGGTGTGATATCAGCACTGAGTGTGACAGAGTTCTGAGCTTCATGGGAGTACCGAGTTTGGCTCCTGAGGAGGGAAGCCTCACCCTCTGGCACCACCTGGAAAGAGCTTGACATGGTGGACTTTCCCCACCCTGCAGCACCGGTGGTTGGGTACAGGTGCCTTCCTTCCTCTAGCCTGTCCCATCCACAAGGTGGTCCTGGCATCATGTGACTACGCATTGAAACCTGACTGTGGTGGCTTCCATCTGTAGCTGGCTCAGAGGGACCCTGATCTGCCTCGTTCACTCTTTCTCGAGAATTTTGCTTTGGAGTGTGTCAGTGTTCAGAAACTTTTGGTTGAAGGGTAGAACTGGGCACGGTAAATACTTTATTGTTCAGAAGATCCAGCGGTGATTTAGAGGAAAGCTGGTCCTGGTTACGTTTACCAGTGGCCAAAGTCTGAGTTCTCCTCCACAGCCCAGAGCCATCCTTGCCAAGGCCTGAGAGTGATCAGTGGAGGACAGGAGATTGAAGAGGAGATTCCTGTGGTTACTGAGAGGAACCTGGGGAGGTCACTTCCTAGGAGGAGTCGTGAAGGTCACACCCAGGCTTCCATCTGGGGCCTCTCTAGCCTTAGGTCTTAGGTTCCCATTGACCAGGCCCTGATCAAAGATAAAGTGAACTTGGACAGCGGGCAGTAGTCACCCAGCACCAGAACGAGGTCCCAGTGTGCTTGGCCCTGAAGAAGCTTCCAGGTGAGCTCTAGGATCTGGAGGGAGGTATGTAGGGGGGCGGGTGTTCCACAAAACACGACGACCAGGTCCTCTTAGGGCTAGGGAGTGGGGGACACCCAGGGGACTTTCTGTGTCAGAGCTGGGGCTGATTCTCTACCTTCTCATTAAGATTTAGAAAGCTCACCATTGTCTTTCAGAGTCCCATGTGAATGTGGGCAGGATAGCACAGGCAAGTCAGCCTGTCAGGTGACTGATCTGTTCAACCCGACCAGCGGTCCTCAACCTGTGGGTTGTGACCTCCTGGGGATCTCAGATGGATATCCTGCATATCAGATATTTACATTATAACTCGTAACGGTAGCAAAATCACAGTTATGAAGTATCAACGAAATACTTTTATGGCTGGAGGTCTCCACAGCATGAGGGACTGTATTAAAGGGTCACAGCATTAAGAAGGTCGAGAATCACCGAGTTAGGGCGGACCCTGAATGGGAATGCCTGGCCTCAGATCTCTCTGTGTGTGGACACTGAGAATGTCACGAGGTTGGCTTTTGACCTCTAAAGGCCTTCAGTCTGCAGGAGAAGGGGGGTAGGGTACAGAGGGTGAGTTAGAGCAGGGGGGACGGCTCAGCGCACCCGCTCTTCTTTTCTCCTACTACCTATTTCCTGCTACTTCCAGAGGTCAAATGGTTCTAATCTCACCGACCAACCCTGCCAGCTATGAGTAAAGGGACCGGTGCGTGGCCCTGTCCCTAGTGAGTTAGGGGACCACCTGTGAGCCTGAGGTGGCGGGAGAACACACGGGTACTGAGTCGCACCTGAGCAACAGAAGGGGGAGAGTGGAGATGTAGGGTGAGCTCATGACCGTCGCTATGTGCGGTAGACGTCAGAGTGGGCTATGGGTGGAAGCATAGTGATGTTCAAGGACAGGTTTTCCTCTCAGCTGTGGGTTCTCTTGCCTCTCAGACACCAGCAAAGGAATGAATCTGACACATAAAATGAAGGGTGGATGAAAGATAGAAGAGGCCAGGTGGAGGGACACCTAAGACCCCTGGTGTTAGGACACAAGCCATGTGTGCTCAGCCCCTGTTTCCTCTGCACTGACACACTGAGGTGCATGCAGGCACATGTGGGCAGGAAGGCAGACAGGCACGCACACTCACTCACATGCATGCACGCGCACACACATACACTCATACACACACACACACACGCACATGCACACACCACAGTGGGCTTGGGTTTGTTCTCCACTTACAAGCACGAAGGAGCAGGAGGACTGGAATACAAATGCCTCCGATCTCTGCTACCTTAATGGAGTCTTTGTCTTCCACGAGCCAACTCCTGGGCACTCTGCTCCTCAGCCCCAGCCCAACCAGCTCAGCCACGGCCCCGTTGACTCTCTATACTTCCTAGTCTGGACGGTCTTGCAGAGTGAGTCTCCCGGACTGTTGGGAGGCCTGGCTGTTGAAGGAGATCTCGAGATAAGCGCACAGGCATTTCAACTCCCTGTTCCTTCGGCCAGAACCGGGAGGGTTGCTCTGTGCCTTCAACATGGGCTCTCTTGCACATTTCCCTGTGGACCGCAACGGTGGGTGACATTCAGCTCTCCAGACCCCGTCGGTACAGTGACTAACCCACAACAGGTGCTCAGGAAAGAGGGGCAATGAGTCTGGGAGCTCCGACAAAGAACTGCAGGCTGAGCATGGATGAGAGCGGCATAGAGATAAACAGCCTGGTCATGGGGCTAGGTGCCCATCTGCGTTTTGAGCCCCGCTCTCATTCCGTTTCCCAAAGCCTACTTACAAGGTCTGCTTGGGAAGGGCAATGATTTATTGGGCCAAAGAGATGTTCTCATCAATACCAGCTACAAACTAAAGACCCAGGGTAAGATAAAAGTTCCATCTAGCTTCTTGAGGTCACATGACTGAGTCCACAACATCCTCACACAGTTTCAGGACTCCTGCTTTCACGGGCTCTCTATCCAGCGTTGGTGTGAGAAATGATCCCCACTTCATAATAAAAGCCCTGGACACTGAGTAATCAAAGCCAGGTAGATTTATTTTTTTGGTTTTACAGAGTTCAGGACAAGAAGCATAAAATGCCTGGTATGCCAACTCGGTATAAAATAGTTTCTTTAAACTCATATTTCTCTGCTCCCTGAATACCTCATTGGCTGAATCTTCAGGGGGTACAGTCTTCCCTGCATGTCCAATGTAGCCCCCACCCCAAATCCACCATCCTCGGAGGGCTTGCAGTCTTTTCCGCTTTTGTTCTAGGTAGGACGAGGCACACAGTATATTGTACTTCAACCCTAAAATAGACTGAAGTGTCCAGGTGAGCAGGGCCAGCTGCTGGCTCAGGAAGCCAGGGGCCTGGTGCCTCCTGCTTCTCTGTGATTCTTAGATGGGGTTCAAAGCCCTGAAAATGGGCCATAAATTTTACACTAGGGGGTGTGTCTTACCTGGGGGCTCTGACATCATCGTGGAGAAGCTGCCCAGCCTCAGAGGCTGACACCCTGGCTGAGGGCCAGCCCCTCCCACAGCCCTGGCTGTGAGTGCACAGCTCCTGCCCCCTTGTGAGTCACAATCCTGCCCGCTCTCAGTACCCTGCTACATGAGCCTGACTTCTCCCTCAGCTGAGCAGTGACAGCCTCCCTACCCTTACCAGGCCATCTCAGCCTTGGGACCCTGCTAGGCAGTACCACCGAAGAGGGACAGATCAAAAGGTATGACCAGGTGTGTGTTCCTTTGCCTTGGAGGAAGCAGTTGATGACTGTTTTGCTGTCAGCCCCTAAGTCGCAGGTCTAGGTTGGGAGGAGGGGTCTGGCAGGTCTTTGGGAGGTTGGGTCTGGCTTGGCTTTGTGACAGGCTACTACCTAAGGCACAGAATTCAGAGACACATACTAGGTGAGCTGTGACAACCTGCACAGCTGTCTGCTAGAGGTCACTGGGGTCTGGAATGGGCTTGGGCTTCCTTTTAGATGAAAGTAAACAGCCCAACTAAAAGTGTTTCCCATCCCCATGCGCTGAGGGAATGACCCAGGAGACCTGTAGGAAGGAGAGCCGTGTAGAGAAAGACCCAGGCAGCACAGGTGCTTCTTCCCACCTTCTGCATGTCTGTACGTGTCGTGGCATATTCCTTCCAATGTCCGGATAAGTCCCTGGGCATGGGGTAGACAGATGCCTTCAGGAAGCTGAACAGAGACTGTGAACACAGGTGACCCGTGAAAATAAGGCAACTCTTGTGACTTGATCTATGTAAGATGGTTGGAAAGAAGCCAGACTTGGGACCTACGGCATGACCCTGGCTGACCCCAGCAGACCATTGCAGAAGGGGATTTCTCACACTCAGTGGGTGTCTGGTCTGTTTTGCAGAGTTCCTCCTAAGAAAATTGACTGTTGGAAGTATTGTTCCCTTAGGAATACTTTTCTTGGGAAAATTAGATGATCTTCTAAAAGAATAGAATAGTATGTAGGTTTAGCAAATAGAATAGCACATGAGTTCAGTTGCCCAGAGCAGAGCTTGAGGAATCAAACACGAGGCTCTGTATGTAGGTGTGTGCACACAGTATGCACATACAGACATGCGCACCTATATACACTGAATACAGAGTGTGATGTGTCTCACAGAGGCACTTTTTTACAATGTATTCTGTTGTTTTTAACAACATCTCCATTGTTTGATTTTACCAGTAAAGACTCGGGAGCCAGATGCTTGGCTGAAAGCCTGCCAGCTCAGAGAGGCAGAGACAACACCCAGTTGACCTTCCTCCTCAGCAGACATCTCAAAAACCTCCCTCTTCTACACCGCCTCGAAAACTGTCCTCAAACTCAGTGTCCCTTCCTCTACTTCCTGTGTGTCTCTCTATCCATCCTCCTGTCTCCCTCTTACTCTCTATGGTTTTTTTCCTTGATACAGCCTATCTTCACTTCCTGTCAACTGGTTGCTTGCTCTGCCTCTTGACCTATGGTTGCCTTGGTTGTCTTTTTAAAAGTCCTGTTTACAATATTCAAGTAGAAAGCTCTTAGCTTAAAGGTGTGTGCTAGGACTAAACCACACCACAACTAGAAACAGGATTTTCTAGTAAATAGTGCAACCTCAGGGTTCACAGTTTGATCGGATATCCTGCACCAATATTCATGCGTACATACATATATACCTGTGATTTTTTTTTGTGAAAATGAGCTTTTCCTATATTTTTCAAGCCAAGTAATATTTTTTTCCTGTTAATTTTATGTGTGTGAGTGTTTTGCCTATATGTATGTCTGTGTACCATGTAATACCTGGTACCCATGCAGGCTAAAAGAGGGCATTGGATTCTTTGGGAATGGAGTTACAGACAGTCATAAGCCACTGTGTGTGAGCTGGGAATTGAACCCAGATCCTCTGGAAGAGTGGCAACTGCTCTTAACCACTGAGCCATCTCTCCAGCCCCAGTCTTTATAAAAGGCCTTAATAACATTGGGTAGTTTTCCTCTTTCTGGAGTCTGTCCGCAGACCTTCCCTATGACTGGCTCGGTAGCTCCTGGTCTGACCACTGCCAGCATGGTGGCGCTTTACAAACAGGCTTTGCCATTGGCTGACACAGAAACAAACTCCAGGAAAAGACATAAAAGGTCTGAACAGTGCATTAAAAATGTAACCTGGAAGCCGGGTGGTGGTGGAGCACACCCTTAATCCCAGCACTCTGGAGGCAGAGGCAGGTGGATCTCTGTGAGTTTCAGGCCAGCCTGGCCTCCAGAGTGAGTTCCAAGACAGCCAGAGTTGCACAAAGAAACCCTGTCTTGTGTGCGGGGGTGGGAGTGGGGGGTGTTAACCTGGAAACCACATTGGCACTCCTACACTCTCCAAGACTGAAGAAGCCCCATGTCAATAACCCAATATTATTAAGACCATTTATAAAGACTGTGGGGCTGGAGAGATAGCTCAGTGGCTAAGAGCAGTTGCTGTTCTTCCAGAAGATCTGGGTTCAATTCCCAGCTCCCACACAGTGGCTTACAACTGTCTGTAACTCCAGGTAACAGCTGGAAGCAAGACCACAAAGCTAGGTAAACAGACTTAGGATGACGTTTGTCTAGCATGGGGACGGAGTACCAGGTTTAGGGGTGAGCATACGTCATGGGAGCAAGGCTGAAGCTCGCGCTCTGAGCTTTCCCAGGATAACTTATGACCACTTTGCTAGCGGGGGGGGGGGAGCAGTCCATTACAAGGATGTGCTGGACGCAGACAGGCACCACTCGTGTGCACTGTGCCTGCGTGCTGAGGACTGACTGGGAAGAGATCTCTCAGCTGTCCAGATTTTGGCCTTCACGGCACTTGCTGGTTATTACGCACAAGGCGAATGCCTGCTTCACTGAGACAGTGCTGGACTGGCTTTCCCTTCCCGATGGCAGAGACTGCTCCCGTGGGCATTTGTGGATCAGAGCTGCCGTGGTGATGGCATTTACACCCTCGTCCTTGTGGATGTTGATTTATCTGTGTGTCTCCTGCCCTAAGTTCTGTTGGCTGCTTTCCCTTGAGTCCAGCTCCTATAGTTGTGTGAGTTTGCTTGATTGACTTCGACATTGGCTTGTTTGTTTTGTTTGTATCTGTTTCCTCCTCTGGCCCTTTGCCCCATGAGCACACAGGCTTCTTGGCATACTGACAGCAGCCAGCTCCAGCTTTCCAGTAATACCTGGTGCAGGATCCTGGGAAAGTATCTGTGACCTTGGGAAGTATCTGTGACCCCAGGAAGTATCTGTGATCTTGAGAAGTATCTGTGACCCCGGGAAATATCTGTGACCCCCGGGAAGAATCTGTCACCCCGGGAAGTATCTGTGACCCCAGGAAGTATCTGTGACCCCCAGGAAGAATCTGTGACCCCAGGAAGTATCTGTGACCCCTGGGAAGTATCTGTGACCCCGGGAAGTATCTGTGACCCCAGGAAGTATCTGTGACCTTGGGAAGTATCTGTGGCTAGATGCAAAGGGGGAGCCCTGTCTACAGCACTGGAGAAAGAAGGAGACATGGAGAAAACAAAAGGCACTGTGCGCAGGCGTGCTGCACGGCTGTCTAGAGCAGAGCCTGGTGTCTTGCTTGATGTGGGAGTGGATCCTGGGCTCTGGTTAGCCGGGCACTGCTGCCACAACAGGGGAGTAGGCAAAGCATAAACCTAATTAGTCTTCATCAATAAAAAAATTGGGACTCAAATATTGGGGTAAAAGCTGAGAGATCAGAGACGCAGCAGCCACCAGAGACTTCTTACCTCTCCGAATCCTCAGACCCCTCCCTGTATCCACCCAGTATTGCCACTTCCTGTGTCCTCTCTGTACAGACCTCCAGACCTTTATGGTTAATTCGTGACTAGCTCTGCTCTCTCACTCCAAGCCAGCTTTATTTGTCAGAACACAGACAAAATATCACAACATAGGACTGAGCCCCCAGATCCTGGTCTGGCCTTTTTCTGTGCAGGATGGCTGTGCCTTAGCTGGGTGGGACTTTCTGGTCAGTGGTTCTTCAGATTCTACAGTCAAGGGTGGCTGACCCATCAGGCCACTCAAATGTCAACAGTAGAATGTGTTCTAGAGCCTCTGAGAGTCATCAAGACACAGATTCCCAGGTGATCACAAACTGCCGACCTGGGTCTCTGTGGGATTCATCAGTAGCAAGAGGGTGAGGGCAGTCTCTACAGTCCGTCCTTCAAATGGGTCTGGGCTCTCTGGAGAGGGGTGGGAAGCAGTGGGAGGGTCTCACTGTTACCTGAAGACAGTCATGGAGCCTTTGCTCAGACTGGCTCTGGCTGTGCCTCACCGAGGAAGAACACCGAGTCCAGGCAAGCTCCCTGTTTCCTCAGGAGGCCGTTTGTTTAGCCGGGCTAAGCGATGTCTGCTGCACATTGTGGTTGATAGTCAGCCCTGGGGTTTCAGGAACTCTGGAATACATACTAAGAGGAAACTTCTTCCCAAGCTGAGGTTGCACTGATGCAATCTGCTAAAGGGAAAAGGAGGAAGCATGGGGTATACCCATTCCTAGAGCACAAGAATCCCAGAATTCCTAAAGGAAGCAATAATCTCCATCCTTGAATACTCAGGTTTCATTTTTCTGCAGGAAATTAATAGAATCAATGAACATATATTTGGTGCCGCTTTTAGATTTCAAACATAAATGCCGAGGAAACTGACAGCGGCGGCTCGCAGGAGCGCTTTCCCTAAGAGCTAGCCATGCTTAGACTTCCCAGTTAGGAGTCTCTTCTGTCTCTGCAGGGGGGTTACTGAAGAAAGGCCTATGAAGCTCGCAGTCCCTGCTTTGGGCCCTGGCAGAGCAGTGACCTGGTCGTTACAGCACCTGGCATCCTGAGGTTAAAAGGCTTCTTCCTTGAGGTCCATAGAAAGTTCTGGGTCTCTCACTCTTCCTGCAGTGAGCTCTTGTCTGCCCACATTTTTAAGACCACAACTAAAGTCCCGTGTGGGTGCTGTTCTCGCTGTTGTGGTTTTATTGGTTTGTTTCCCATTTTGACATTAAGCTGGTGTCATCTGAGAAGGGGGGAGTCTTAGCCAAGAAGACACTTCCATGAGATTGACCTGCCTACAGGTGTGTGGACATTGTCTTGATGGATGACTGACAGGGGAGCGCCCAGCCTACTGTAGTTATACCACCACTGAGAAGGTGTTCCTGGGGTGTATATGAAAGCAAACTGAGCCAGTCAGAAAGAACAAGACAGGAGAAAATGTTCCTCCATGGCCTTTGCTTCAGTTCCCACCTCTAGTTCCGGGGTTGAATTACTGCCCTGACTTCCCTCATTGACGCAGGTGTGACCCAAGAGTTGTAGAATGAACCAAACCTGTCCCTCCCTGTCTTAGTCACTGTTCTATTGCTGTGAAGAGACACCATGCCCATGGCAACTCTTATTTTTTTTAAAAAGCATTTAATTGGGCTGGCTTAGAGCTTCAGAGGGTCAGTCCATTGTCCATCATGACAGGGAGCATGGTGGCATGCAGGCAGACATGGTGCTGGAGAAGGGGCTGAGAGTTCTACACTGGCCTGACCTGGACTTTCGAAATCTCAGACACCCCCAGTGTCATACTTCTGTCAACTAGGCCAGCTCCTAACCCTCAAATAGTTCCTCTCCCTGATGGCATTCAAAGAGATGAGCCTATGGGAGCCATTCTTATCCAAACCTCTACACTCCCAAAGTTGCTTTTGGCTGGGCTTTATTACAGTAGTAGAAACCCTAGGACAGGTGTTAACTACAGGTGGGGTGACGCCTGA